>NC_134884.1:16426124-16461124 GCF_041734735.1 Babylonia areolata
TGAGGACGATGTGATATGGGGGGAGGAACATTGTGGTGTGTTGGAATGTGGTGGTGGTGGTGGTGTGTGTAAACGTACGCAAAAGATCAAATACACACGTTAAAGATCCTGTGATCCATTCGGTGGGCTTTGGAAACCAGAACATACCCAGCATGCATCCCACCCCCGAAAATGGTGTATGGCTGCCTATACGGCGGGGTAACGAACAAACGGTCATATACGTAAACAGTTACGTGTGTGTGTGTGTGTGTGTGTGTGTGTGTGTGTGTGTGTGTGTGTGTGTGAAAGAGAGAGAGACAGAGAGTGTGTGTGTGTGTGTGTGACTGAAACCTGACTGAAAGACACAGGAAACAAATGATGAGCGCCCATAGTCAGCTATCAGTAGGCTCTACCCAGGTAGGCAGCCTGTTGTGCAAGTAACTCCGTGTTTGTAAAGCGCTTAGAGCTTGGTCTTTGACCGAGGATAGGCGCTGTATAAGTATCCATACAATATCATATCATATCATATCATATCATATCATCATATATGTGTGGCATAGTGTTATCTTATACGACTCACACTCAGTACTCACCATCCATGTTGTGCTGTACTGATTTATGCCCCCACCCCACGTCCCCCACACCTCCCCCCACCCCCACCCCCACTTCCTGTCCAAAAAGATGGTGAAGATGCTGAGGCAGAGCCGCACCAGCCGCAAGACCCTGCTGGACTCCATGATGGAGACGATGGAGGAGTACACGCACCACCTGGAGGACCAGGTCGCCGAGCGATCCGCCGAGGTCACCCTCGCCAAGCGGAACCTCCACACCTTCCTCGCCTCCGCCCTCCCCTCCCACCTGGCCTCGAGCCTCGTCAACAGACAACTGGGGGGAATAGGAGGAGGGGGAGGGGGGATAGGAGGGGGGTTGGAGGAAGGGGAAGGGACCGGAAGGGAGTACGCCAACCTCGGGGTGGTGGTGGTGGAGGTGGTGGGGTTGCAGGTCGCCTTGCAGGAATCCGGTGCCAGGGAGGTTCTGGTCTTGCTCAACGATCTGTGCGCCGCTATGGACTCCGTGGTCAGCGCTTATGGGGCTTTCAGGTCAGTGCTGGTTTTGTGGGGTTTTTGTGTGTGTGTGTGTGTGTGTGTGTGTGTGTGTGTGTGTGTCCGGAATGGTTATGCCGCTTGTCTGTCATTTACAGTGTTCGAGAGTGAGGATGTAGGTTCGATTCACGCTCTCGCCCTTTCTCCCAATATACACAGGTAGCGCTATATAAAACAAGAGAGGCAAGGCCTTCAAGACTCACTTGTGATAGATTAAGTCCCCTAGCATTAATTACAGAGTAATTTCCCTTTTTTTACTATCTGCACCAAAACGTTTGCAAAATAAATAAAAATTCCATGCTTAGCAAAAGAAGTTCCTGTTTGAACATAAAATGATAATGACTCCCCTTGTTGTTGTGTCAGAATAAGAGGTCAAAGTGCCAAGTTTAGAGAATACAAAAAATATAAATATAACAGTAAATGCAGTTTGCATATGATTAGGCTTCTTTTATTATTTTTTTGTGCCTATCCCAGAGGTGCAATATTGTTTTAAACAAGATGACTGGAAAGAACTGAATTTTTTTTCTATTTTTATGCCAAATTTGGTGTCAACTGACAAAGTATTTGCAGAGAAAATGTCAATGTTAAAGTTTACCACGGACACACAGACACACGGACACACACACACACACACACACACACACACACACACACACACACACACACACACACACACACACACACACACACACAACCGAACACCGGGTTAAAACATAGACTCACTTTGTTTACACAAGTGAGTCAAAAAGGAGAAGAAAAAAAGAAGAAACAACGAAAAAGCTTTAATCATTCAAAGGTGCTGTGTCTTTTACGCAAAAGAGTCAACTGAAGATAAAGTTCAGTTTGTTCTGAAGTGTCCTGTGTTGCATTATTTTCGCGTAAGATTATTTTCAAAGAAATATTATGAACGTACTTGTTTGTTTAATTAAATTCTGTTTATTGATGGCATCATCTGGCGACGGTGTTGAAAGGAATCTCGCATTGTACTTATATAAAAAGCTTTTGAGTTAAGAGAAATAGTATTGTCATAATTTATATAGTTTAATTGTGAAAACAGTTAAATGCTTACTGCCATATCTTAAATCGCCTCTGATTAATATGAGGCTATGTCCTTAATGAATAAATCATCTGAGTCTGCGTCCCAAGTTCGACTGGAAAAATCAAATCTGAGCGTCTAGTCATTCGGATTAGACGACGCACCGAGGTCCCGTGTGCAGCATGTATGATGTATGCACACTTGCACGTGCATACACTCTCACACACAGGCATAAACACACACTCTCTCTCTCTGTGTCTGTCTATTTCTTTGTCTCTGTCTGTCTCTGTGTCTCGGTCTGTTTGTGTCTGTCTGTCTGTCTGTCTGTCTGTCTCTCTCTCTCTCCCCCACATGCGCACGCACACGCACACACACACACACACACACACACACACACACACACACACACACACACACAGAGGATTTCTCACTCCAACAGTCGTGATCTGCTGATCTGCACCCCCCACCCCCATTCCACTCGCTCTCTAACCCCCCAACCCCCACCCCCACTCCTCAAGTCTTAGTGTCCACCGGTAACTAATCTTCCACGTGTATTCCCGATATTTAGCTCCTGTCGTGTAGACATCCATACTCCGCTTTCGGGCTGACAACAAACAAATATAACCCTGGACCTTTTTTTTTTCTTTGTTCTTTCTTTTTTTGTGTGGTCATACCGTGGGGTGCACCACAGAGGACCTCTGCAAGGCGACACGCAGGTCATCGCCCTGGGACTAGAGTTCGAAACCACCTTCCTCGATCAACGCTGCGCTAACGTCACCCACCTCGCCCTCCACCTACTCTCCCTCCTCCCTCCCTCCTCCTCCTCCTCCTCCTCCTCCTCCACCACCACCACCCCCACCACCACCACCACCCCCACCACCCCCGTCTCCCTAGGTTTTAGGGCGGGGGTGCACGTGGGGCGGGTGGTGACGGGGGTTGTAGGGGGCGCCGCCCCACGTCTGGTGCTGCTGGGGGAGGGGGTGGAGGTGGGGAAGTCCCTGGCCCTCAGGTCCCAGGAGGGCAGGGTTCGAGTCTCTCGCAACGTCTTCTCACACCTGGAGAAGAACTTGGACTTCGTGTCGGAGGAGGCTGGCTGGATTGTGTGTCTGGTGAGTCTCTGTGTGTGTGTGTGTGTGTGTGTGTGTGTGTGTGTGTGTGTGTGTGTGTGTGTGTGTGTGTGTGTTTGAGTTGTGTTGTGTGTGTGTGTGTGTGTGTGTGTGAGAGAGAGAGAGAGAGAGAGAGAGAAAGTCTGTGTGTCGTCGTCTTCAGTTTAACGTCTTTCCACTTGAAGTGATATTAGACGAAAACAAACAAACAAACAACCAACAACAACAACAACAATAAAAAACCGTGGGGGTAGGGGTTGTGGTAGGGGAAGGGGTAAAAGTGTGTATATGTGTGGAGGGTGAATAGGGAGAGACAACGCTAAGGAAAATGGAAAATGGAAACGTTATTAACGCCAACATCAAACAACTATAACAAATGTCCTGACTAAGCAGCAAACCTTCTGCAACAACAAATAACATGTTGGAATTGTTAATAACACATTCAAAAGAACTTTTGGTGAAGTCTGGCAAAAAACATTTTAGATTCTGACATTCAAATATTATATGGTTGCTAGATATAATTATGTTCTCCTCAAATGCATCTGACATCTTTGCTGAACTTAGTTATAAAAGCGTTCAGTTTTATCCTGTTTGATAATCTTTGAATCTGCCTTAATCTTATTGAATTACTGTATGTATTTGACTGATTGATAGTTCCCGATTGTACATTAATTACACTATGGTTTAAAGCTTTGCCGTTTTCCTGGTATAATTCTCTGACTTAGTTCCACGATGTTTTTTCCTAGTGTTCGATAACCCTCTTGTACAGACAGAGGCACATAAAGTTCTATGGTTCCCTGTTCGTGTGTGTGTGTGTGTTGTGGTGTGTGTGTGTGTGTGTGTGTGTGTGTGTGTGTGTGTGTGTGTGTGAGTCTGTGTGTGTGTGTGTGTGTGTGTGTGTGTGTGTGTGTGTGTGTGTGTGTGTGTGTGTGTGTGTGTGTGTGTGTGTGTGTGTGTGTGTGTGTGTGTGTGTGTGTGTGTGTGTGTGTTCGTGATGTTATCATTGTAAATAGTAGTAATAGCAGCAGCAGCAGTGGTGGTGGTGGTGGTTGTAGTGGTGGTGATTATGTTGATGATGTAACTGAAAATAGTACTGCAAGCTGAAGTTGTAGAATCGTTGCTATCATTATTATTACTCTTGTACTTGAGGAGCATTGCCAATCAATCAATGAAACGTGCAACACGCATTCACTTATACCACTCTTTGTCTTCGCTCGCTTTCTCGATTTCACGCTCATCTATGCGGTATCAGAATTATCAACCAAATCAACCAATAACTCAATCAGTCAACCAATCAACCAATCAGCCAACGAAACAACAAATCAACCAATCACCAAATCACCCAATCAGCCAATCAGTCGATCAATCAACCAACCAACCAACGAATCAATCAACAAATCAATCACCCAGACAATCACCCAGACAATCAATAGATCAACAAATCAACCAATCACTCAATCAGTCAACGAGTCAACCAACCAGCCAATGAAACAATAAATCAACCAATCACCAAATCACCCAATCAATCAATCAGTCGATCAACCAACCAACGAACCAGTCAACGAAAGAATCAACAAATTAATCAGTCAATCAGTCAGTCAGCTAATCTACGTTGCAGGGGATGGAAGTGGAGTCCTTCTGGGTCCGTCACCGCATCCCCAAGACCTTCACCTCCACGCCCTCAGACCACTCCGCAGACTCCGGTGTCGACGTGGAGAAGGCGCCGCCAGACTTCACCGCCGGGGACGTCCCCGGGGAGGCCGACCCGCTGGTGCCCGGAGAGGGGCCTTCTCAGGAGGGGTTCCTCGCGCCAGCCCACAGCCGCGATGACGGGGTGGTTGTTCCCAGGTTCTTTCAGCTTCAGACGGCCAGCGGACCTCAGCAGACCTCAGCGGCTCGAGCTCTGACGCGGGGACAGCTCCCCGTCCACTCCACCCTCAGCGATATCACCGAGGAGGATGAGAGGCAGTCCTCCCCTTTGCTTCATCAGCAGCAACATCACGACCACCACCACCACCACCACCAGCAGCACGAAAGACATCAGCATCATCAGCAACAACGTTCCAAGGAATATCGTCAGAGTGACTCGGTGTCAAACGCTAGTGCGCATGCGATATTTCCTCGCGCAACGCAGCCCCCACCAATTGCTGTCGTGAAGTCAGAAACCGTCAGCCACAACGTCCCTCACCTGTTCCCTGCAGTCCACATCATCAACACACACCCCAGACCCTCTCACACCACCACCACCACCTACCAATCAACACGCTCGGCACACACAAACGTGGCTTACAACAACCAATCAAACGATCCGTTGTATGTGGCAACCAATCACCATAACAACCAATCAAACGCTCTGTTGCGTGTGGCAACCAACCACCACAACCAGTCAAACTCCCCGTTGTATGGGGCACATAACCACCACAACCAATCAGATCACCCGTTCCCCCCTGGCGGGTCACTGCCGGACAAAGCCTACAGGAGAGAGGAAAGTGTCCGGAATAATCCGGACACAGAGCAGGCGGCAGACGTGTGGTACGTGCCGGTGCCCACTCACACTGGCTGGTCTCCGAGGCCGCCGCACACCGTGTTCAGAGAACACAGCAGGCGAGGTCCAGATGACTTGTTAATGACGCACCCCAGTGAAAAGTTCCCCCGGACGCCCCACCTCCCTGGACAGACAGTGTCGGTTCCGCGAAGCCTCAGGACTTCAGAGTCTGGTGTATCTGGTGCGAGCGTTTCGTCCCTGGCAGTGCCACCCAGCCACCAGAGGTTCCAGACCTCAGGGCCCGTAAGGAATGAGCGTCACCACCAGGCCTCGGAGGCTGCGAGGTGTGAAGGTTACAACGGGGAGTGTCATTCTATTCCACTCACCACTGCGTCGATGACCGGTTCTTCGCACTCTGCCTCTCCACACGTGCTTTGGGAGCACGGGTCCTCAGAGGCTGTGCCCGCAGACTGTGGTGGTCTCCCACGACACGCGTCCACCCCACAAATCCCACAGCCTTCGGGAACCGCCAGCCACCCCCACCACAACCACCACCAACACCAACACCAACCGCGCAGAGAACGTGATCTTGTCCTGCCGCCCCCACAACCACCATCATCACCTCGCAACCCACTGCGGCCGCCGCCTTCCTATTTCGAGATGAAAGACCTAGCGCCCGCCGGAAGCCAGCCACTGACTTCCGGCCACGTGGCCAGCACGAGTCTCTTCCTTCCGCCCCTTCCGCCTCCCAGCCCCGCCCTGGACGCGGGTGGTGAGGGGCAGGACAGCAGGGAGAGAGTGATGCGAGGTGTGTGTCACGAGTCAGGCATGACGCTGTCTCCTCCTCCTCCTCCTCCTCCTCTTCCTCCTCACTCCTCGTGCAGCGCTGTTCTGGAAGACAGCGACCATGACACGCACTGTGCGACAGCCGTGACGAACAAAGACACCAACATCGTCTCTGCTGTCGACTTATCACACACACACTTCACCGTCTCCGATGATGATAAAATGTGTGCTTTAGCCTCCAGAGAGAACGGTTTCAGTGAAAACAGTGTGTCCACTGGTGGGACGAACGAACAAAAATTCGCCTTCTCTCCCTCCTCATCACTACCATTAGCCGTTGAGAAGGCCATGCATTCTGCCACACTGGACACTGAAAAAAGCGGAGAACAAAGAGAGGGGAACGGTGGTGGTGGTGGTGGTGGTGGTGGGAGCCAGGATCGTGCCAAGTCATTGGCATCATCTCCCACTGCACCCAGACCCAGCCGACGTCGATCCAAAAGCCTGGGAATAAGATCTAAAAAATCCAGTAATAAGGTACACCCCAACCGCAAAAAATAAACACACATAGACACACACGACACACACACACACACACACACACACACACACACACACACACACACACACACACACACACACACACACACACAAAAGGTGGAGAAAGCTTTGGAACATAGAGACACAGAAATAGGTTCCAGTGCCTACATTTTGGAAATCTGTGCTTCAACAGTTTAGATATCAACTGATCTAAGGATGGATGCGGTGGTCGAATAGTTAGAGAGATGGATTCTCGCCCGAGTTTCGATCTCGTTTCTGCTTACCTGTTAGGTTAAGGGTGGAGAATTTTCCGATCCCCCGGGCCATCCTATAAGCAGACCTGCTAGTGCCTGAACCCCCTTCGTGTGTACACACATGCAGAAAATCAAATACGCAGGTCAAAAATCCTGTAATCCACGTCATCGCTCGGTGGGTTATGGAGACAAGGACATACCCAGCATGCACACCCCCAAGAACGGAGTATGGCTGCCTGCACGGTGGAAGGGGGGGTGGCGAGGGGGGGGAAACGGGTCACACACGTGAAAGCTTACTCGTGTATAAGAATGAACATCAGATTTGCAGCATACGAACGTAGAAGAACTGTTTTAAGAAGTATTTTTTGAAAACTACAGAAGCATTCTTTCATTTGATCGCTCATTGTACGTTTTCCATTGTTTGCTTTTTAAACATTTTATTCTAAGAGGGAGGGGTGGGGGAGAGAGGGGGAGAAGGGGGGGGCGGTTATTTTTAACATTCAGTTGATTTTTTTTTTCTTTTTGTATTTGCATTTTTCTTCTTCGTCACAACAGATTTCTCTGTGAGAAATTCTACCCATCATCTGCACCGTTTCAGTGGCATTACTTCCACGCAGCTCATTCCGAGTCCCCCATACACGGCCACATCCGGGTTCGTCTGTCGTAGTACCAGCGCTGACAGCCCACAGGGAACCTTCCCTGTTAGGTCGCTAGAAGGCTACACACCAGAGGTAGTGTTCAGAAGTGCCTGTTCTGATTTAACGTTCTTTGGACACCACCTAGTAAGCCCCCTTCTGACGAAAATAATGGCTTAGTCGCGGAGGCAGATTGAACAAGCGTCTCCATCAGAGTAAAGACCGCCTACGCGTCCCTCCAACGACAGTTCCACATGAATCCGCCGACACTGAAGACTTTTGACAAGACTCACCCCAAGCGCGGAAGTGGAGTGGTATCGAAACTGAGGTCGGCATGAGAGCAGGCCATGAAAGGCCACATAATTTTGGACTCTTTCTTTTTATATATACATTGTTGAAGAAGGAGAAGGAGATGACGATGATGGTGATGACGATGTTGCTATGGAGGTCCATTTAGGTTTGGGACTACGTGACAAGGCTTCCTGTCATAATGATACCCCGGCGTCAACCAGGCCCGAAAGATATAGACACTTGCAGTACTGATCCGGAAATTAGAGCAACACACCCAAAGACGCATCCGTGAAGTGGATGATACTCGACTGTATGGTCTCTGTTTTTCAATTCAAGCCTATAGCACACTTTACTCTAGGTGAGAGCCGGCCGCGGGCCAAAAGCCCCCACCTCTGCTGGGATTCGAACCCGCGTCCTCCCAGCCGTCAGTCCGCGACGTTAACCACTTCGCCACAGCAGTTTTTCTTTTCTTCTTTCTTTCTTTATTTTATTTCATTTTATTTTTTGTTGTTCTGGCTGCTTAGATTGTAATGATAATTTTGAACATTTGTTACTTGTCATCTTCCATACATATATAGCACAACATTGTTGACAGTTCTGTGTTTATTGACAGCGCTGTTTAACCCGGTTCATTCAATTAAATGACTTTTCTCAAGAATTATACAAATGTTACTCAACTGTGTTTGGGTTTGACACATTAAAAAGATAATTATTATTGTTGCATGTATTCTTCCATATAAAGTGGAGTGGGTGTGTTGAAAATGCACGTGTGTGTGTGTGTGTGTGTGTGTGTGTGTGGTGAGCAGAGAACTCTTTTAACATGCTCCAAGCCAGGTGTCAGTCTCGTGAGAAGCAAGCCAGGACTACGGAGAAAGTAGTTCAGGAGTGTGTCCACACTTCAGCGAGGAATGTCCACTGTTGGCCGAGAGGAAACGCCGCCTAAGAAGCGAGAGAGTCTGAAGGCACTCGTTCGATTCCTTCACTCACTAGTATTTTCTCACCCTCCACTAGATCTTGAGTGGTGGTCTGGACGCTAGTCATTCGGATAAGATGATAAACTGAGGTCCCTTGTGCAGCATATGCTTAGCGCGCACAAAAGAACCCGTGGCAACAAAAGGATTGTCTGTTGAAAAAAGCTTTGATATCAAAAAAACAAATACACTTGCATGCAGAAAAAAAAATGGGTGGCACTCTTACTGTAGCGACGTGCTCTCCCTGGAGAGAGCAGCCCGAATTTCACACAGAAAAATCTGCTGTGACAGGAGATTGATACAATGCAATGCAACTGAACTTGAGCGGGAAGGATAGGTTGAGGAATGGGGAAGAAGGCGGAAGAATGGTTAAGACGCTTATTGGCCAACACAATGTCCGTGAGGGTTCAGGGGTTCGATTCCCGCTCTCGCCCTTTCTCCCAACTTTTGACTGCAAAATCAAACTGAGCATCTTGTCATTTGGATGACATGATAAACCAAGGCACTGTGTGCAGCACGCACTTAGTGCACAGAAAAAGAACCCATGGCAACCTAACTCTTGTCATCTGGCAAAATTCTGTTGGAGAAATCCACTCTGATAGGTACACACAATACATATGCATGCACTCAACGCCTGACAAGTGCGTTTGGGTTATGTAGCTATCGGCCATCTACCTAGTGAACGTGATGTGGCGTATAAGGGTTTGTTCGAACACAGTCACACCTTCTTGAGAAACTGAAACTGAAAAGGGCAGGAGCAATTAGCGTTCTACAAATTCTGGAGATAGTTGTGTAGCAAGGCAGTCGAGCGAAGTGGCAGGCGAAACTCCATGGTCCGTAGCCTAGGTAACGCCTTGAGCAGCAGTACTTCCCTGAAGGGTGGACGCACTTTGTATCTGAAGGGGTTAAACAGTTGACTGGGAGACCGAACGTCGTAAGATGGAATGTTGTGCGGCCTGCCAGCTTAGATGAACAAAGAACGTGCATGCACTCCAAAACTCATAGACTCGAAGATAAACAGTCCCTTTTTATCAACATCTTTAAAATGTTAAAGATCTGATGCTGCTGTCAGGCAGAAGCGATCTCAAATGCATGTGAAGTTTATGGAGACTTGATGCGCGAGAGTTTTGTGATTTTATGTTGGAAAATGGAAATGGTGTATCACGCGAGTGGTCACGTGATATGTAGTTGGGTTTACGAGATGATCAGGCACATGCTGGGTTGAATTATTATTATTATTTGTTTGTTTGTTTGTTTGTTGTTGTTATTTTCAGCAGTTGCAATGTGACGTATGTGGATCTGTCCGCACACTCTGACACACTGAAACTGAAACTGAAACTCGTGTGGGTGGATGGGCGCTTGGGTGCGGGGGTGTTGTGTTCATGCATGCGTGCGTGCGTTATACTGTTTCAATGTTTTACTTGATCTCATAGAAGTTCTTTCCCTTGTCATGAAAACAACATCAACAAACAGAAACAAAACAAAACAAAAACAATGGACAAACCATCTCTCTCTCTCTCTCTCTCTCTCTCTTTGAAACAAGTCATAAAAATATCACATTCCCTACCCCCATCCCCTCCCCCTCCACACACATACACCCCACACACACCCCATCACACCCCTCTCCACACACACACACCCCCCCCGCCCCCCCCCTCCCCCCCCCCCCCCCCCCGCCCCTCTCTAACAAAAAAAGAAAAAGAAGGAGAGAACAAAAAAAGGGGAAATAACAGCAGTGCAGGGTCTCCTCTGGTGTGTGGCCTCCTGGCGACCTAACATCGATGGTTCCCTGTGGACTGCCGACACACTGGAACTGCAACGGACGAACCCGGGTGTGGCCGTGTATGGGGGAATCTAAATGAGCGGCGTGGGAGTAATGCCACTGAAATGGTGCAGATGATGGGGCAGCAAAAAAAAAAAAGAAAAAAAAAGAGGAAATAAAATGATTCAGTATTCAAATCATGAGACACACTTCTGCACCCACCTTAAAAAAACCACAACAAATAAACAAACAAACAAAACAAAACAAAACAAAAAAAAACCCACACAACACAGTGACAACAATAAATGACATCAAATGGCAAATTTATTTTGTTGTATTCAACATAAACAATATGCGAGAAGCAAACACGGTCTTTAAAATTAGTCAATTTGCTGATGATACATTTACATTAGACAGAAATAAGGAATCATATGAAACATATGAAACACTTTAAGGTCTAAAACTAAATTATGATAGAACATTTAATGAGAACTCGAAAAGCCGATACCTCCCAGAAAAGAAGATGAAATGGAACTTCCCTAGATAAATAATTAAAAACATTAGGTATTTGGTTCTCAGATTATTTTTTTTCAAAAATAACTGAAATGATTCAGCTAGCACACAGGTAAATAAAAGGTACATTGGAACAAACCCAGACACTTCCTCAAAAAAAAAAAAAAAAAAAAAAAAAGGAAGCGCCGGGCCTGTCATTTGACATGTACACACAGCAGCAAAGACAGAAGAAATGTGCAAACACAAATTAGCTTTTATTCAAGACTGGCATAGCCTCTTTAATCCTGAATAAGCCACACAGAACACATGGACAATACAGAACAAATACATGGTTGCCTCAAAAAAGGAAGCGCCGGGCCTGTCCTTATACCAATCATATCGTCTCCTGGCCTCATTATTTGTATAATTTCCAGTGGATAAACTACCGAGGCAACCATGAATTTGTTTATTACGGCTTTTAACATAAAATGATGTCCATATTATGAAATTCTTGAAAACAATAACTCATAATAAATTGTGGTGAAATTTCAAGGTGCGCAGTGATGCCGCAGGCGTAATTGTATGTAGGCCTATGCGTGTGTGTGTCGCTATATGTATGCAAAAGGTATATCATAACTGTGTATTTTGCTGTATCATGCCTCAATCTATTGCTGTCTAGATGGAATGAATTGCTACATATGAGGTTCTGTGTGTTAAATGGAAATCATGACATGGTTCATGTTATTTTTCCATTGTGCTGCTTGATATACACTTCGTAAGCAAAATGTCAACAATTCAATGCTGATTATATTGCTTATTATTTGTTATAACATTGCATCATTATCAATATCTGATGACTGCTTTCACCTTGTCCTCGAAATAAAGTGAATTTAAAAAAATAAATGGATGTATGTATGTATATATATATATATATATATATATATATATATATATATATATATATATATATATATATATATATATATATATACGAGAATTACAGTCATTCGATATAGATTGATAGATGCAAAGAGAGAAAGAGAGAGCTAAAATGTTTCGATGTCGACTTTGAGTAAACCTCGAATACAATGATCACAGTCGTACGCGCGCAATAATCACAGTGAAAGGCATAACATATCATCATCATAAAACATTACATATGATAACACGCAGTTCATCAGTATCACGGGCACATCATTATACTCTGGCATACTTTCTATGGAGTCAAATAATCAAGTATTGATTGTTGCTGGGGTTTTTTTTTGTTTTGTTTTTTTATAGTAGTTTGATTCAGACGATTTTGGAAGAAGGATAAATTTAGGTTTTTTTTGTTTTTTTTAAGTTCCCCTGCTCTAAATATTTTCATTGTGTCCCCTGCTCTGGAATAACTTGGCCATTATGCAGCCGGGCAAAGAAAGGAACGGAATCCCAGTCAGGTTCACGTAAAAACACCACAGCAGGTCATTAAAGCTCCTGGCCTTCGTAAAAACCTGGTTGCCAGCCATAAGCAGGATCACTGAAAAAAAGAAAAAGAAAAGAAAAAAAAAGCACAAAAAAAAACACACACCAAAAATATTAAAATTACTCATCAAAATCATTATCTCCAGAGCTCTAACACTGCCAAACTAGGATCTTACCAACATCAGGAATAGAAGGTGTTCTTGCCAGCGACATACCCTGACAATACAAACGTAAATCATCAGAGAGAGAGAGAGAGAGAGAGAGAGAGAGAGTGTGTGTGTGTGTGTGTGTGTGTGTGTGTGTGACAGAGAGAGAAAGAGAGAGAGTGTGTGTGTGTGTGTGTCCACTCATGCATGCAGAATACAGAATACTTTATTACCTCAATAAGAGAAATTCATGTGAAAGAGTGAACGTGGGAGTCGCAGACCATGAAGAAGAAGAAGAAATAAAAGCACAGCTTCAACTTCGTATAATTTGATACAGTTTAACGAATCTTCAGGAAAACTCAATACAAGGCACAATCTGTGGTACGGTTTCATTTTCAGTTTCTCAAGAAGGCATCACTGCGTTGGGACAAACCCATATACGTTACACTACATCTGCTGGGCAGGTGCTTAACAGCAGCATAACCCATCGCAAGAATCAGGCCTTGAGTGTACGCGTGTCAAATTGTGTTCCTATCAGAGCGGATTTCTTCTTCAAAACTTTTCCAGAGGTCAACACTTTTGTTGCCATGGTTTCCTTTTCAATGCGCCGAGTGTGGGCTGCACACAGAACCTCGGTTTATCGTCTCACCTGAATGACAAGACGCTCAGTTTGAGTGTCCAGTCAAACTTGGGAGAAAGGGCGAAGCGGGAATCGAACCCACACCCTGACGGATACTGTATTGGCAGATGAGTGTCTCATCCATTCGGCTGCCACACACGATGAACACTGAGGTATCAGAGTGGGCCCGCAACTTTAGTTTAAATCCCGAGAGTATACATCTTCAGCCTCAGCTGTTCGTATTCTTTCTTGTCAGGATAACTGTCATTTCTGTTTAAAATCAAAACCAAGCAACGAGGTATCAAGACATCCGCACTATTAGACATCAGTAAACCAGTAAGAAGACTTCATTTTCTTCCAGTCCTCTTGAAAATAGTATTAGGTAGACAGGTGGATCAGACAAATGGGGGAGAAACGTATGTACTTGTACGATGACTACAAAGCTGACAATGTTGGACCAGAAAGAAAAATGTAAAAAGAAATACTGCAGTCAGATATGATCTGTGGTACAACATCCCCAGTGACTACATACCACATAAGCAGATCAGAAGGCTGTTCAGCATAAGGAGTCCTGTGAATACGTAGAGAGCAGAGTGAAGCAGAGAAGCAGACCCGCCACTGCGCATGACAGATTGATGCACTCCACAACTTTCGGTATTTTGACCCAACCTGTTCACAAAACAGGTAGGAAAATCTGTTCAAACCAGTTAGTCGGTCTTCATCAACTTTACTTTACTGCTGCTGTGAGAAGACTATAAAGTGGGCTGACTCTTGGACACCTCAAGATGACGCTTGGAGAACAAGCGTGCAAGCTGACCAAAAACAAAAACAACGAAAAAACAAAACAAAACAAAAACAACAACAAACAACAACAACAACAAACAAACAAACAAAAAACGAAGAAAGAAAAAAACACAACTTTAAGTTGTGATGAAGGACAGTGACAGCAAGATACAAGAACACTTTATTGTCTTTAAAAGAGAACTTGTTGACACATTTGCTGAAGACAAAACAAACACCTACATGATTATCTTTTTTGAATGCATAACTTTTACATCTTCAGAAAAAAAATAACAACGACAAAAGTACATTACAATAAGTCTTCCACATATGTCGAAGAACCGACGTCCCGTGTGCGGGATGTACTTTGGGCACGTAAAAGATCTCATGTCAACTGCTGAGATTGTCCTTGGCAAAACCCTGCAAAACCCATTTTGATTGCATAAAAAAATGCACTTCAAGACAGACAATGGAAAACAAGTGAACGGGGGGCGCTGCACTGTGTTGATGAGATCTATCCGTGGGGAACAGCCTGAATCTCACAGAAAGAAATAATATAAGATATAGTTATATGTTATGACAAAAAAGTAATACAATTGAATGCAATACAATACTCACTCATCTCCGGCAATTCGTCTAAGCTGTAGCAAGCGTCTCCATCGTTGCCAGTGTCCACACACGCCTCCAATAGCCCCATGTGTACCGACTGGCCCTCCCTGTCCCGATATTGGTACCAGTAGGGCGCCGCCACTGAGGCTGCCAGCAACGACGTTCCGATCAACAGGAAGGGGATGTTGCAGGCGATTAACACCCTGTCAACCCTAGGGTCATTGACAGGCATGCTGAGTTCCTTCCTTCAGGCTGCAGTGGAACTCGCTCCCTTGGGTTTACAGAGGAGAGGCGGAGAGTGGGTGTGGAGTTGCTGAGGGGGTCAGCTGCTTGGAGAAGTTAGCACTACGGTGGCGTCCTGGATCGAGTAAGTCGGTCGTTGGTAGGTTGGTAGGTTGGTTGGTTGGTTTCGTTGGCTGCTTGGTAAGTTTCTCTTCGGTTTGATTAGTAACGCTTTTTTGGTTGTCCAACTTTTATCTATCTCACACGTCTGCTTTGTTTTCAAACCTTTCTTTCGTGTATCAGCTTTGTTTAAAAACTTCAGTTCGTACACAGCTACCTTACGGATTTTATTCTGAACAAAATCCCTTAAAGTCTGCGTTCGTCAAGCCCGTTGTCTTCTTCTATCTTGCTCTGCTATTGATTCCAGCCGTCAGGGTGACTGGTTCACATGACTCCAGATGTGTGTGGGTTTATATTGTATTGTCGTTATCGCTTCTCCGAGACCTTGAAAACATAGTAACAGTGTGAGTGTGTGTTCTCACAACGGCTAACATTTCGCTACGTATCGCTGTAAGTGGGCTACTAGTGTGCAGAATGTGTTGATTTGTATATTGTATTATCCGACACAGTACTTGTGTTCATATGAGTATGTTCAGTTATTGCTTTGTTCAGTTAATTATTTGTTCAGTTATTGCTTTGACATGTTAGTCACAGCTCGGCTATGATTGATCTAAATAATCACCATGTCGTCATATGCTTGGAGCAGTGTTCCATTTGATTCTTCTTAACGTCACAGTCATTGACGTCTCTGGACGCTGATAGTTTGTTCGAGAATATTCTAGTGAGTGCATATGACGCATTCTTTCTCATCTGCTGTCACCGATGGTTACTTATCCCCGCTTCAGCAGAGGCGATTTAAATGTTGAGTACAAGCTTTGCTCTGTTCATATTTGGCTTTGATGCAACGGATAACTTGTGTAAGTTCATTCACCACTTAATGGTTAAGCCATGATGGTGCTTCACTTACTATCTGGTCTCTCAGTTTGCCAGTATTATTCAGGTATTATCTTACATGCTGATATCAGTTGTACTGCTACAGTGTGCTCAGTACTCTAAGATGTGTATAGTATTCTGTTGTGGTGATTGCAAGATAGTGTTGGATTAGTATCAGTTATTGGTTAAAACCACCCAATATGTATCGGTCTGTTAAATGTAATTTACTTATCATGCTCTCTCCTATACGGCTTACTCCAGTGTAGTGCTACATGATAAACTGATTCATTTGAGTCACTTTGACACAGTATAAGCTTTACCTAGTGCATACTGTCAGTGTACTTTCACTATCAGCATAGCTTCAATCAATTTAACTGCACTATTTAAATGTATTTGAAATGTCATTTGATGTCAGTGTTTGGTCTTCACACATATGCATTACTAAGTGGTAGTCTTTCCATGTAATATGTATACATGTGCTTTAATATTCACTTGTGCCGACATGTTGTGCTAATGACATTTGTTTGTGTCATTCCAGGCACTGTCTTCTTCTCTTAGGTCTTCTCTTTTTATATCTTCTTTTTGTATATCTTCTTAGCTCTTTTTCTCATGTAATAACTATTGTAAATAAAACAATAGAAAACCCCATTTGTAACTGGCCTTTATATGTTCTTGGCCTGTGCGCGGGAATTCTTGTCTATCCTTTTATTCAGTAAATCATCATTTAGTTAGTTCTTTTGTACCGTCCGTACCCTTGAGTAACCATTCGGTACACGGCTACATTTGTATGACAATTATTGGGATAATATTGGACCTTTCGGCGCCACTTAACCGACTTGGCTGATATCTTACTGAAAGAGGAAGTGGTCGAGCGCCTTGATGTCTGAAACAGCACAATTGATCGATAATCAAAGCGATAATGTCTGTTATCAGCAGCACTCTGTCCTGGTGGGACTGTCACCCTGCTTGTCAACACTGGCGGTTTATGACTGCAATTTATTATCATTATAATTGTTTATGACTGCAGTATATTATTTTCATTATTGTTTCTGGCCTTACCAATAGCTCATCAGATATGCCTCTCTCCCTCTCCCACGTTACCCACGTTTTCGTCTTCATATTTTTTTTGTCATGCCATGTCTTTAATGTATTTAAACATCTGTGTGTGTGTGTGTGTGTGTGTGTGTGTGTGTGTGTGTGTGTGTTTGTGTTTGCGTCACGCTGAGTGCACATTAAAAAGTTTGTCATTGTCACTGTCATTGTGATTGTCTCTGTGTGTGCCTGTCTCCATTGTTAATAGCAAAATTGCATTTATTGTTGACAATCTGTTCATGCCTCTCTCATCCTCTGTCAGTCTCTCTTCCTCTGTGTCTGTCTATCAGTCTGTCTTTTTCTTTCTTTCGCCCCGACCTCCTTTACTTTTCCCTTTCCCCCTTTCATTTTTCTCCTAGCCACCACATCTCTCACCCCATCATTGTTTGTATAACTGTGTTAAACTGTACAAACATGTTAAGATTTTATGTGCAGAGAGTCATCGATGATGATCTATATCAATAGATCTCGCGTCCCCAGATTAGGTCGATCCATTGCTTGGCCGTTTCCTGTCCGTGAGGGTCTGAGTTCGAATCCCGCCCTCGCCCTTTCTCTCAAATTTGACTGGAAAATCAAACTGAGCCTCTATTTATGCTGATGAGACGATAAACCGCGGTCCCGTGTGAAGCACACTTTTGGCGCACTGGAAAAGAACCCATGGCAACAAAAGTGTTGTCCTCTGACAAAATTATGTAAAAGAAATCCACTCAGATAGGCACACAGAACATAAAAGTATGCCCTCAGGGCCTGACAAACGCGTTGGGTTATGCTGCTGTCAAGCACCTGTCTAGCAGATGTGGTGTAGCATATATGGAGTTGTCCAAACGCGTTGACGCCTCCTTAAGAAACTGAAACTGAAAGGTCCAGTGTTGCTGGCTGGTTCTGACACATGCTCTGGTGCGTTATTCGGCATGCTGGGTTGTCGCAATGGAAGGAGGTGTATTGAGACTTTGGGCCGATCACAGTCTCGTGAAGCGTCAGCTGACTGCACCATCATCTGTTCGTGCAGTGTATGATCAGGGTTTAGTACAGCAGTTGATGACAGTGGTAGGTCTCCAGCTATTTGCTTTGGCAAGTCCAACTTTGTACACGGCCATAGGCTTACTCGTTGAAGAGGGTGTGCATTTCTGTCGTTTTTGTTGTTGTTGTTTCGTGTTTTTTTGTGTTTTTAAAAAAAAATTTAAAGGACTGGAATTGCACACGCCTGTGTACGAAGCGGCTATACTCAACTGTCTTTGACTTCAACTGCTTGCTCGTAGTTGGGATTTCTTATCGCAGTTAACTCCCCAAAAGTAATTGAGCTGGACACGCGAAATTTTCCAAGGGTTTGCCGCGGTAGTCCAGTATGCTGAGCAGGGGACTTTGGTTGTCACGTTTGGAGTTTTCAAGCCGGATGTCTTTACTGAACTGTTTTCTTAGCAAGGCCGTTTGACTGCGGGTATCCTGGGCTGGAAGTGACGTGACGAAAATCCCCTGCTGAGGCGAAGGTCTTGAAGTCTTCAGATATAAATTGAGGACCATTGTCGCTATGACAGTCTCAAGTATGCCGTGGAGGACGAAGTGAACCGAGACTTTTCTGATGATCGTAGCAGATGGGCATTCTGTCAGTCTCGAAGCAGCGACAACAGGCACCGTGTATGGTTTGTTATTCCATTGAAGAGGTTTGTGCCCACTATTTTCCAAGGGAAGGGAAGGGATTAGACTGGGCAGGAGAGGTTCTCTTTTCAGCCTCCCCTTTAGTGCATGTGGCACCCGGCAGGATGGCATCTTGTTTGAGATGTATGTTGATTCCATGGTGAAGGGCTCCTGATCCAGTAAAAGACTTTACCGTGCTATTTGTGTATCTCATCCATTATCACTGGATTGGATTCAACAGACATGCTGATTTTGCTGAGTGGTAGCTGCAGGATGCCTGTTGTACATTGGAAAACTGTTTCGGCGATGTAAAAGGATCCTTGATACGTGTTACCTTTATAACTTCCTTGAAGGTTTACATTGTCAGAGACTTACAGAGGTTGACCTGTTTAGCTGATTTGGACTTCTTTACAAGATGTGATTTCTAGACAATGTGACAGTTTGTATTTTTTCTATTGGGATTACATTGACTTGGGCTGCGGTATCGATTTTGAATCGTATCACATTTCCTGATTCACGTTCAATATCAGCAGTCATTCGGATGAGACGATAAACCTAGGTCCCATGTGCAGCATGCACTCAGCGCACATAAAAGAACCCACGACAACAAAAGGGCTGTTCCTTGCAAAATTCTGTAGGAAAATCTACTTCGATAGGAAAAACAAATAAAACTGCACGCAGGAAAAAATACAAAAAAATGGGTGGCGCTGTAGTATAGCGAAGCGTTCTCCCTGGGGAGAGCAGCCCGAATTTCACACAGAGAAATCTGTTGTGATAAAAGGAAATACAAATACAAATAATAAGTGAAATGCAAAAATTGAAGCTGACAAGCTGACAAAACTTACAAAATTACAAATCGCGCGAAACATATTGATTAACACACTACATTGCAACAGAATACATACCTATTCTCATCCAGTCATGTCCAATTTCAGAAACTCTGATCCCATGCTAAATAAAGGCTTTGCATTAAAAAAAAATTGACAACTTCATTATTACACATTCTTATACGCAGGACATTAAAGCAGCAAATTTGAACAAGGTTGGATTTCTGTAATATCTGGCAGGTAAATGTTCTTCTCCTGGAGTCATATCAACCGGACAAACCAAAAGAAAGTGATACTCTGTTTCAAGGGCTGTGTGACAAAAAGGACATAATTTATTCTCTATCATCAGGAACAGAATCATACTGTAAAAAGCGACAATTCAAATCTGACATCGGTGCAGATGTAGTAACATATTGTATACTTTCTTGTGGAACCAATCATTGCTTATTTTTTGTAGACGTAACCAAAACTTAACACATTTAACGTAAGTCATCACATACAATGGAAACCTACCAGTTCAGCATAAACCAAATGTATGGGAGCTTTTGAATGTACGCCTGAAGACTTGTTCAAAGCGAAAAGATGCACTCCTTCGATTAATTCTAGATTTTTTTTTTGTAATTCCAAATATTTCGGCACCATATGTCAACACAGGTTGTATCTGACAGTAAAACTTTTTTTTAAGATACCAGTGGTATGTTCTCCAATCGCCCAAAGTGTTCTTATGATAGCAACGACTCCTTTTCTGGCTATTTCAGACTCGGATATACGACAGTTCAGTAAATCATCCGATGGTGCGTTGACATATATTACATCAGGTTTAGCAATGGATTCATTCACATTGGTGGAGTCAGAACTAAACACAGCCTTAAAGTGGTTAAACCACTGCTTGTTTGAAATGGGGACTGACAAGACGAGCGCGGTCTGACTCAACGAATACTGTTCCAACATTTCTTTGGGTCATTTAAGTTAGTTTGTAAATCATAGCTGAAACTGTCTTTATAATTCCCTGCTTTTTGAGAGAGAGAGAGAGAGTGTTTTGTTTTGTTTTGTCTAAGTAATTCCTTTTATTCACGTCTTTTTGTGTGAATTCATTCTTACTTCTTAGGTTTATATGTATTTGACTGTGCTTTCATATCTGTGAAACTGCATGTTTGGTGCATATCTGTTATGCATGTGTGGGTGTATGTGTGAATGTGTGTCTTCATGTTTTACATTTATTTGCTTATTTATCATCATTGTTTTATTTATTTGTTCATTATTATTATTATTTTATTATTATTATCATTACTACTACCTTTTTTATATCATAATTATGATTTATTTATTTATGTGAGCTTATCTATTATTCATTCACCTTTTTTCTTTTCTTTTTTTCAAGGCCTGACTAAGCGCGTTGGGTTACGCTCTTGGTCAGGCATCTGCTTGGCAGATGTGGTGTAGCGTATATGGATTTGTCCGAACGCAGTGACGCCTCCTTGAGCTACTGAAACTGAAACTGAAAACTCTTACTTCTACTCTGTTTGATCTGTAAACATTTCTCAAATGTAGTTTTAAGAATGTTCTGCTTTGCCTGTATTCAAATCAAACCAAACTCGTCTCTTCTCATCCCGATAAAAACAGTTTTCAACATGCATTCACGCACAACTTCAAAACAAAAGCACGATCAATATCAAATTCAATCAAACGTGAAGCTTCATCAATAAGAGCAGCGATATGGTCTGAACACATGACATCACAATATGAATCATTTTCTCAGGGTCCCATTTATATTTGGAAAAAGAAAAGGATGACTGATTGTCAGAAGAAGCATCAGTCTGAAACTGAGCACATGAAAGTGACAACTAGACAGCTGCGTGCTTGGATTCAACAATAGGTACAATTTTGAACTGCCTACACTTGCTCAGTAAACAAAATGACCACACACACACACACACAAAAAAAAAAAAAAAAATCAGACTACAACCATTCGGCGGCACATATGTAAAATCACTCGAAAAATTGAATAGTTTAAGGCCATTGACAATGGATAAGCGGATTTCATCACACACATTTCGCAGGTATCGCTATCATTGGTACAAACTAAATTTGGTGAGAGGGGGAAAATGGAACTAACATGATAACAAGAAAACCTTATTCACACACACACACACACACACACACACACACACACACATCAATCCTTTGCTAACCTCGCATTGTAACCAGCGTCGTCATCAACACATCCACCCGTATTGTCCATGTCATTTAGGTCATTAATGGGATCACTGGATACACATGAATTCCCGGAAGCGGTTCTTGAATTACGGTCGCCACACCCAGCAATGGGTACCTCATCATACATAACGACTATTGATACTCAGCATACAGTCTTCAAGCATCGTTACACCATTATAGATATCAGTATCTCGATAATACTTTTACTTCTCGGGTGGCAAATAGGGTAATTCGGGGCAAGAAGCCCAGTCGGGGTCGAACGCCCAACCCCAAAATATCGGAGATCGTGTGACACAACCAGTCAGTGACACTTTTACTGTTTCTGCTTGACAGCCGGGAAAATGCACACCAAAACGGAGGCCACTCAGTAGCCAGATATGTTTTCCACGTGCATTTGATTGTTTTCACCTTGATTTCTGTAAAACCCATGTTAATGTAAATTCGATGCCAGTGTCTGTTCTTCGTTCAAAACAAAATTCGATAATATTTTTCTGTGAAAGGAATATGTCAGCTGATGGATCGTAGCGTTGAAACCGATTTGTCTCCTTTGCTTTTTCCTGGAAATTCTATACTCTAAGTGTTTTCAAACTGGGGCAAAACGCCTACAAGGTGTTGGGACAAGACGTCTACCAGTGGGCCTTATGCTCCTTCACTGGGCGTTTTGCCCCCTGTCACTTGGAACTCTTTCTTCGTTTGCCACCTGTAATTTGGAACTCTGTGTTTCTTTCTGACTTCTTCAAGTGTTTTGCTTGATAAATGTTAAGCAGCACTGCTGTACTTGTGCATTCATGCATACAAAATACAAAAAAGAAATATTCAGTTTCTTGCTCTGAAATACTATGCGTACCAATAAACACACAATCATTGTCCAGACATAATAATCTGCTTGAAATGTTCAGAGCAATAATGTTGTCTAACACTAAAGGCACTTGCTCTACGTATTTACTCTTTTTTTTCTGACCAGAATTACTATGCCACCACACAGACGACCATACACAATCTCTGAGACTTTCACTCCGGGACAAAAAAAAAAAAAAAAAAAAAAAAAAAATCAGGGGTCGGGAATAGGGTTTTGGGGACTGAATCAGAAAATCAAAATTAGATTTGCCTATCCAAGATGCAAGGTCTGGTCCATTTCATATTGACCACAAACCTACACTAGGGGTACAAAAGAATAACGAAGAAAAGAGATTTTAGGAAAAATTCATTCGCCTTAATATTACTCACCCCAAAATCATCATTACAATAATGATCTCTTTCTGGGCTTTGGCCTGACTTTCAGCTATCTACACTACTGCTTGTATTGTTCACTGTAAGCTCGCTCGGAATGTTATTGACAGCATTCCTTGATCTGCTCCGTTATCGTGCTCTGCTTGGCAAAGGACTATGACTGGACATGTGACAGGGAGAGGGGCGTATTTCGTAAGCTATAAAGGTCAGAAACGATATTGATAATAAATTACAATCCTAAACAACAATTGATAATAAATTACAATCCTAAACAACAAGTGTTGAAGAGCAGGGTGACGGTCCTGCCATGTGCATTACTGTTGATAACAGACACAAGGTCATTATCACTTTAATTTTGTGAACTTATTGTGCTGTGCCAGGCATCAAAGCACGCGACTGTTTCCTCTTTCAGCGAATAATCAGCTAAGTTGGTTAAGTGGCACGGGGAGGTCCAAATGACCCGGTTGTACTTTCAAAACAAAACAAACAAACAAACAAACAAAAAAGCATTGTGATCATCTGTTTTTATTTCAAGGTCTCAACTCACATATATGGAGTCATTGGGTTATAAAAGTCGCATCACTGCCCTGAAAATACAGTACGTTCGTGAACACCTGGCAGAGCCTGGACCCAATGTTTTGACATAGGCCATCAACGCGCTATCCAGACGACGAAAGGACCATTGTGAGCCGGTCACATTGATGTCAAGAGCAGAACAGGGGGAAAGAAGAAAACAGGCTTGACGAACGCAAACTTTCTTTAGAGATTTCTTTTTAAAGAATCAACTCGATCCAGGACGCTACCATAGTGCCGACTTCTCCAAGCAGCTAACCCCCCTCAGCAACTCCACACCCACCATCCGCCTCTCCTCTACAGATCCAAGGGAGCGCGTTCCACTGCAGCCTGAAGGAAGGAACTCAGCATGCCTGACAGCGACGCTTCGCCTGCGAGGTTGCTCATCATCTGCTTCATCCCCTTTCTGGTGATCGGAACTTCGTTGCTGGCAGCCACCGTGGCGGCGCCCTACTGGTACCAATATCAGGACGTGGATGACCAGTCGGTACACATGGGGCTATGGAAGGCGTGTGTGGTCGATGGCGATTGGGATGTCTGCTTCAGCACAAACGATATACCGAACATATCGGGTATTGTATCGAATCGTATCGTATCGTATTGTATTGTATCGTATCGTATCCTATTGTATCATATTGTATTGTATCGTATCGTATCGCATCATATTGTATTGTATCCTATCCTATCATATTGTATTGTATCGTATCGTATCGCGTCATATTCTATTGTATCGTATCGTATCTCATCATATTGTATTGTATCGTATCGTATCGCATCATATTGTATTGTATTGCACTGTATTATATTACACCGTAAAGTATCTTTTTGTATCGTTAAGCATTGTTTCACATTTCCTTCTGTCATAACAGATTTTCTCTTAGTGAAATCCGGGCTGTTCTCCCCGGGGAAAGCTCATCGCCACAGTGCAGCGCCATCCATTTCTTCTTTTTTTTCTCTCTGTCTACAAGTGCTTTTGTTTTACAAAAGTGGGTTTTTCTGCAGGGTTTAGCCAAGAATAACCCCTATTGTTGCCATGAGTTATTTTACGCGCGCAAAGTGCATCCTGCACACGGGACGTCGGTTCATCATCGCATCCAGAGGACATATTGTTGTAGTGTATATTTTATATTTGTTATTGGTGTTTTTTTGTTTCTCCCGTAGAAGTAAAACTTACGCCTTTAATAAACATATGTTGTTAGTTTTTTTGTTTGTTTCTTTGTTTGTTGGGGTTTGTTTTTTTTGTTGTTGTTTTTATTTTGTTTTTGGTTTTTGTTTTTGTTTGTTTTTGTTTGTTTTGGGGTTTTTTGTATGTTTGGTTTTTTTTGTTTGTTTGTTTTTGTTGTTTTTTTTGTTGTCTTTTTGTGTTTTATGGGTTTTTTCAGCAAACGTGTCACCAAATTCCTTTTTTAGAGATAATAAAGTGTTCTTGTATCTTGCAGTCCGTACCCTTCATCGCAACTCAAAGTGGTTCTGTTTTGTTTTTTGTTTTGCTTGCGCGCATCATCTTAAGGGTGTGTGTTGTTTTTTTTTGTTAGTCTTTTCAATGCCACAGTAAAATGAAGTAGAAGAAGACCGGCTGATTGGTTTGAAATGATTTTCTTTCCAGACTGGATCAAAGTACCGCAAGTTCTGGAGTGCATCAGTCTGACATGCGCAGCGACGGGCCTGCTTCTCTGCTTCCCTCTGCTCTTCAGGCCTAGCTTTGGAGGCGCTTGTGTGATCATGCTTCTGACCTCCTTCGCCAGTAAGTATACACTGGGGATGTTGTGCCATCGATTTGTGCCTTGTGTTGAATTATCATTAAAGTTTTCGTAAAACTGCATCACATTTATACGAAGCTGATTCAAGTCCTTTTTATGTCTTCTTCTTCGTAGGTGGGTTGCGACTCCCACATTCACTCGTATGCCTGCGTGGGCTTTTACGTGTTTGACCGTTTTTACCCCCACCAAGTAGGCAGTCATACTCAGTTTTCGGGGGTGGTGGGAGGTGGGGGAGATACATGCCGCGTATGTTCTTGTTTCCATAACCCACCGAACGCTGACATGAATTATGAGATCTTTTAGCGTGCGTATTATTTAAAAAAACAAAAAAAAAAACTCTGTATGAAGGGGGTTCAGGCACTGGCAGGTCAGCACATCTGTTGACCTGGCAGATAGGAAAAATCTCCACCATTTTCCCGCTAGGCCCTATGACCGGGTTCCACTCACGGGGAGTTTGTACAGGCAAATGAAGAGCGTGTAACTGATACTTGTGTTAATAACCAATAACACATTTTGGCCCTGTAACGGTTCTTTGAGTGCACTTTGGGGACATTTATTGGAATGTACTGCGATTTTTTGTCACATCATGTGATGCAATGTGTACAGTCAGGTATATGGATAGTTGCATGAATGGATTTATATATGTTATAGTCTGTTTTGTGTGTAAACGACTGAGTGGTACGGGGGAGGTGGTTATGTTTAGATTAGGTTTTGATTTGGGGGTAAATTGATCAAAGACTTAAAATGTTAGAAGAATATCCTTGGATCAATCCTGTCGGCGACGCCACATTTATCAACGGCCATGAACCAGGGTGGTATATGTATATACCACAGATATATATATATATATATATATATGGAATTTAAATGAATTGAAACAGGATAGAAAGTGAAAGGATGGAAACCTCCTCACACAGGCCAGAAACATATAGAGGCCAGTTGCAAACGCTTTTCTATTGTTTTCGTACAATATTATAAGAAATTAGAAGGAAAAGAATAAAAGAATACAGTGCTTGTAAAAGACCCAAACAAAATTAATGTTTTAAGTTCATGTCAGTAATGCAAGTGGATAGTACGAACATGTATGCATACAACTATGGAAAGACTATCACTTCGTTTGGAATAACAACAACATATCATAAATAATGCTTACCTGTAAAAACCAAATAGTGACAGCAAAGGACATTCCTAATACATTCAAACAGTGCAGTAAAAACTGGATAATTCTGATACTATGAGAAAACCTATCATCTTCAGAAAGTCCTTGAATAATTTATGTGTCCAAACACAAGATCAGTGAGTGGTGACGGTAAGATTTCTGCGTCAACACTCTACGTCAGTGACTGACTGTGACGTTCAAATAAGTAACTAGTTTCAACCAGCCCAGAAGCGCATCTTAGCGACACAACGATAACAGTCAAACAATACTAAAGACCTGTGTGGTGCCCTTATTCTCGAACTGCTGTTATTTTAACTTGCAAACAGAAATGATAACGGATCCTCTGCTCAGCCCTCAGCCGAGTGACGTAAAGTGCCGATGCAATAGTCTTTGTCGTCAACACTCGTTCGAAAACATTCCATGGAGGAGACGGTTCAGATTCTAATCCCTTACACTAAATGACGAGATCTATTCAAGAGAAGATCAGTATAAAGTAAATTTAGGCGTTCTGCACTCAGGCCGGAAAGTTCAGATCAATTCAGGCCCTGGGAAAAAATAAGATGAAATGAAGTAATATAAGGTACATAGATAAATAAATAGGTAAGTAATAAATTAATTAATATCCCGTCGAGTGACACGGTACCAGCTGAGGGTACGCAGTGCCATCTTGGGAGTGCTTTTGGAAGTCTTGACTGAGGTTTTTTTAGTTTTTTTTTAAATTTATAATCATTTCGATCTGTTTCGTCGCGTTTATGTTAATTTTGATAACAACAACAACAACAAAAAAGAAAAGAAACAAACAAAAACAAAACAAGAAAAAGAAGTGCCGGTCAGTTCTACATTTATTCCTCATCAATTAGATGTACGATTCATGCAATTCAACGTTTTTTTCAAGATAACGGCAATGTTCAATGTTAACAGCGCCACAGTCGAGCCTCACCGAAATAGACCGTTAATGATCCGGAAAAACGGTTAATTCGGAAGACTTACAACCTATTACTGGTGCGACTGAAGATTTTTTGCAGCTATATGTTTAATGCAAATTTGGTATTGGCAGACAAAGTATTTCCAGAGAAAATGGCAATGTTAAAGTTTACAACAGACATGCATACAGACACACACACACACACACACACACACACACACACACACACACACAGACAACCGAACACTGTGTTATAACATAGACTCACTTTGTTTACGCAAGTGAGTCAATAATAATGATAAGGAGAAGAAGACATAACTTTTCCATGGCGTGATATCCAGTACCAATGCTGCTGAAAGTATCCAACATGTTCCATTAATTAAAAGCAAATATGATATAAAAGCATTATGGGAGAAGTTGTCTGCTGACAATTTAAAACATAATAGAATATATATATATATATATATGCCTGTGTGTTCACACATCCAAATCAATGCTCGGGAGCATGAGGATAAACAGCAGCGTCTTTTCAAACTCGTCAAACAATAAAATTGTCAGGTAAATAATGCTTTGGTTAAAATGAAATACATTTCATAAAGGCAACAACGATTACACTCCACTCACACA
The DNA here is from genome assembly GCF_041734735.1 of Babylonia areolata. Classification (NCBI taxonomy): domain Eukaryota; kingdom Metazoa; phylum Mollusca; class Gastropoda; order Neogastropoda; family Buccinidae; genus Babylonia; species Babylonia areolata. The sequence continues at coordinate 16,454,434 of NC_134884.1, forward strand.
TACGTGCACGGACCCAGTCACGCAACGGCATAAAAAAAAATTATGTAGATTGAGGAACACAGACACACTTGATTAATTCTCCTCTTTAATGGTAGGGTATATCGCCAGTGATAGCAGTTTCAAATTCTGATGTTGATAAAATCCTCGTTTAGCAGTGTTACCAGATCTGGGTGATATTGATTTTGAGGAGTATCTTCTCTTTTTGTTGTTTTTTTCAGCGCTTCCGGCAGTTGGTGGCTTCGCTTATTTTGTCGACAGCACGGGCTTTGATGGACTGCTGTGGTGTTTTTACGTGAACGTTACGGGGACTTTATTCCTTTGGGCGCCCCTCGCATGGCTTCGCAATTTGACTGAGGGCAGACGAGGTTATCAAAACATTTAGAGTTGGGGAACTCAAGACAAACAGACCAAAATTCATCTTCGTTCCAAAATAAATACTAATAATACTCCATAGAACGTATGTCAGAGTATGATAATGTGTGGATGGTACTTTTGAACTGCACATTAATTATAATAGTGTGCTGTTTCATGCCTTTCACTGTGCTGATTATACCTGTATGGCTGTGATCATTGTAGGCCTATTTGGGGTTTACTCTAAGTCGACATTGACGCATGTTATCTTTCTCTTTGTAGTGATCTATCTGTATTGAATGACTGCGATTCTCGTATATTTGTTTTTCAGGCAATAAACAACATTTGCCATTTGATGTCATTGAAATTTGTGACTATGTTGTTGAATTTTCTTTTGTTGTGGTCTTTTTAAAGTCGGGTGCAGAAGTGGGTCTCATGATTTCAATACTGAATCATTTTATTTCCTCGTTTCTGTTATTTCTGGGGGTGGTGTAGGGGGATGGGTAGGTGGTATGTGTGTGTGTGTGGTGTGGGGGGAGGTGCGGGGGGGGGGAGGGGGGCGGGGTGAAGGGGGTGGTAAGGGATGCCAAAAATTTCATGACTTGTGCTTAAAAAAGAAAAATCAGTCAATTAAAAGACATTGTTCCCCTGACCTTTGTTGTGATTTTCTTTCATGACAAGGGAAAGAACGTCCATGAGATTGAGTGAAGCATCGAAACAGCGCAATGTTTTGCTGATACCATGAGGTCATGAAATGCCTTTCCTCATCCTTACACACACGCGCGCATGCACGTGGACACACACACACACACACATGCATGCATGCATGCATGCACGCACGCACACACACACACACATACATCCATACATGGACACAACAGAAGACAATGCACGCACACACAAACACACACACATACACAAATGCACACACGCATACATGCACACACACGCGCGCGCGCGCACACATACACACACACACACACACACTTGCACACACACATACATACATGGACACAACAGAACACAACACAGACACACACACACACACACACACACACACGCATGCACGCACGAATGCAACCCCCCACAATCCCACATCCACACACACGAATTTCAGATTCAATGTGTCAGAGTGTGCGGATAGACCCATATACGCTACACTACATCTGCTGAAGAGAGAGAGAGAGAAAGCAACAGATGCATGATCTACGTATAAACCCGGCTGCCCATCACGTGACTGCTCGCGTGATACATCATTTCTGTTTTCTAACATAAAATCACAAAGCTCTCGCACATCAACTCTACATAAATTTTACATGAATCTAAGATCGCTTCCGCCTGACAGCGGCATCAGATCTTTGATTTTCGAAATACGATGATGCCTGTTAATAATAATAATAATAATAATAATAATAATGGTACTTATTTAGCGCTGAATCTTGTGCATAGACAAATCTAAGCGCTTTCGCACCAGCCATTCTCACGCACGCATAACTCTAAAACTGGAGAAACTAAAGACAAGGAAGAGGCAGGGAAGGGAGGCTATTTTGGGAAGAGGTGGGTTTTAAGGCCAGACTTGAAAGAGCTGAGTGTGGAGACTTGACGAAGCGAAAGAGGAAGTTCATTCCAATTGCAAGGTCCAGAGACAGAGAAAGAACGGCGGCCAACAGTCGAGAGTTTGAATCTGGGTATGCGTAAGTGGAGTGAATCCGAAGCTGATCGTAGTGAGCGAGATGGTGGTGGTGTGTCCATCGAGATCGATGATGACCATCGTTGTCATCCAGCTGGGGAATGGGGGGAGGGTGGTGGTGGGGTGGGGGGGGAGGATGCTCATGAATCTATCTGTGAATGCGCAGATGGCTGAATAGTCCAATCTGCGCACGAAATGTTCGCTGACAGTTGGGGCAGACAAAGACAGGCATACCATTGTCAGGGAGCTTGTTTGCCCGTGACTTTCTGGCCTGCCTCTTCTGAACAGCTGCAGCAGTCCTGTTGGCCTCGCACAACTTGGCGCCTTTGTGCACAGCAGCGCGCCATTTGTCACGGTCCACTGTAAATTCCTCCCAGGAGTCAGGGTTGATATCAAACGCTTTCAGAGAGACTTTCAGAGTATCTCTGAAGCGCTTCTTCTGACCTCCGTGTGATCTCTTCCCTTGTTGCAGCTCGCCATAGAAGAGCCTTTTGGGCAGCCGATGGTCTGGCATGCGCGCCACGTGTCCAGCCCAGCGAAGCTGGGACTTCATCAGGATGGTGAAGATGCTGGGAAGGGTGGCTTTTGCGAGCACCTCTGTGTCTGGGGTCCTGTCTTGCCACTTGATGTTCAGTAGCTTCCTGAGGCATGTTGTGTGGAAGTGGTTCAGCTTCTTGGCATGTCGTTGGTACACTGTCCAAGTTTCGCAGGCGTACAGTAGTGTGGGGAGAACTACTGCTCTGTAGACCTTTAGCTTGGTCTCAAGACTAATGCCTCTTCTGTTCCAGACATTTGCATTGAGTCTACCAAAAGTTGCGCTTGCTCTTGCAATCCTGACGTTCACTTCATCGTCGATTGTCTCATTTCGTGACAGTGTGCTGCCAAGGTATGTGAACCGCTCCACCGCACTGAGTCTCTGACCGTTGACTGTGATGTTGGGCTCAACGTAGGGTTCCCCTGGGGCTGGCTGATGGAGAACTTCGGTTTTCCTCGTGCTGATGGTAAGGCCGAAGTTCCTGCTGGCAGTGGCAAACTTGTCGACGCTGAGTTGCATGTCAGCTTCAGATCCAGCGTTGAGGGCACAACCATCAGCAAACAAAAAGTCTCTGATGATGTCTGTCATGACCTTCGTTTTTGCTTGAAGCCTTCTGAGGTTAAACAGCTTGCCATCTGTTCGGTACTTTAGGCCGATTCCAACATCGCCATCTCTGAAGGCATCAGTAAGCATTGCAGAGAACATGAGGCTGAACAGCGTTGGAGCCAGGACGCAGCCTTGCTTGACACCATTTGTGACAGCAAAAGGAGCAGATGTTTCGCCATTGTCCTGGACTCGAGCCTGCATGCCTTCATGGAATTGGCTGACCAAGGAAATAAATTTCCGAGGGCATCCGTACTTGGCCATGATCTTCCACAGTCCCTCTCTACTCACGGTGTCGAAGGCCTTAGTGAGGTCAACATAGGTGGAGAACAGATCAGCATTTTGCTCCTGACATTTCTCTTGCAGCTGCCTTGCAGCAAACACCATGTCGGTGGTTCCGCGCTCTTTCCGGAATCCACATTGGCTCTCAGGCAAATGACCTTGGTCAAGGTGTGCTGTGAGGCGGTTTAGTAGGATCCTGGCAAGTATCTTGCCTGCGATGGAGAGCAAGGAAATGCCCCGATGGTTATCACAGGCTTGCCGGTTCCCCTTTCGCTTGTACAAGTGAATGATAGATGCATCTTTGAAATCCTGGGGGATCGTCTCTTCTTTCCACATGAGTGAGTACAGCTGATGGAGCTTCTCAGTCAGCACAGTGCCTCCATCCTTGTAGACCTCTGCTGGTATGGAGTCTGAGCCAGGTGCTTTGCCACTGGATAGCAGACGGATTGCTTTCTGGGTCTCAAGAGGTGTTGGCGGATCGTCCAGTGCTTCGTTGATGGTGACTTGTGGGAGACGGTCTCTGGCTTCATCATTTATGAAGGAAGGGCGATTTAAGACACTGTTGAAGTGCTCAGCCCAGCGTTCGAGAATTTTCTCCTTCTCGGTGATCAAGGTATTCCCATCTGCACTGAGGAGGGGGGATGATCCTAAGGATGTGGGGCCGTAGACTTCTTTTAAGACATCATAGAACCTCTTCATATCGTGCCTGTCAGCATATCCCTGGATCTCATCAGCTTTGTCACTCAGCCACTTATCCTGCATCTGGCGTAACTTTTGCTGAACAGTCCTGCAGATGGCATCGTACGCATCCTTTTTTGATGTGGACTTTGGGTTGCTCAGGTAGACTTGATGCAGATGGCGTTTCTCATCCAGAAGATGCTTGATTTCATCACAGTTTTCATCAAACCAGTCTTTGTGCTTTCTGGTCATGGGTCCCAGGGTCTCTGAAGCTGTACTATAGATCAGCTCACGCAGGGTCCTCCAGTCAGACTCCACATTCTGGTTGTCCAGAGAGGCGGATTTCAGACGATCTTCCAGCAGCTCCACAAAGGACTGTTTGATGGTGATGTTTTTCAGCTTAGGGATGTTAAGCCGTTTTGGAGCCTTCTGGCCTTGGGGGCGTCTCTTGGGCTGGATTCGAATATTCAGCTTCGAGACTACAAGGCGATGGTCTGTCCAACACTCGGCGCCGCACATGGTCTTTGTTACACGTACATCTTGCCTATCCCTTTTCCTGACGATGACATAATCAATGAGATGCCAATGCTTTGAGCGAGGGTGCATCCATGACGTCCTGCCCCTTCCTCATGCCAGGGAGGTGAGCAGTGCATTCCTAAAGAGGGCTGCTCAGACGCTCAGACGGCTGCCGAGCTCCATCGCTGCTCCTGTCGACGAAGAACGACCCTATGGCCTGAGCCGTCTGCGTGCAGGTCTGCGGCTGCGACTGCCAGTGTACCCACACCTGTCGTTTCGTCGCTCGCCTGTCGCCACAGGACTTGGGGGTGATGAAATGATGAAGGATGAAAGGTCATTTTGGATGACTGATGACTTGCGCGATGAGTTTGTTTAAAGTGAAGAGGAGTTGCGCAACGTCAACCTCACTCTCTCGTCCGGGTCCACCAATTTCCAGTGGCAAGACTAAGTCGAGACGACTGGAGGATGAGCACGGATGCAGTGGATGACCAAGATATCCTTTCGGTGTCTCATCTTGCTCTCTGCACTCCACAGTGCGTTGCTGTAACCGCCTTCCTCTCCGTTGAACCGATAGGTTTCTTCCGCAGATTCTGCCAGATCCAGACTTCGCATGCATGGGTAGACACACCCCGGGGGCCAACTGCGTGTGGCATGCACACAGCACGGTGGAGCTAGATGGCCGTCGGTGGCTCTCCTGAGCCAACGCCCTTTTATGGATCTCCATAAGGGTGTCTAGCCACCCGCCTCACCAGTCCCGGAAGGGAGCGGTGGGAGTGCCGGTTTAGTCGCCGGCAACCCGACCCTGAACAGGTTGTACTGGATTACAGGTTACCAGTAGCAGATCTAATGACCTGACCTGACCTAGCGAGATGGAGTGTAGAGGTGAAGGCAGCCACAGAGATAGGAAGGGGCTGATTTATGAATACATTTGTAGCATAGAGTGCTGATCTTGTACTTTATTCGGTGTGAGACAGGTAGCCAGTAGAAATGTTGCAAAAGAGGAGTGATGTGCTCAGATCTTTTCTTTCTGAGGACGAATCGGGCAGCAGAATTTTGTATGCACTGAAGGGACAGAATGGATGAAGCAGGCAAACCAGACAATAGAGAGTTACAGTAGTCAAGGCGAGAGAGAATGAGAGAAACGACAAGTCTAGATGTTACGTCAATGGACAGATATTTCCGGATGGAACTGGTGCGCCGCAGTTGACAGTAGCAGGATTGACATGTCTGATTGATAAATTTTTGCATGGACAGTGTGTTGTCAAGGACAACGCCGAGGTTCCTGACTGAACTGGACAGAGGGATGGATATACTGCCAAGTTTGATTGTATTAGTTGTAATGGAAGAGGGTTTTTGTTTAGTTCCTATGATCATTGCTTCAGTTTTGTCCGCGTTCAATTGTAACTTATTTAGAGTCATCCTTATTTTGAATATCCAGGAAGCAGTTAGATGTTTCTTGCAAGAGCGACAACAGTTTTTCAGGTGTATCACTCTTCTGGATGAGTGTCATCAGCATAAGAATGATGACCGACATTATGGCGGTTAATAATTTCAGCGAGAGGAGCAGTGTACAGTGTGAAGAGCACTGGGCCTAAAACAGATCCCTGTGGGACTCCATGTTCAATTTGAACGGGTTCAGACTGGAAATTATCAACAATGACAGACTGGAATCGATCAGTGAGATAAGATTTGAACCAGTTTAGAACAGTGCCGTTGGTACCAATGTAAAATGAAGATGGGAAAGAAAGATTGAATGGTCTATCGTGTTAAAGGCGGCTGACAAGTCGAGAAGAGTGAGAAGTGAGATCTGTCCTGAGTCGGATGCTAGCAGTAGGTTATTCAGGATGTGGAGGAGAGTGGTTTTGGTGCTGTGGTCAGCACAATAGGCAGACTGAAATGGGTGGATGAGATTGTTGAAACAAAGGTGATTGTTGAGCTGCTTCAGGACAGCTTTTTCAAGGAGTTTGGACAGGAATGGAAGATTAGAAACTGGTCGATAGTTTTTCAAAATGTTTGCTTCAAGGTTGGATTTCTTC
>NC_134884.1:16466124-16476124 GCF_041734735.1 Babylonia areolata
TGGAAACGGGCAAAATATTTGGCCGCCATGCGAGTGTCTATTTTAAGACTCAGAACTCGTGCAGACGGTGTCATGGTTGGCGTGCTCCTTACCCTGCTCTACTACGGGAATTTAATCCACCAGTACGGAGATGTGGAGCTGAACCCAGGACCTGGCAGCAAGTCGGACAGTATGCGACAGACGCGACTGGGCAGCGCTGGAGGTGCTTCGCGCAGGGACAACGTGGACAAGACTGGACCTACACCTACACCCGAGCACTCTTCGGACCCCACCCTGAAGGACGTGATGGCCATGATCAGCAATGCAGGCAGTGATTTGAACAGTAACATGAAGTAAATTTGGTATGTTGAGTGAGGATTTGAAAGAGATGAAGGATGAGTTTACGCAAATGAAAGAAGGATTTACAAATATGCAAGAAGAGATGGTCAATTTAAAAAAGGATGTGTCAGTTTTGAAGCATGAAAACGATGTTTTGAAAGCCGAAAACGAAAAATTAAACTAAAAAATTGAATCCCTGGATAAAAAAAAGTGGATGATCTTGAAGGACGGTCGAAACGGACCAATATTCTTATTCATGGTATCTCTCGTAGAGACAACGAGACATGGCAAGGCTGTGAAGACCGTGTGCAGGACATGATCACTGACACATTAGAGTTAACTGATATACAATTTGATCGTGTGCATAGGGTAAATTCAAAACCAAACTCCCCCATAGTGGCACGTTGCACATTCTACAAAGATAAAGATAAGATCATGCATGCAAAACAACAGTTGAAGGGTTCCACCATCTTAATTGGGGAGGATTTTTCTCTGCGGGTGAGAGAGATAAGAAAGAAGTTGTTGCCCCATCTAAAGTCTGCCAGAAATGAAAACAAGAGAGTATCGATGGTCTATGATCAGTTGGTGATAGAAGGGAGGAAGTATGGTCTCGATGGCAGTGACAGGCTCGTCCAACTCCAATAGAGGTTCGGTCAGCCCTGTACTTTGAAAAATTACCACCCTGATAATTTAATGGGTAGCACTGTAAACCAGTCACCGTGTGTGGGCCTTGTTGAAGGCTCGCGAGGCGAAAGTGTCAGTAGCGCTGTGAACTGTGTCAGTTTAAAATGCACGTGCAGTGTAGAATTGGGGTATGACGTTATGTGTTGCCTGCACGGAAACGATTTAAACCCAACACGTTTTGCTGAAAATGACATGCGGGATGAAAGGAGTATTTACACATTACCATTGAATTGTTTTGCTTGTAAACATGCTGAAGATGAAAGTGTGCATGTTTTGACATCTGATGTAAATGATGACGTGTGTTTTGATGAAGTTGTTACTTTTGATCCTGTGGAACACAGTGATGAAGTTGCGATGTTGACAGATCATTGCAGTTGTTTATATTTATAGTGATAAAAATGTTGGTGATAAGGAGTGTGCTACCAGTGACAGATTTGATTTGGATGTTATCAGGGAGTTTGGAGAGTTTAACACTTAGTGTGATGGTGTAACTGGGAAAACGATTGATATGGGTGGTGATTGTGATGACATGATGAGATCAAACACAGAATGTGATAGTGTAGTTGGGGAAATGATTGATATGGGTGGTGATTGTGATGACATGATGAGAGTAAACACTGAGTTTGATGGTGTAGTTGGGGAAATGATTGATATGGATGGTGATTGTGATGACATGATGAGATTAAACACAGAATGTGATAGTGTAGTTGGGGAAATGATTGATATGGATGGTGATTGTGATGACATGATGAGATTAAACACAGAATGTGATAGTGTAGTTGGGGAAATGATTGATATGGATGGTGATTGTGATGACATGATGAGATCAAACACAGAATGTGATAGTGTAGTTGGGGAAATGATTGATATGGATGGTGATTGTGATGACATGATGAGATCAAACACAGAATGTGATAGTGTAGTTGGGGAAATGATTGATATGGATGGTGATTGTGATGACATGATGAGATCAAACACAGAATGTGATAGTGTAGTTGGGGAAATGATTGATATGGGTGGTGATTGTGATGACATGATGAGAGTAAACACTGAGTTTTGATGGTGTAGTTGGGGAAATGATTGATATGGGTGGTGATTGTGATGACATGAGATTAAACACAGAGTGTTATGGTGTAGTTGGGGAAATGATTGATATGGATGGTGATTGTGATGACATGATGAGATCAAACACAGAATGTGATAGTGTAGTTGGGGAAATGATTGATATGGGTGGTGATTATGATGACATGATGAGATTAAACACAGAATGTGATAGTGTAGTTGGGGAAATGATTGATATGGGTGGTGATTATGATGACATATGATTAAACACAGAGTGTGATGGTGTGACTGAGAAAATTATTGATATGTGTGGTGGTTGTGATGACATGTTGAGATTTAACAATGATGGTGATTGTATGACTGAGGACGGTACTGAATATGAAAATGTGGATGGAAACACACTGGTGATGATGGAAGGAGTTTCTGATGATGAGAAAAAGAATGATTCTTTACACTTGGATGGTGTAAACAATGGTTTAGTGACATGTGAAATTGTGAGAAAGAATATGAGGAAGAAAATGATGGTATCAGGGTGAATGAGACGGGAGGGGATAGTTTTATAAATCAAAATTTGGGAAACTTAGAGTCTTCTATAAATAGCACTTCATTTCTTCACTGGAATATTTGTGGATTGTTATCCAAATTAGATAATTTCAGTTTTGTTCAATATGTTTCATTGTTTGATTTTGTCTGTCTTGTAGAAACGTTTGTTGAAAAGTTTGAGTCTAGTATTTTTTATAGACCATAAAGTGTATGTCAAACCTGCAATCAAAATAACACGGCAAGGGAGATGCTCAGGCGGAATAGTTTGCCTTGTACATAAAACCTTACTTCCTTATGTCAAGTATATTGATTGTGACAGTAATTACTGTATGACATTTAAGTTGGATGAAAGTGTTTTTGGTTTCACTAAAAATGTTTTGCTGGTGTGTACGAATATTCCTCCTGAGCATGCACCATATTATAATATGTGTGGTTTTGACAATGGCATTGATATGTTGGAAGAGTGTATTTTAGAGAAATTGTTGACTTTAGAGGAAGTTGATTTATTATTATGTGGAGATATGAATTCTAGAACCTCTAATTTATCCCCTGAAATAATAAATGAAAGTGAAATTTACGTCTGTCACAAAAATGATAGGAATATAATGAGTAGAAATTCTGAAGATAAAATACTGAATTCTTATGGGAAAAGATTACTTAGCATGTGCACTGTATTTGGGCTGACCTTTCTCAATGGTGTATGTAATGGTGACCTTGAAGGTCGTTTCACATACATTTCTGATTCAGGATCCAGTGTCAATGATTATTTCATAGCATCTATTAATCTTTTCGAATCCTTATTTGAGAAAGTAACTCTACAGGTAACAGAAAGATTTGAATCTGATCACTTACCTCTTGCATTGTATGCTAAGAATCAGTCTCTAAGGCAATGTGATGATAATTTTATTAATGATATGAATCTTTCTATAATTAAATATTGTTGGAAGTCTGTTTATTTTCACCGTTTCTCCTTTTCTATGAATTCAAATGAAGTACAAGAGATGTTGTATGTAGCAGAAAACCTTATTCATGTTGATGTAAATAAAGCTTTGGATATGTTTAATCAGACTGTTAAAGAACAAGCTGAGTTTATGAAAAAGCGGGTATTTTTTAATAAAAAAAGTTGTAGGTAATAATTGGTTTGATCATGAATGTAAAATGGAGAGACGCCGGGTACGAAGATTATTGAGGGCATATAGGAAAACACTAGATAAAGATGATCGCATTTTATTTTGTATTGCTAGACGTGAGTATAAAAATTTAAACAAGAGGAAAAAGAAAAAATATAATAACTCATTACTAAATGAACTTTTGGATTCTGTTAAAAGTCAGAAGGAGTTCTGGGACACAATGCATAAAATTTCAAAAAAGAAAACACTACCTTTAAATGGTATTTCTATTCAGGAATGGTTTAATCATTTTAAAAATGTGTTAGAAATTAATGAAGAAGAGGAGGTAGTTGATAATGCATAAAATTTCAAAAAAGAAAACAAAACCTTTAAATGATATTTCTGTTCAGGAATGGTTTAATCATTTTAAAAATGTGTTACAAATTAATGAAGAAGAGGAGGTAGTTGATAATATGCATGTGGAAAATGACAGAGAAAATGACAGAGAAAATATTGTATTGGACAGACCTATATCTCATGAAGAAGTATTTCTTGCTATTAGAAAACTAAAAAATGGGAAGTCTGCTGGTCCGGAAGGGATGATTAGTGAGTTTTTCAAAAATGGAGGGGATAATACTGTTAACTTTTTAGTAAAGCTTTTTAATTTTTTGTTTGATACTGGGGTTCATCCAAAAAATTGGACAGAATCCATAATTTTGCCATTATTTAAGAAAGGTGATATTAATAATGTATATAATTATAGAGGTATTTCTTTGTGTGATGTAAGTAGTAAATTATATAGTTCCATTATTAATACTAGACTACAAGAATGGATAATTGAGAAAAGCATAATTGGAGAACACCAGGCAGGATTTAAACAGGGCTATTCAACAATTGATCACATATTTACTCTAATGGCAGCAGTACAGAAACAGTTTGCAAACAATAAAAAGTTGTATGTAGCATTTGTGGACTTTGAAAAGGCCTTTGACTCCATTTCCAGAAAACTTTTATGGCCTATTTTATTAAAGAATGGATCAGTGGTAAGTTACATAGTTGTGTGAAAAGCATGTACAATGAAGTGAAAGCGATAGTGAGAGTTGGGGCAACATTATCTGATTGTGTTAATTGCATTCATGGGGTTAAACAAGGGGATGTTTGTAGCCCGGTCTTGTTTTCACTTTTTATTAATGAACTTGCTTTGGAAATTATGCAGTATGGTCAACATGGAGTTACTTTTGATTTGATTGAATTGTTTGTTCTACTTTTTGCTGATGATATGATTTTGTTATCTACAACAACAGTGGGTTTACAGCAACAGTTGAACAGTTTATATGCTGCAGCACGTAACTTACAGTTAAAAGTAAATATGGATAAAACAAGTATTGTTGTGTTCCGTAAGGGAGAATATTTAGCAAGAAACGAAAGATGGTCATATGGAAATGAAAGAATTACCGTTGTAAATGCATATAAGTATCTTGGAATTTATTTTTCTACAAAACTTAGTTTCAGTTTCGCATGTCAAGATATAGCAAATAAAGCAAAGAAAGCAGTTATTCGGATACTTCATATCTTGTATAAGCTTGATTGTAATTCGTTTGGTATTTTTGTCAGGTTATTTGATGCTCAACTCCAGCCAATACTGCAGTATGGTGCAGAAATATGGGCCTTGGAAAAGAGTGAACAAATAGAAAAAGTACACTTGTTTGCAGTGAAACGATTTTTGAATGTGGACATCCGAACGCCAAATGATCTTGTGTATGGGGAGCTAGGGAGATATCCAATTTATTTAAAATCGTACATTAAATGCATTAAGTATTGGTTGAAACTTATAAGAATGAACGAAAACAGGCTACCGTTCAAAGTTTATCGGATGTTGTATTCCTTAGATAATAATGGCAAAAAAACATGGGCAACGTGTGTTCGTCAGTGCTTAAATTCTTATGGTTATTCTTTTGTGTGGGATAATCAGGGTGTTGAAGATATTGCAGGTTTTATAAAGTGTTTTAGACAGCGAATAGTTGATTGTAGGTGGCAAGATTGGCATGACCATATGGAAACTAGCGATAGATTTGCACAGTTTAGAATCTTTAAAACATCGCAGGGGCCTGAACCATATATTGGGATGGAAATAAACAGATACGTAAAAAGTGCACTGACAACATTTAGATTTGGTGTTTCAAATATTGCTGTTCACAGTTTCAGATACTGTAGTAGGAGTGAATATGTATATATGTGTCGATTGTGCAACCTGGGTAGGGAAGATGAATTGCATTTTTTGCTATGTTGCCCTGCTTTGAGTGACCTCAGACAAAGATTAATTCAACCTAAATATTATAAAGATCCCTGTGCTTTTAGATTCAATCTGCTCATGTCGTCAAAACATGAACTTACCCAACAAAACTTGGCCATATACTTATATGAGGCATTGAAGAGACTTCAAATTGTTATTTTGTGAATGTTATTGAGTATTGTATTAGCTACCTTTGGTTGATTTGTGATGTTGGTTTATCGTGTCAAGTCATTTTCCTTATTTATTTTCTTGTATGACCCCCTTCAGTAAGGGGCTTTGGCCTTAATCTGAATAAAACATCGTTATCGTTATCGTTATCATTATCGTTATCGTTATCTCTCTCTCTCTCTCTCTCTCTCTCTCCAGGCTATTCAAGTCTAGTCTTTCTTACTCAGGGGGTTGCTTATGGAAAGAAATGTTATCATGTATAAATGTGAACACAGTTAAAACTATCTCTTTATTTCAAAAACACATATCGTGCATATCTTATGAAAAACCTGTAAACGTGCTTCACATTTTTGTGATAATATTATCCACAGTTTCAAATTGATTACTATTGATTATTGCGTTTACGCCTGTCTGTCTGTCTCTACATCTGTCTGTCTACCTGTCTCTCTATTTCTCCACCCAGTCTTTCTTCTTCTTTTTTTCTTTTCTTTTTTTTTTCATTCTTGCGTTCTCTATCCTCCATTACGGTATCATTTGTACATGTACTATGCATATGATTATTGATGTATATAATTATATGATGTGCATGCTTACTTCTTTTTTTTCTTTCTTTTTTTTCAGTGTGTGTGTGTGTGTGTGTGTGTGAAGAATTTGCTTTTGTGCCAGCATTTTGTATTACACCACCTTTTTTCTTTTTTATTTCTCTCTGTTTTTGTTTTTTTCTTTATTTCTGTTTTGTCAACTTTGCCCTGCGGGTCGGATGTAAAACAGCAACCATGCTTATTCCCTTACCATCATGAAATAAAATTTCGTTCGTTCGTTCGTTCGTTCTCTCTCTCTCTCTCTCTCTCTCTCTCTCTCTCTCTCTCTCTCTCTCTCTCTCTCTCTCTCTCTCTCTCTCTCCGTATATGTATGATCATGTATATATGTATATATATATATATATATATATATATGTGTGTGTGTGTGTGCGTGTGTGTGTGTGTGTGTGTTCTTCAGTTTAACGTCTCTTCACTATAAGTGTTTTTAGACGGAAAGGAGTAAAGTAGTGTATAAAGGAAAGGGAATGCATGATGCATGTGAATATTAGTGTAAAAAAAAAAGAAAAAAAAAGTTCATGTTACGTATCAGAGGAAAAGTATATTATAAGAAAAAGTCTAAAGAGGTTGTGGTGTGTATTGAATGAGTTGTCATGGGAAGAAGAATATGTATATGCATATCAACAAGTATTAACCTAAACAATGTAAATATAAATAACAGTATTAAAAAAAATACATCAAAGGAGGATACCAACTGGACTTGAGTTTAAAATTTCTGAAAACATTCTAAGCAATGAATAATCATTCAAAATCTTTTCAGTGGCTAATGAAATATTGGAAGAAAAGTCATCAGCTACATCTTTTCGAAGTAACTGTCTTATGCTCGGACAATGAATGAGTAGATGGCTTACAGTTATTTGCTTACTGCATATACATTTTATATTTTTAGAAAATTTTGTACGAAAGGCATTTAAACGAAGTATATACATTAGACTTGTAATTTGTCTTGAATGTGCTGCTGGTGTCGAATTTAGAAAATGTTTGGGATTAGCTGCATTCTTTGTGTTTACACAACACTGGTAATATTGATTATTTGAATCTACAAGTAATTTCTTAAATCGATTTCCAGATACATTTTCTATACAGCTAATGCATTCATGTAGATCAAACTGGATGTCAAGTTGTATTGCGCCTTCGAAATTACGTGCTGCTCTTCTAGCTGCTTGGTCTACCCACTCATTTGAAGATATTCCACAGTACGAAGGTACCCAACAGAAAGTTATTTTAATGCCCTGTTTTGTCAGTTGGTGAATAATATGTTTTATTTCCATTGTCATCTCAATTCGCTTCTTTGAATTTGGAGATTCGATAGCATCCCAACAGAAAGTTATTTTAATGCCCTGTTTTGTCAGTTGGTGAATAATATGTTTTATTTCCATTGTCATCTCAATTCGCTTCTTTGAATTTGGAGATTCGATAGCTTGTAATACTGACTTTGAGTCTGCACACAATAAAATTTCACTTAAGCCTACAGTTTTCGGAATGTCTGAAATATAATTTAAGGCCATAAGTATGGCTATAAGTTCAGCTGTGAAAATGGAATATTGTCTACCAATATAGTATAATTTTTCTATTCTAAATGAAGGAATTGCAAAAACCGCTCCTGAATTACCATCTTCTAGAACAGATCCGTCTGTGTATATTTTTAGATAATTTGAATATTGATTTTCTATATGTGAGAGCACTTCAGGTTTTAACAAAAATAGTGACTAGTTCTTGGATAAATCTGTATAATCCATGTACAAAGGTAGCTTTACACTGCTCCCATTCAGGGACTGGTGAAAAAGTAGATACTTTTGCAATTTGCTTGTCTTTTGATTCCGTAGCACTAATGATGTCTGATGCAAATGTATTAATGAATGTCATAGACTGTATCGTCTTAGCTCTTTTAGCAAAATCTTTTTGTGAACTCAAATATATATATATATATATATGTGTGTGTGTGTGTGTGTGTGTGTGTGCCCGCGCGCGCGCGTACAACAATATATGTGACTGACACAGAACTGACTGATTTCATTGGCCGAGTGAGATAGGTCGTCGCTCAGATGTTGAACTTGACGAGATGTTATAAAGGGGTTAGGAAGGGATGAAAGAACAAACGTTACTGATATAACACGGAAGCAAACGACGCAAATGATAAGTAGTGCACTTTAAAAAGGATTGTGACCCGTAATAATAATAATGATAGTATTTATATTGTGCCGAATATTATGCAGAGACAAATCTAAGTACTTTCACACCAGTCATTTACACACATGCATGACTCTAAAAACTGAAGAAACTGAATACAAGGAAGAGGCAGGGGAGGGAGGCTGTCTTGTGAAGAGGTGGGTTTTAAGGCCAGACTTGAAAGACTGAGCTGAGTGCGGAGACCTGACGAAGCGAAAGAGGAAGTTCATTCCAAATGCAAGGTCCAGAGACAGAGAAAGAACGGCGTCCAACAGTGGAATGTTTAAATCTGGGTATGCGTAAACAGAAGGGATCCGAAGCCGATGGTAGAGAGCGAGATGGAGTGTACAGGTGAAGGCAGCCACAAAGATAGGAAGGGGCAGATTTGTGAATACATTTGTAACTATAGAGTGCTGGTCTTATACTTTATTCTGTGTGAGACTTAAAGATACCATTAAATAAAGAAACAAAAAGTCTCTCCAGGGCAAAATGAAATAGTTTGTTGTTTTGTTGTTGTTGTTGCTGTTTGCACTCTCGTGCAGCCATTGTCATGTTGTACCGAAATATAAGTGTAATAGTTGCAATATGGGTCTGCCATGTGTTAATGATGAAACTATCATGCAAACTTTTGCCCACGCAATGAAACAATTAAAGTTTGCATTTTATTAATCATTGTATAAAACTTTTAACAAATGTAACTTGAACCCAAAATGCCAAAACTAACTCCCTCCTCATTGATGATTGAATATGTACACACACACACACACACACACACACACACACACACACACACACACACACACACACACAGATATATATATATATATATATATAGAGAGAGAGAGAGAGAGAGAGAGACACACACACACACACACACACACACACACACATATATATATATATATATATATATAGAGAGAGAGAGAGAGAGAGAGAGAGAGACACACACACACACACACTGACACACACACACACACACACACACACATCATATATATTATAGGGACACACACACAATCACACACACACACACACACACACACACACACACACAC
>NC_134884.1:16481124-16506124 GCF_041734735.1 Babylonia areolata
TTTCTTTCCCTGAATATGAAATATTGCATAATGCATGTGCTGTGTTTCTGTGGTAGGTACTTGCAAACCTGCTGTCATAGGACTATGGCTTTTGCAGACACAGAACTGCTCACACAAAAATGGCCATTTTGATCTCCATTATGGCTATAGGAGACTAATTCTGATCACAAAACATTGACTGTTTTGATCTGTGTCGTGGCTGTTGAAGTGAACACAGTTTTTATGGATTTTGGATAACGAAATATCGGATACACTGACTCTGTGTGTGTGTGTGTTTGTGTGTGTGTTTGCAGCGGGGGCAAATTCAGAAGTGACAGGCAACAAAGACAACAGTGATCTCCGATTCATCGTTGTTGATGGATCAAATGTGGCCATGAGGTAATTAATGTCCTCGTACTGGTAATCAGCTCTGTCACCTGGTTGCTAACAGTTAAGCCATGCTTCATACACAAAACACACACATCATCATCAAAAACATGCTTAAATCTCCTTGAAAACACAGGCAAACAAAGAAGAGGCTAAAGCCAAGAAGGTAAAAGCGCCGAGGGATAATATACATGTTTGAGAAAGTGATATTGAATGTGCCCACTGCAGTACAGATATTGTTTCCATGTTTAGTCCATTGGATGCAACTGCTTGTTACATTGTTAGGTATTTTTACAGTAAGGACTAGAGTTATAAGGCGTTCATGCTCCGTGTCATGGACAGCTGCTGAGAACAACACAGAAATAATGATCATCTTCTTCTTCTTCTTCTTCTGCGTCCGTGGGCTTCAACTCCTACGTTCACTCGTATATGCGAGTGGGCCTTTTACGTGTATGACCATTTTTACCCCGCCATGTAGGCAGCCATACTCCGCTTTCGGGGGTGTGCTTGCTGGGTATGTTCTTGTTTCCATAACCCACCGAACGCTGACATGGATTACAGGATCTTTAACGTGCGTATTTGATCTTATGCTTGCGTATACACACGAAGGGGGTTCAGGCACTAGCAGGTCTGCACATATGTTGACCTGGGAGATCGTAAAAATCTCCACCCTATACCCACCAGGCGCCGTCACCGTGATTCGAACCCGGGACCCTCAGATTGAAAGTCCAACGCTTTAACCATTCGGCTATGGCGCCTGTCGAAATAATGATCAATATCTCATTATCTGTTTGATATTCATGTCATGTAGACTTCCCATGCACAAGGTTCTATGTTTAAAACACCTCACTTGGAGCTGTTCTCTTACAGTAGTGCACGGTTTTAGGGCATTTGAGATTTTTCATACTGAGGAGAGTGAAAGAAGTATTTAAAAAAACAAAAAACGACGACAGTAATACAGTGTGGAGTGCGGTTTTCATGATTACAAATGTGACTCTTTGCATAAAATGAAAAAGTGATATCACATTTAATCACACACACACACACGCATGCACGCACACTTCTGTCAGCCCAGCCTAGCCCTTGAGACAGTTCATAATCCAATTATTGATTTGTTGATGGTGAAATTAAATGATTGATACATTTTACATATTATCATAATAGCAGTTTCTTATCTGAATATTCCCTTTTATTTAATCTCAGAAGAAATCCAAATCTATAGCCAGAAGAAAAAAAAAAAAAAAACACCGCAAAGATCTTGGAAACCAGTCAGCTAACAAATTAATGCAGAAACTCTAAAGAAAAATTTGGAAGAAATCTGTGGAAAAAATTATCACAGTCCTTGAAGAAGGACCTATGGTCAGAAACTTTGATTGATTGATTGATATGGATACTTATATAATGCCTATCATAGGTCAGAGACCAAGCTCCAAAAGCCTTACAAACATGCACAAAAGGCTGCCTACCCAGGTAGAGCCATCTGACGGCTGCCATTAGGCGCTCATCATTATTTTCTTGTTTCATTCAGATTTCAGCCACGCACACATACACACACAGACTTGTAACATTTTTTACGTGTATGACTGTTTTATTTATTTACCCAGCCATGTAGGCAGTTATGCTTCGTTTTCAGGGGTGTGCATGCTGGATTCTTGTTGCCATAACACACTGAATGCTTACCTGACCTGACAATCGCTTACATGGATTACAGGATCTTTAACATGCATATTTGATCTATTGTGTGCATATACACATGTGAAGGGTTTTAGGCTCTTCTTCTTTTTCTTCTTCATCTGCTTTCATGGGCTGCAACTCCCACATACACTCGCATGTACACGAGTGGGCTTTTACGTGCATGACCGTTTTTACCCCGCCATGTAGGCAGCCATGCTCCGTTTTCGGGGGTGTGCATGCTGGGTATGTTTTTGTTTCCATAACCCACCGAATGCTGACATGGATTACAGGATCTTTAACGTGTGTATTTGATCTTCTGTATGCGTTTACACACGAAGGGGGTTCAGGCACTAGCAGGTCTGCACATATGTTGACCTGGGAGATCGTAAAAATCTCCACCCTTTACCCACCAGGCGCCATCACCGTGATTCGAACCCGGGACCCTCAGATTGAAAGTCCAACGCTTTAACCACTTGGCTATTGCGCCCGTCTTGGCTCTAGCAAGTCTGCACATATGATGACCTGGGAAATTGGAAAAATCTCCACCCTTTACCCACCAGGCGCTGTTACCAAAATTCAAACCCGGGACCCTCAGATTGAAAGTCCAGTGCTTTAACCACTGAGCTATTACTTCTTATTCAAGTGAGTCTTCTCACAACCTAAATGTTGTCTGTCATTTTTATAGGCTCGGCTGTCAGGTTGTTTTATCGCTGTTCAAGGAACTTTAAAATCTATTTTAAAAAAAACCCCAAAAAACTCAAAATGGTTACTTTAAGAATAGCATGCTTTGAAACAGTTTCCCTTCTGAATTTTTCTCATTGAGAGTAGTCTGTATGCATCAGTGGAAGGATTATTCGTGATGTTTTGATAAAGACGAACGTGTTGTTCGGTATTTTGAACCACTGATGTATGTACATCTTTTATGTGGGAGCAGTTTACACTGTAACAACCTTGTAAACACCACCCCCTCTTTGGACAGATCTCACCCTGAAGTTGGGGATGGGCATTTACTGGGTACTCTGCCTTTGACAGGGAGCCCATTCCCTGTCATGTTAATCATGTTATTTTATGTTAATGTACGTGCTGTTTTAGATCATGTCTTTTGCCATTTAACAATTTGTGAAGTTTTTATAGATGCAAAACCTATTGTGAAAATATTATTCTTAATATACATGTTATTTTATAAACACTGTATGTGTCTGTGTGTGTGTGTGTGTGGAGGGGAGGGTGATCAGGGGTGCATGTGAAAATGAAGCTGCTGTTGTGTATTGCTTGCTTGTATGTGTTTTTGATATGTAATTTTTTGATTTTTTGGTCCAACCTTTGTCACGTTGCATGTGTGCGCATGTGTGTACTGGACTTGGATATGGGCTGAGATACTGTGTTTAGTGAGTGAGTGACGAGCCTATGGATGCACAATTAATTTCCAAATGGATGAATAAAGATGTATTGTAGTTTCACAATGAAGCACTGGCTGGGTATTAAACTTAAGATTTTAAGGGTACGTTCACACTAGGCTGTAACCACGATCTAACCAAATGGTTACATTGAGGGATGTAACTACCATGAGACAAACTCTAGATTTTTCATACAGCATGTGTGAACGGAAAGCGTCTAACCACTGTCTAACTATTAGGCTCCGCCCCTTTTCCCGCGCGTTTTTTGACTGAGAGCAGCAGTTCTCGCTGGCTGGCTGGGTTTTGTTTTGCGCTGAAGTTAGACTGGTGGCATCTAACTACTGTTGTAACTTCGTTCTAACTTGAACAAGTTACAAGCCAAGTTACAGGGGTGCTGTGGCTGAGGCGTCATGTACAGATTGGGGTATACTTTTGTTTTCTGTGGTTCCTGTGGGTTTCCATGAGGTGGGGGGTCTTGAGGTTGTGCATCTCCACCAGCCTGCTGTGACCTGCTGCAACCTGTTGGAACTTGGGTCTTGTAACTCCCTTTGAAAGTATAAAACCCCCTTGTTTCAGGGGGGTCTCTTCATTCCATCTTGACCTGTCATCATGAATCGTGGATTCGTGTAGACGCAGCAAGAAGAACGAAAAAAATAACAGTCAGCCAGCTTAAATACATTCACACTGTAACTGATCAAGTTACAACACGCATCGATGTAACTCACTATAACTGACCCCAACCAAGCAAAGAAGGTTGCAATCACTTGCAGTCGGTTAGATGTGTTGGGCCAGACAATTTGCATACCGCACGCAGCGTGCGTGCAAGGCATGCTATTTTGTTTTGACGGAGTTTTTTTCAAACTCGGCTCCGCCTCTATTTTCTGCTCTAACTCACTGGAACCGACGGGGACTAGTGTGAATGCCTTTGTAACCGTTTATAACTTGATTGGGCGATGTAACCTCGAAAAATTTTTATCTCCCGAGTCATATTTTTGGGGGCCATCTAACCACCTGTCTAACTGAAAATCGGGTCTTCCCGAAAAATCGTCTAACCGATGGGAACCCACTGCAACCAAAAATTCGTGGTTCCAGTGAGTTAGAGAGTGATGTAACCATTCGGTTAGATCGTGGTTACAGCCTAGTGTGAACGTAGCATAATAGGATAATCCAGTGCCAAGTGTTTGAATTCAACTGTATTGCTGAACAAGTTTTGTTTCACAGTGACGGGTATGGTATTCACTTGGATTTTATAAATGAATGTCTCAGGACAGATCTGCTGCTCTCTGCAAAACAGCTTACATCAAAACTCTTGCTTCTGAAACAAGACACTGTGTCTTGGAATGACCTCGCGGCTCTTGATCGCACTTGGTTGTTGTTTTTTCCAGTGGCAGAAAGAAAAAAAAAAGAGTAAATAATGATAATCCAGTTTGCTATTTGGAACTGTGTTGCTTTAAAAAGCAGTGCAGACTTAGACCATGAGGTAAAGAATAGAATGTCTGCAATAGATGCCAATGAGCCACTGGAAAAAACAACAACCAATTATAAAATCCAAGTGAATACCATACCCGTCACTGTGAAACAAAACTTGTTCAGCAATACAGTTGAATTCAAACACTCGGCACTGGATGGTGAAACTAAGATACAATACAATACAATACATCTTTATTCATCCATTTGGAAATTAATTGTGCATCCATAGGCTCGTCACTCACTCACTAAACACAGTATCTCAGCCCATATCCATGTCCAGTACACACATGCGCACACATGCAACGTGACAAAGGTTGGACCAAAAAAAAAAAAAAATTACATATCAAAAACACATACAAGCAAGCAGTACACAACAGCAGCTTCATTTTCACATGCACCCCTAATCACCCTCCCCTCCACGCACACACACACACACTCACACATACAGTTGCTTTTTAAAGCAACACAGTTCCAAATAGCAAACTGGATTATCATTATTTACTCTTTTTTTTTTTGTTACAGTGGGAGGGGGGGGGGGGGGGGGGAGGGGGAGTTTGAGCGTTCACAAGGTATTTTGCCATGTGCACAATTTTAAACCAAACATACGGAGGTGGACGTTTGCTAGATGCTGGCTGTTTACAAGGTTGTGTACAGTACTTGTCAACGTTCATGCCCACATGTGTGTCTGTGTCTGTGGGCAGCCATGGCAACGGCAAGGAGTTCTCGTGTCGAGGCATCAAGATCTGCGTGGAGCACTTTGTGAGTCGGGGCCATCGGGTGAAGGCCTGGGTCCCCCTCACTAAGACCTACCAGAACAAGGCGTGGTTGCGCCACCCGCCGGTCACCAACCAGGAGATCCTGGAGGAGCTGAAGGAGCGGGGATTGCTGGGATACACGCCGGCTCGAACTTTGAACCACAAACACATCGTTTGTTACGATGACCAGTGAGTCCTTTAATTCAATCAGTACTGCAACCTTCAACCACACACACATTGTTACCATGACCAGTGAGTCCTTTAACTCACTCAGTACTGCAACCTTCAACCACACACATTGTTACCATGACCAGTGAGTCCTTTAACTCACTGAGGACTGCAACCCTCAACCTCAAACACATTGTTTGCTTCAATGACCAGTGAGTCCTTTAACTCACTCAGGACTGCAACCCTCAACCACAAACACATTGTTTGCTACTTTGACCAGTGAGTCCTTTAACTCACTCAGGACTGCAACCTTCAGCGTCAAACACATTGTTTGCTACGATGACCAGTGAGTCCTTTAACTCACTCAGTACTGCAACCTTCAACCACAAACACATTGTTTGCTTCACTGACCAGTGACTCCTTTAACTCACTCAGTTCTGCAACCTTCAACCACAAACACATTGTTTGCTTCAGTGACCAGTGACTCCTTTAACTCACTCAGTACTGCAACCTTCAGCCTCAAACAAATTGTTTGCTTCAATGACCAGTGACTCCTTTAACTCACTCAGGACTGCAACCTTGACCTCAAACAAATTGTTTGCTTCAATGACCGGTGACTCCTTTAACTCACTCAGTACTGCAACCTTCAACCACAAACACATTGTTTGCTTCAAGGACCAGTGAGTCCTTTAACTCACTCAGGACTGCAACCTTCAACCACAAACACATTGTTTGCTTCAATGACCAGTGAGTCCTTTAACTCACTCAGTACTGCAACCTTAAACCACAAACACATTGTTTGCTTCAATGACCAGTGAGTCCTTTAAATCACTCAGTACTGCAACCTTCAACCACAAACACATTGTTTGCTTCAATGACCAGTGAGTCCTTTAAATCACTCAGTACTGCAACCTTCAACCACAAACACATTGTTTGCTTCAATGACCAGTGAGTCCTTTAACTCACTCAGTACTGCAAGTTTCCCCCCCCCCCCCAACTTTCTCCACACACAGCCTGTATGTATGTTTTAGCTAAAAAAGAATCACCAAAAACAAATGTCAGTTTGACTGAAATTTTCCAAACTGATCTGAAACACAATGAGTTAGTTGACTTATGACTTGTGAGTGGATCCCGGAAAGCACAATGAGTTTGAAACGGTCTGAATTCAGAACGCTGTACAGCCATGACTGGGCTCTCTTATCTGAAAC
The DNA here is from genome assembly GCF_041734735.1 of Babylonia areolata. Classification (NCBI taxonomy): domain Eukaryota; kingdom Metazoa; phylum Mollusca; class Gastropoda; order Neogastropoda; family Buccinidae; genus Babylonia; species Babylonia areolata. The sequence continues at coordinate 16,488,163 of NC_134884.1, forward strand.
AGTTGTCTGCCTTGTATCTGGGAAGAAACTGGGTCAGATGCCAGTCACCTCCTGAATTACTCTCCTACTCGTGAGAACAGCAACACACTCTGCATCTGTTGGTTGCAATGGAGAGTGGCAAGGTCAGTTAAGATGTTAGCTGATAACACCCTTGTGCAAAATAGGTGCCACTCCAGTAATTCAGAATGTCATAAAGCTCTGATCAGGTTCCTTCATCTGAAACAGTTGTAAAAAAGTGGGGCCTCGATTGAGGCCCAGCGACTGGAGAGAGTTGACACTCTTTTGAAACCCAACAACCAACCAACCAGTTTAAAAAAAAAAAAAAAAGAAGAATAAAATAATGAAAGGATAAGGTATCAACATTTCTGGATGTGCTTTTTCTGCTCAGTTTTGTTTCAATTTCAGGTTCTATGGGACTAGTATTTTTACAGTTTTTTGTCCCCAATGTGGCCCTGTGTGGCGATTGGGCTGGAAACATCAAAAGACAAGATTCTTTTAAATTGTCCTCGCTGATAATCGTTACGGCTAGTCTTATTTGCATTTGTATTTGTATTTGCATTTCTTTTTATCACAACAGATTTCTCTGTGTGAAATTCGGGCTGCTCTCACAGCGCCACCCATTTTTTTGTATATTTTTCTGCGTGCAGTTTTATTTGTTTTTCGTATCTTAGAGTGATTGGTGAAGATTTCAAGTGCACTTGATCTTGTTTTAACCCAGTCAGTACTGTGAAGACTACAGCAAAATGCAGCCACCCCTGCTTGGGATGTCTTAGCAGTGATTTGTTCAATAATTGAAAAACTAAAACAGTAACACTTTCTAAAATTTCATTTGAGCATGCTTTTTCTTCTTCTTTTTTTTTTTTTTTTTTTTTTTTTGTGAAGGAAAAAAAAATGAAGCACTCTGATATCTGACTATGTCTGTATTGTATACATAATCATATCAACTATGTGCAGTTTTATTCTGGAACTGGCCAAGAGGGAAGATGCTGTAGTCGTCTCCAATGATAACTTCCGAGAGTTTAATGATGAATATGCTTTCATCGTTGAAAACAGGTATGGTAATGCCTGCACTTTTTTGTTTGTTTGTTTGTTTTCCTTGTTTAAGAAATGGTATTGTTTTGTACTATTTCGCTGGTTGTTTCAGTTAGTATAGTAATCATAGTAATGTTGATGGTTTTGATGTAATGATGATGATGATGTTAAAATAGAACTTTTGGTGATGACCTGTATCAACAACCACCACCTCATAATGACCTGAAAAATGACATTATTTCTTCCTCAGTCTGATACTGTTTCTCTCCTACGCACGCTGCTGAGCTGCCTTCATACTCCTCTTAGCAATAGACCTTCAGATAGTCAAAAAATTGGTCAAGAAGTTCCAAATTGTGATAGCACACCAGCGATCAGATGACAAAGAGGCCTTGGTATTTTAAATGCCTCTGCTGTGCAGTGAGTATATTTGCACAGAAAAGAAAATTGTCTCTGAGTTAACAAAGTCAGTTGATTTTTAAAGATTCAAAAAAAAAAAAAAAGTTCACAAGAGAAAGTGCTGACAGCATGCAATAAAAATGATATAAAACATCCTTTATGATGATGTCGTTTAAGGAGATACAGTGCATGTAGTTTAGAGGACATAACAGAGTGTTTTTTGAATTCATTCCTTTTTTTTTTTCCATTTACCGTGAGATCACAACATGTGTGATCGTTGACATTTTGTCAGATCTTATCTTTATGGAACACAACAGTTGCACTTTGTCACTGAATTTATCAGCAAGTACCATAAATACATCTCTCTCTCTCTTTCTGTCTCTGTCTCTCTCTATATCTCCCTCTCTCTCATTTTCCCTCAGTCTCTTTCCCTATCTGTCACTCAGTTTTTAATCAGTATGTGTCTGTGGTGTGTGTGTGTGTGTGTATGTATGTATGTGTGTGTATGTATGTGCTTGTGCATGTACAGAGTTATGTGTATGTATGTAAGTACTAGGCAGTCGTCCTCTCTCTGAAAAGCTCTTCCTACAGAGACCTGTTTTGCATGGCATGTAAAAGGTAATCAAAAAGTTTTACTGTATATATTTTTATATCTTCATATAATATGTGAATATGAATTCGCACAGTCATATATACACACACAGACACCGGCACAGACACATGCGTATGCACGCATGCAAACATGCGCCCACAGATACACATGCAACAGCACCAACACACACATTATATATATATATATATACATGCATGCGTGTGAGCACACACACACACACATACATGCTTGACATCCCCCCCCCCATCCCCCCACTCCATATACACACTCAGATGTGCGCGCGCACACACAGACACACATGCCTACCAACTCACATGCTTACACCACCACTGACATTATTTCATTTTTCTTTTTTTTAGGTAAAAAAAAATATTTAAAAAAAAGAATACACTGAAGTGAAACAAACAAACGGATAAGCCAAACAAAAAAGAATATGATGATAATAGATTCATTTATATTGTGCATCTTCCTGAAAATCAGACGGCTCAAAGCACATCACAGTTAGACATGTTAACATGAGCACATTACAAAAGAGAAATGTTAAAACATGCAACAATAGATTTTATTCTCATCATGTTGTTTTCCCAACAGTCAGAAGGCACAAAGCACATCACAATAAGACATGTTAACATAAGCGCATTTCATGCAGACATGTTGGAATACATTGAGATGTTGAAGCTGACTGTGAGTGAGGGTGGTGCTGTGTGTGTATGTGCAGGGTGCTGTCCTATGTGTTTTCCGACGACCATTTCTTGCTACCCTCAGACCCCTTAGGGCGCTACGGGCCCACGCTGGAACAGTTTCTCAGGAAGACGCCCAACAGTCAGGCAGGCGCCGCCGAGGGGTAAGAAGGGAACAGTCCGAACAGAGCTGGGCTCATACAGGGTCCTGAAGTTCTGGAAACGTCTTGGTAGAATGGTGGAACCATTTCCAGGGCTGGACAAGTCTTGGTTGGATAATGGAACCATTTCTAGGGCTGGACAAGTCTTGGTAGAATAATGGAACCATTTCTAGGGCTGGACAAGTCTTGGTAGAATAATGGAACCATTTCTAGGGCTGGAAAAGTGTTGGCGGAGTAATGGAATCATTTCTAGGGCTGGACAAGTCTTTGAAAAAACGGAAAAAATGAGAGAACCATTTCTACGGCTGGAAAAGTCTTTGAAAAAAATGAGAGAACCACTTCTAGAGCTGGAAAAGTCTTGGTAGAATGATGGAACCATTTCCAGGGCTGGAAAAAAGTATTGAAAAAAAAAATGATGAAAGAACCATTTTCAGGGCAGAAAAATTCTTGGAAAAATGAGAGAACCACTTACGGGGCTGGAAAAGTCTTGGGAAAATGATTGAGTCATCTACAGGGCTGGAAAAGTCTTGGGAAAATGATTGAGTCATCTACAGGGCTGGAAAAGTCTTGGGAAAATGATTGAGTCATCTAGAGGGCTGGAAAAGTCTTTGATAAAATGAGAGAACATTCACAGAGCTGAGATGTCTTTGGAAAAATGAGAGAATCATTTACAGGGCAGGAAAAGTTTTGGGGAAATACATTTTGCACATTAGGGTCTGGTAAATTCTTGGAATTTTAATGAAACCTTTGACCAGTGCCGTTCAACAAAGAGTTTGAATATGTTAAAAAAAATGTTTTTTTCAAGTTTTTAAAAAAAAGAAGAGAAAAAGAAAGATGAAAATTGAACATTGATACTGGGATATCCAGCACTCTTACTTTGTCAAAGGTGTAGCAGACAAGATTTGAAATTCTGTTTGGCATTGTGTTTGGTATGGAAAATTTTCCACCTGCTCAGGAAAAAAAAAAAGAGAAACAAAAGTATGGAATTCTGTTTGGTGGTCCATACTTTTGTTTCTCTTTTTTTCTTTTTTTTTTTTTCTTTTTTCCTGAGCAGATGGAAAATTTTTGCCTCACACACACATTCTGCCGGTGAACCTAAGTCACCCAGTTTCTCCCTTTCCACAAAGCACCTGCTTGCTGTGTGATGTTGTCTCTCCAGTGGTTGGAGCCACAGTGACCCAGAGCTCTAAGAAGATGCCCAAGGTATTATTTTCATCCTTCCTCAACACACTGTAGTACCCACAGATTCAGTCCCAACAATACTATTATTCACAAAATAATAAACATAAAATTTTCTGAAACTAAAACCTAAAGCAAAAAAAAAAAAAAAGAAAAATTCTTACCAACTAGGCCAAATCAAATTGGTATACAAGAGTAAAGAAAGATATTCCTACACTTCTGATGGCGGGGAAAATTAACAAAGGGCGCTTACAACCCCTCATTAATTAGTTTTAGACATTCCAAGACGTTATTCAACTTGGGTCCCCGATAGCTCTGAGGTATGAGCCAAGTGGTCTAAGGGAGATAACCTAGCCCTTCCACTCTGTTCAGCACAGCCGATAACAAACATTCCTGCTGCATATGAGAGGCCAGTTTATTGTCATCTCACACAGCCATACTTCTTTATCAGGGACGTGCATGCTGGGTTTGTGCTTCTTTCTATAACTCACTGAATGCCGACATGGAGGACAGGGTCTTTAATATGTGTATTTGATCTTCTGCATGGATTTATATGCATAGAGGGGGAGGGGGCAGGGGGAGTTAGGAACTAGCTAGTTTGCACATCAGTTGACCTGGGTTATTGAGAAAATCTCCACCCCCAACCAGCAAGGTGTTGTGACCAGGATTCAAACCCAGGATTGAAAAGAATTTAGAAACCGCTTGGCTGTTGCTCCTGTTGAGAAGAGGGGTGAACGAGGAGAAAAATTGTTTGTGTACACATCAACATACTTTGTGTCTATTTTGTTCTCTTTTGGAATTTTTTTAATATTTCTTATTGAGAACATTCTGTACATAATCTACATGGATACAAAAAATGAAAGGGGCAAACAAGGAAATTGTGAAGTGGATAATGTCTGTCAGTCTGGGACAGGCTGCAGGTCAGAATACGTCAAAACCAGCAAACATGCATGCCTAACAAGGTGTCTTTCTTCATGTACTTCGGGTCTCTCTGATTCACCCCCAGTCTTTCAGCTGCTCTGTCTGTCTGCGTTTTTGTTTATCTCTGATCATTTTCTATCTCTCTGATTCTGTCTGCAGCTTTGCTTATCTCTGATCATTCTCTCTCTCTCTGTGATTCTGTCTGCATCTTTGCTTATCTGTGATCATTCTCTCTGTCTCTGTGATTCTGTCTGCATCTTTGCTTATCTCTGATCATTCTTTCTGTCTCTGTGATTCTGTCTGCATCTTTGTTTATCACAAATCTTCCTCTCTCTCTCTGATTCGGTCTGCATCTTTTCTTTATCTCTGATAATTCTCTCTGTCTCTCTCTGATTCTGTCTGCATCTTTGTTTATCTCTAATCATACTCATTCTCTCTCTCTGATTCTGTTTGCATCTTTGTTTATCTCCAATCATTCCCCGTCTCTCTCTCTCTCTGATTCTGTCTGATTATCTCTGATCATTCCTTCTCTGATTCTGTCTGCTTCTTTGTTTATCTCTTATCATACTCATTCTCTCTCTGATTCTGTCTGCATCTTTCTTGATCTCTAATCATTCCCCCTCTCTCTGCCTCTCTCTCTCTCTGACTGTTCCGGTTGCAGCAGCAGCACAGCCCGGGCGCCTTTCCCTCACCAACGACAGCCGTACACCCAACGTCCACCAAACGCCCAGGGAAGGGGCAGGGGTCAAAGTCAAGGTCAGGGCCGCCCAAAGGCGATGCAGGATTCGGGAGTGTGGCAGAATCCGCCCGCAGCCATGGCGAGTTCGTCAGTACAAGGGGCGCGGCGGCGGCATGAGAAGGTGACGCAGCAGCTGTTTGAGGCGCTGAAGGGTGTGTTCCCGGAGAAGGACCAGGAGGCACGCATCCGGCAGGTGCTGGAGAACCACCGCGCCGAGACAGATCTGAACAAGCTGACCAACTACTGCATCGCTGCCCTCAGCTTGCAGTAGTGTCCTGAGGGGTCGGTGATTTCTGTGTCACCTCTCTCAACTTACTGTGTCACGGTTCTCAACTTACAGAAGTGTTGAGGTTTCAGTGATTCCTGTGTCATGGTTCTCAATAGAAGTGTTGAGGTTTCAGTGATTCCTGTGTCACAGTTCTCAACAGAAGTGTTGAGGTTTCAGTGATTCCTGTGTCATGGTTCTCAACAGAAGTGTTGAGGTTTCAGTGATTCCTGTGTCACAGTTCTCAACAGAAGTGTTGAGGTTTCAGTGATTCCTGTGTCACTGGTTCTCAGCAGAAGTGTTGAGGTTTCAGTGATTCCTGTGTCACGGTTCTCAACAGAAGTGTTGAGGTTTCAGTGATTACTGTATTGCTACTTTCAGCTTGGGGCGGCATGAGGTGTTAATGACCACTGTAGTTTAATGACCAACTTGTAGTTGGTGTGAGGTGTTGCTGACTTCCGTTCAACTTGCGGTAGTGTGAGGTGTCAGTTACAACTGTATTACAGCTTTCAACTTGCAGAATGGCACCAGAACTGATAAGATGCTTATCACTCAATATCAGCCGATTATAGTGTGTGTGAGGGTCTGGGTTTGAATGCCAGTCTCGCCCTTTGTCCCAAGTTTAACTGGAAAATCAAATTGAACTGTTTATTCAGATGGAATGATAAACCAAGATCCTGTGTGCAGCATGCACTTGGCGCTCTGGAAAAGAACCCATGGCAACATTCATGTTCTCCTCTGGCAAAATTCTGTGGAAGAAATCCACTCTTGAGAAGAACACAAATAGATGCATGCACTCCAGTCCCGACCAGCGGGTTGGGTCATACTGCTGGTCGGGCATCTGCCAACCAGATGTTGTTAGGCATAAACGGATTTGTCCAAACGCAGTTACAACTGGAGAAACTGAAACTTTAACTTGCAGTAGCATGTGGTAGCATGTGCTGTGTCATCGCTTACAACTGGCATTGCCCGAGGCGTCGGTGACTGTGACACTGACAGCGCTGTGTGGTGGCCATCAGCCTCAGTGAACTGACGGACCACCTGCTGTGTCACTGCTCATAACTTGCTGTCTGCAGTGCCAGTGATGTCGGGAGATCAGTCTCCGCAAGCCAACCAACCACTGCACCGCTGCTCTCGGCTTGTCAGAGCTGCCACCAGTCGTCCCCGCTGCTGTCGCCGCTTGCAGATTCTGGCCCGTGTTTGTGGTGTCTTCGCATGAAGTGATGTCCTCAACCGTCCGAGTGTTGATTCAAATTCAGGTTCAGTATCAAATTCGCCAGGGAATTAACGAACAGAGCAGTTTGTTTTTGTTTTGACGTCCAATCCACACAGCAAGCACATGGAGGGCAATTTTCAGCTCATGACAACGCAGAACATGTATGACTTGATGATGTAAGAGAACAGTCAAAACTCAGCAATTTTTACACGTGGTGCATACATTTTCTCAGACACACTCAGTGTTACGCTGTCAGCGTTAATCAGAACATACCTTGTCAGGGAAAGAGAGAGGGTGTGAAGAGAAAGCCAGGAGACAGAGAGAAACTGTGATAGACGACAAAGGGAAGGACACAGAACACTACAAATTACAACCGACCAGGTGAAACTCAAGTTGCACCAGGAACTGGGCTAAAATGAAACTGATGTTGTCATGAACTTTTAACGCAGTAATGTTTGTGATAATAAAACAAATAAAAGTAACAGGAAAATAGACTTCCTCACTCTATTTATTTATTCTTCTTGTTAAAACTTATATATATATATATATATATATATATATATATATATATATGAGGCCACATGCCAGAGGAGACTCAGTATTGCTGATGAGTCACTTTGTCGGTGGTGACGTTTGAATAACTTGTCTTCCTGTGACTCAACACAGACCATACGGCTTTACCTACTCTCATTCTTACCTACACACATCCACACTCCATTAGTACTCACTGATGTGTGGGCATACATGAACACACATGTGCGTGCACACACGCACTCACACACACGCACTCACGCAACTTGTCATTCCATCCAAGGCAGCAACTAAAAAAAAAAAAAAAAAAGATAGACCACAAAAGGGTCATGTCTTAGACACTTAACGCTCATATGACTGGGAGGGTATCCTCTCCTCGTCCCAGCAGTATTACTGCGCCATGGAATTCTGCTTGTGGATGTCTGTCTGAACTTTTTTTTTTTTTTTTTAAATGTGGATGTCAGTGTTGTTAAGTTGCACTGTGTCACTGTGTGTGTGTGTGTGTGTGTGTGTGTGTGCCTGCATGCATGTGTGTGTGAGTTTGTGTGTATGTCTACATGTATGTGCATGTGTGTGTGTGTGTGTGTGTGTGAGTGTTTATGTTCAGTTGAAACTCTGGGAATTGAAATGATTGGTCACGTTCATGCTGTGTTTAATAGTTAAACATTAAAGGGGTTCTGTTTTTTTGACTCACTTGTGTAAACAAAGTGAGTCTTATGTTTTAACAAGGTGTTTGGTTGTCTGTGTGTGTCATGTGTCCGTGGTAAACTTTAACATTGCCATTTTCTCTGCAAATACTTTGTCAGTTGACACCAAATTTGGCATAAAAATAGGAAAAATTCAGTTCTTTCCAGTCATCTTGTTTAACTTAAGACAATATTGCACCTCTGGGATGGGCACAAAAAAAAAAAAGAAAAGAAAAAAAAGAGAAGCCAAATTATATGCAAAATGAATTTACTGCTATATTTATATATTTTTGTTCTCTAAACTTGGCATTTTGATCTGATATTCTGACAGCATCAAGAGCAGTCATTTTTATCTTTTTTTTGTTCAAACAGGAACTTCTTTTGCCAAGCATGGAAGTTATATTTCTGGTGCATGTCTTTGTTGCAGTTAGTAAAAAGGGGAAATTAATCTGTAATTATTGCTAGGGGGGTTAATTTGCTTTAATCTGATCTATCTTATCTTAAACATTACATTTTGAAATTATACTCAATACATAAAAAGTGTACAGGGCTTTCACTATGTTCATTCGCCCAAGTGGTCTATTTCGGAAAATACTCAAATTAATACTATGAGTGGATTTGATAGATCTATTGGCCGAGTCCTGAAGGTCATGGGCAAAAATCAATTGCGTACACATAGTTATATATATTCAAAGCGTGTGCTCATATTCCTCGCGAAGGCGAAGGATGCCATTTTGTTTCAAGTTGTTGACCAGCCCGTTCAATCCTATATTCAGTTGACAATACATGATAACATGTGATGGAAAGTTGGAGAAGGAGACCGTTAAATATTTATTCAGAGAAAGATTTGTGAACACCTCATCACTTACTGGATTATGCCTCAAACTGCAATAAAAATATCAACAAAATCAGTCGGAATTCATAGTTAAAAATAATAAACAATGAGAGTTAATACCCTTGATGAAACGTAAAAATTTCAAGTCTTGACTTTTCTCAAAATTAAGTTCTTTTCATTTCATATGACGTTTAGAAGTACTTGTACTTGGCTCTACATGTTATTAGTTTAACAAAATACTAAATTTTCATATCAACTTTAAAACTATAAAACTAGAATGAACATAAAAGAGAAATTGAATCGACCGTGTCATACATTCCCGGCGGGTGTAACTAAACTTGTACATCTATCTAGATCCAGAGAAAACGGCTAAATGTTGCAGTGTGATTGCCACGACAGCCATGTCTCCTTTATCGTGGACTTAAAAAAGGATTCTTAATTGCCCTTAAAGATTTTTTGAATGCCCAAGATACATCAGAATGATATGATTTAAACAGTGTTCTCACTGCGAATACCGTAATCAATTTATCGCCCTTAAAAAAGCATGTTTAAATGTTAAAATTTTCAACGTCGGTTAAGGAGCCACAATAGTGTAATGAGTAAGACAGTTTCTTCTCACCCGAACATGTGGGGTTCGAATCTGCCTTCAGGGCTTTTTTTTTTCTTTCTTTCTTTTTTCTTTAAAAAAAGAATTAACCCGAAGCTTTATAATAACAAATACAGAACACATTTTAATGATTAGGTGTTTTTTTTTTTAAGTGTATCACAAGTGAGTCTTGAAGGCCTTGCCTCTCTTCTTGTTTTTGTTTTGACTTATATCCAGGGATGCTGTGTGACATGTATATTACTTATTTGTTCACAAATGGACTTGTTGTGTGTGTGTGTGTGTGTGTGTGTGTGTGTGTGTGACAAATGTGACTCACTGAAAGTCACAAAGTGAAAGTTTGTCGTTCAGAAGCATGAGAATAGTGCTTTGCATAAGTAATCCAATATAGTATAGTACGATTTACTGTTTGCATAATGCCTTTGCCACTGGTGTGTGGGATTTATCTAAAGATGTATATAACTCAAGGATTGTGCTTTGTACAAGCAATTCCCAATTGTGGATATGTATATATCTTTGCCTTTGATTTGTGAAACTTACCTTCATGTTCCTTTGTACTCATAAGATTAGACTTTGTACTCAGAAGATTAGAACTTCATGGGTGGTCAGATATCTATATCTTCTTATTCCATTGTAATAACATTGTACAGGTTTGAAATCCTTCACCCCCCCCCCCCCCCCCACATTCACAAGGTTTGATTATGGTTTCAGTACACACACACACACACACACACACACATAGAGTTTTAGCAATATTATAGTAAACAATGGGTGTGCACCAAAACCCAGTGCTGGCAGAAGCTTCAGTTTTATGAAGTTAGCCGATAAACCTGTGTACCACTTTTGGCAGCTCCAATGACTCTCTCAGTCAGAGATCATACATGTTCATCACATCCTATGGCTTCAGTTGTCAGTTTTTTGTCAGATAACTTTAAGTTGACCAGGCTGGTACAGGGGTAGTCATTTCTTTGGGTTTTTTTAATTGCTCTTGAATGTCCGAAATTGAGAGCAGATTATTTCAGTTATAAAATTTATGATTGGGGTGAAAGGTGGTTTTTGTTTGTTTGTTTTTTGTGTGTTTTTTTTGGGTTTTTTTTTTTACCATTAAGCTTGATTTAACATATGGTTTTGGTTGTGAGTTGTTTTTTTTCCTTTGTGTATGTGACAGTTTTGTGCTTAACCCTTTCACCGCCAGTTAATGTAGAATACAAAATTCTCTTGTGGTATAAACACAGAAAAGACAGTGGCAATGAACAACTAGGGATTCCCCTTGCGATATATAGAAAATATGGCCTATCCTACCACCAAACATTAAGAGCAGTAGGTTCTTGGATAACAGACCAATGAATGGTCACCTTTCATTGACATGGATCCTCTTCTATGCCTGTGCATAAATGCGAGCTTGGCGGTGAAAAGGTTAACACGGCTGGACATTTGTGTTGTTGGGCAGTCCTGATATGGATGGCCCTGCGCGGTCGGCTGAACTATAAGCCATTGTAGGCATCCTTCAGTCTCGGAAGACTATGGAGTTGCACTCTAGGTGTTTATTCTGGTACAGCGTTGGGTGTGGCTGGCCAGTCCGACGTGGGAATGACAGTCCCTGTGGCAGAGGGCACAGACGAAGTCTGACGCTGGTCTGTCTGCCTGGGCTGCAGCCTTTCTTCTCATTCTCTTTTCCTCGTGCTGCTGAGCGAGTGTCTCTTTGAACTTGGAAAGACCTTTAGTTTCTGCACAGTCTGTCTCCAGGCTGACCATTCGATGGCTGTTGCTTCCCAGTTGTTCTGGTCGATGTTCAAGGCTTTTAGGTCCCTCTTGCACACGTCTTTGAATTGCAGCTGTGGTCTGCCTGTGGGACGTTTTCCCTGCACAAGTTCTCCGTAGACGAGGTCTTTAGGGATCCGTCTGTCGTCCATGCGCACGACAAGGCCGAGCCAGTGCATGCGTCTCTGTTTCAGCAGCGTGCATCCAGCTCTTTCCAGGACAGTGTTGTTTGGGACCTTGTCCTGCCAGGTGATGTTCAGAATGCGTCAGAGGCTACGCATGTGAAAAGCAACAATGAGAATAATGATAATAAGTTGAGGGCAAGGAAGGCCAGGTACTGACCAGTGAATGGAAGCAAAGGGCAGACCGTGTGGTGGAAAAGAGCGGGTCAGGAGACAAGAAGGAAGGTATAAGGAGGAAGGTGGCAGAATGGTTAAGACGCTTATCTGTCAGTACTGTGTCTGTGAGGGTCTGGGTTCGATTCACCCTCTCACCCTTTCTTCCCAAGTTTGACTTGAAAATCAAACTGAGCGTCCAGTCATTCAGGTGAGGTGAAAAACCAAGGTCCTGAGTGCAGCACCCACTTGGCACACTGAAAAAGAACCCGTGGCAACAACAGCGTTGTCCTCTGGTAAAATTACGAAGAAGAAATCCGCTCTACTGGTACACATGCACTCAAGAACGGAATGGTGATTGGTGAGAGAACCCAGCAGACATGGCTCCACTTTGCTCTTTCTTCTTCTGCGTTCGTTAGCTGCAACCCCATGTATATGCACAAGTGGGCTGTTAGGTGTATGACTGTTTTACTCCGCCATTTAGGTAACCATAGTCCATTTTCGGGGATGTGCATGCTGGGTATGTTGCTGTTTCCATAACCCCACTGAACACTGATATGGATTACAGGATCTTAAACATGTGAAGTTGATCTTCTGCATGCGTACACACATGAAGAGGGTGCAGGCACTAGCAGGTCAGCACATTTGTTGACATCGGTAATGGGGAAAAAACTCCATGCTTAACAGGGGAGTTAACCCACCAGGTGCTCTAAAACAGGGGATTGAATTCTAGAAATTAGGGCAAGAATCCAGCGTTCAAACCATTCGGCCACCACACCTGTCGACTTTGCTCTGACAGTTTGACTGTTGTCTGCTGGTGTGTGTGTGTGTGTGTGTGATGTATGTTTGAATGTGTGTGTCAGTCAGTGTGTGCCAGTGTGTGTGTGTGTGTGTGTGTGTGTGTGTGTGTGTGTTTAATCCTGGTTGTCGTGTGATTGATTGAACAGTGTTTCTATGGCTGTATGGAGTTTCTCCATTTCAGACTGCTGATCGTACCACTGTTTCCTTTGGTAAGAGTGTTAAGTGGCTTGATTCATTGCAGAAATATTTAAAGCTGTTTTAGATGTTTAAAAGTGCAGTATGAATCATTGAATGTACTCTTACTATGAAGTGAATGAGTCAGAAAGGATTGTGAAGCTCATCACATAGATACCCATAAGTATCCCATACACTACAGTTATAGCATCAGACATACTCTTGGTATCCTATAATTTGGGATGTTAACTCCCTCTGTCATGCCCTTTTAACATGAAATACCCTCCTCAGTAACATGTCAAAGTGCCTGAGTGTAGCAAACATGTATGTCTGTGTTCTGTTGTATGGTCTTCAGTGGGATATGTATACTTGTGTATAAATACAGAGACAATGGCTTGATTCAATCTTCATCATACATAAATGTTATGTTTGTTGTCTCAAGGCCTGACTGAGCGTGTTGGGTTACACTGCTGGTCAGGCATCTGCTTAGCAGATGTGGTGTAGCATATATATGGATTTGTCCGAACACAGTGACACCTCCTTGAGCTACTGATACTGACACTGTCTTTCAGACTGGTCTAACACACTGGTCAAAAAAATTGACAAAGGCACAGTTTACTGGGATGGGAGCTGTGAAGATGATATGAAACATTTATTTCATTTGGTTGCAGACCTTCAACCTTTTTTCATGTTTATTTTATAATTTATATAGATCTATCTGTATTTACCAAACCACCTGAGTCTGGCTAAGGGGAGGGGCATGTCTGAGAAATTCCCCCAAAAAGATTTGGTGTGTCCAGAGTTCACTGTGTGTCCTTGGGTGATGACTAAGGTTTTGAAATTAAATATAACGACGAACATGAATTAGCTTGTCTTCTTTGATGCATGCTACATGTTGCATGTACACATGTTGATGTTACTGTCATTGTTTGACCATGAATTGAAATGCCCAAGGTGCACAAGCAAACAACGTCAGGAAACTATGAAAGAATGAACTTTTTGTCAGTGATTGGGTGTTTTTGGAAACAAGAACATACCAGTATGCACATGTAAAAATGTCCACACTTTGTTGTGTGTTCATAGTGCCACCCACACCCAAACACACACAGACAGAAGCAACAAGAAACTACACTGTATCAGATGCCTGCACAGCATACAACATACACACACACACACACACACACACAAAATAACAAAACAAATTTGAATAATAAAATATATCTGCCAGGTCTGTTGGACTGAAGTTTAGATTAGTTTGTTAATTAACCTTAAACATAAATGCCATATGGTTGTCATCTGTTTGTAAACACAGACACACGCACGCATGCATGTACACACACACACACAAGAACACACGCGCACGCACACACACATTTGGCCTTTCATACAAGCCAACACCAAATGCACAAACATACTAAGTGACTAACACTCACACACACACACATATCACTCAAAGCCACTCGAGCAGTTAGCTTTATCAATTAGTAAAATGCAAATGTATGGATGTTTGTTGATTACAGGTGTCATCACTATGAGATTATAAGTGTTTCTTTCTTTGCAATAGCCGATTATTTTCACTTTTCAGTTGACATTGTGATACAATTACAGAGTAATTTCTTTGTGTTACACTTTCTTTCCACAAGCCTTGAGTATTTTCAGTAGACTGATAGTGTGCTACAATTTTTGTTACACTAATACCAATAATATTCTATACTTTACCTACATGGCTAGCTTAGGCTTGTAAAAGAACCGTTCCCACTGGCAAAAATATATTTAAAAAATCTCTCTCTCATAACTGACTTGTATCACTTGCCACTGCTGCTGACTGGAGGAAACACCAGACCAGTGCTCCTCTGGCAGGTGGATCTTGTCCTGCTCATTCTTGTTTTCAGGGTCTGATGTCTTTTGGGTATCATTCTGAGGACTGTGCAGCTGAAATTTTTATGGAAACACAAACATAAAGGCAAAATATTTCTTCACTGGTGCGAAATGTGCAAAGACATATTCCAACTTTCTCATGTAAAATTATCCAAAGGCATAACAGTTTACTGGATATTGGCTTTGTAGTTCCTCCCATTATGACCAAATGTTACAACATCAACATTTGTTAAATATATGCATATATATGCATGCACAGTGCATTAGTTCTGCTTTGACTGAATGAACATATATATATATATGTTCATGTGTGTGTGTGTGTGTTATATATATATGTTCATGTGTGTGTGTGTGTGTGTGTGAATCATAAACATTATTTTCAAAAGTATCAGCATCAGAACTGTTCAGTTACAAAAGATTCAAGACTCATGATTGGTTCATCAATTGTTGAACCACATGTACAGATATTAACTTTTTAACATGTGCAAACATTATTTCATTAATTTATTTTTAAATGTCAATAAGAAGCTAAGGCTAAGTACTTATATATAAAATCATGGTTACGTTAGGAAAGTATGTACATTCAAATAGAATCATACACACACAGACAGACTGACTGACAGTCACACACACAAAGACAGACAGGCACACACATCATTCTGATCCCACCTCATCCATGCCGTCCACCCCACCCCCTTACAACAAATCTCAGAACCCTCTCTCCTCTCCTATCATGTGCCTCTGCTCTTCCCCCCACCACCACCCTCTCATTTCACAGCTTCCATCACAACATTTTAAGAAAGGATCATCATCTTATCACGTAAGTACTCCCAAATCCCATTCCACCCACTCTCACTCTTTTGTTTCCTGGGTGTTGTTTCCTCATGAATTCTTAAGTCTGTGTCCATTTCCCTCTGTTCAGGTTCTGAAACAAACCGAACAGAGGTCTAAATAAAATATAGCAAGCATAAAATGACGTACATTTATTTATTCATTTATCATCACATATTTTAGACGTGGACAAATAACACACTCTCACAAGTGTGTTCTTCACCACCACCCTGTCTGATCCATCTAACACACACACACACACACACACACACACACATACGCACACACATCCCTTTTGTCTTAAATTCCAACATAAGTACTCCCAAATCCCCTTCCACTCACTGTCACATAGCTGTGAACACTGAGAAACACGTACAGAAGATGCTGTTTGAATGTGAGCTGGATCGACTAACACATGGGGCCTGATTTATGTTAAGGGTTTTTTTCACCAGAATGTGTCATTCACTTGTACCATATTATTGGATCAGTCCGCATGTACACTTTGATACCTGCATGAAACTCAGTGAAACCAAATTACAGTCATACAGACAAAAAAACTGACACAGATACAAAGCTAAACCTAAATTACAGATACACAAAGCTATTTCCAAATTACAAAGTGGACTAAGATAATCATCGTCCTAAATAACAGATGGACAAATCTCAAGTCCAAAATTACAGATGTATGATAGTCGTGTTCGACTATGACCATCAGAACAGCAGAGGAGGTTATGAACTGCTGTCCCGCCTATCTAAGTGGGCTTGAATTTAATCATAGTGGAGAGTGTCTTGCCCACGTTGCATCCCCACTCTCTCGGCCAAGAGGTTTTTAGGACAGTCGGCGTTGGGATGGTTCTCAAAGGCTGACTAGTCCGAATGCTGCAGCACTAAGAACCAGTGGAATTTTTCCTCCTCGTTTGAGAGTCATAGTCCTTCACAAAAGACTAAGCAATAAGACTTCCCATTGCAAAAGAGAAACCATTGATAATACAGGTCTCACTTTGCTGTTGGCCCAACTGTAAACCGATGTCAATCTCTGATATTAGCTGAGTGTTGGGCAGGACAAAAAACTGATCACAGATAGACAAAGCTAATCCTAAACCTGTCCATGAAGAGGAAAAGTGCAACAACAAGAACAAAAATGGGGCACTTTTACTGGAAGAGCTATAGTCGCCACATGTGGCACAAGCACTGATCAATAAGTATTGTTGCACTGAGGAATGACAGATTTATTTCACGACAGTGGACGGAGTCGGTCGATCTGTCTCCAACGCTTTGTGCACCACGCAACATCTGTTCCGGAGACGTAAAAAACAAAAACAAAAACGGATACCACGCGCCACGTCCACACATCACACAACAGCAGATAGCGGGGACTGGGGGAGGAATGGTTACACAAACAATCCGCAGCACACATGCCTGAGTTTCAGTCACACATGCCTGAAAGGAAGGGGACAACAATGGAAAGCTTGTCCACGTTTTTCTGGGCATTGCATATTTTGTATGCACGCATGCGCTTAACTGCGTTTCAGCGGTTTCCATGTAAAGATGGTACAGTGGTAAGACAAAACTGAACGTGGCGGTGGCGATTTTGCTCTGTTCCGGAATAGCGGCGCTTTGTGTGTGTGTGTGTGTGTGTGTTGCCTTTTTCTTATGTGACTTTGAGATTTTCTTCCCCACTTGCAGCAGATGTGACAGTTAATCATTCTCAGTCGTATCAGTTTTCTTACGTAATATTCTACAATCAAATTGTTCAAAATTCCAATGTACTGCCTCCCCCCCCCCTCCACCCAAGAAACGAACCTGTTGTTATCTGACAACAAAAAATGTCATGAGAACACATTCAATTGCGTTGTAACACACACACACATGCACAACTGCCTGTCCCCTTCCCTGCCGGCACTCCTGGATATTACGCGGCGGAGGACGATAAACCAAAACAAACGAACACTGTTCAACAAAACAGAGGGTGTGTTCGCGTGCTGGCTCAGTCGGTCAATTTGATTGGTGCACAACAGCTGTGGTTTGCATCATCCAGACTTGCTTCACGTGTTTCCGTCAAACCTTCCCGGACGTCGTTCGTTGATCCGCGTTCGTTTTTCATTCACCACCACTGTTTTCACCACAACTGATTCAAAGCCAGTGCTGTGCTGTGAAGAGACAACGTTCCAAGCTCACAATCAACAGTGAATCTCATCTGGAAGAACCGTCCTGCAGACATGGCGAGCACCAATAATGTGTAAGTGTGTTCTTTTGCATTTTCTCGGGCTTCCCTTCCTTTCTTCCTTGTATTGAGGCTCGCGCGAGACACAGGCGCCGCAAGT
>NC_134884.1:16511124-16513624 GCF_041734735.1 Babylonia areolata
ATACTTCCTGATATGACCCTTTAATGAGCGTGATGCAACGGCGGGTGTTTTGGGCGGGAGCGTAAGTCTACCGATGTTTCGTGTTCTAGGATGGAGATCGATAGGCACTTTGGGGGATCTTTTCTCTGGCTTGTTATCCACATACCATGGGAGGGGAATCGATGGGATTGTTGGGAGGGGGGAGGAGGGGGGAAGAAGAATTTCATTTCAATTCCATTCAATTCAGTTCAAAAGATTTTATTGTCTGCTTCAAGCAAAACAGAAAAAAAATTCTTTTGGCTCACTTTAAATGCCCGCCAGCAAATATCACAGAAAAAATAAAGAGTAACTGATCCACCCTTCCCTATCACCACGCACACATCAGTTATGTAAAAAGAAAAAAAACATTTCAGGTAAGATAATAGTTATAACATTTTATTACAGACCCCTCTTTTTCTGTTTAAAAGAACCAAAGAAACGGTGACAGTCGTAAACACCCCACAGTCACTCTTCCTCTGTCTCTGGACGTTTGGCGACGTTCACATTAACCGCAGCCAGTTGCTGACAGCTTGACACAGCAACACACACACACAGAGCCAGTTGCTGACAGCCTGACACAGCAACACACACACAGCCAGTTGCCGACAGCCTGACACAGCAACACACACACATACACAGTTGCCGTCGGCCTGACACAGCAACACACACACACAGCCAGTTGCCGACAGCCTGACACAGCAACACACACACAGCCAGTTGCTGACAGCCTGACACAGCAACACACACACACAGCCAGTTGCTGTCAGCCTGACGCAGCAACACACACACACACAGCCAGTTGCCGTCAGCCTGACACAGCAACACACACACATACACAGTTGCCGTCGGCCTGACACAGCAACACACACACATACACAGTTGCACTCAGCCTGACACAGCAACACACACACACACACACACACACACACACACACACACACACACACACAGAGCCAGTTTCTGACAGCCTGACACAGCAACACACGCACAGCCAGTTTCTGACAGCCTGACACAGCAACACACACACAGCCAGTTTCTGACAGCCTGACACAGCAACACACACACAGCCAGTTTCTGACAGCCTGACACAGCAACACACACACAGCCAGTTGCTGTCAACTAGAAACAATACGGCGCTCTCCGGCCAGACGGAAGAAACGAATATCATTGAGATTCACGCAACTGGCATCATTCAAGAGTTCCATCCTTGGACCAGCCACACGTCTGCACGAGAAACATCACAAATCTGGCTGGAGACGGCTGGTCGCCAGTGTGAACATTACTGCCGGAATACAGAATAGCGGGAAAGCGGAAAATGGCGTGCGCACAATAGACCGCTGGAGAGTTCTGTGCTGACATGACTCATTGAGGCGCGTCACATGATCTCTGCTCTCGAAGTTGATTGGCTCTCCAAAATTTCGAGCAACAAGGCGATCGAGAGAGGCAGAACGTGCGAAACAGAAGGGTTCTTTCTTTGATTTTTTGCTCATATTTTGTTCTTTTTTCATTGCGCACATTTTGTACAGTTTGTTTGTAACAATGGAGGCTATCAACTGAAGAAATGGGGGATAGCGCATGTTTGCTGCTCAGTTTTGCTTTTGTCGATAGCCCGGTTTGGTATTGCTCGCGATTTCGAGTAAAAGTTAAATGCGCATGCGCAAGATCCAAGATGGCCGCGGAACTCTCCAGCGGTCTATTCTCGGCCAGCTGGGCTGGCAGCAACTGGCTGGATTCAGTGTGAACGTAGCGTAATTACTCTTGGAATGAATTAGCTCCCTCTTTCGCCTCGTCAAACCTTCGTCTGCACCACTGAGATTTATGTTTACAAATGCACTATATATTATTATGTCTATGCTCTGCACTCAGCTCTTACAAGTCTCGTGTTTAAAAAAAAAAAAAAAAAAAAAAAAAAACAAAAAAAAAAACCTTTCCAAAACAGCACCCCTCGCCTTAGCCTCCTCTCCCATTTCCTTCCCTCTTCACGGTCTAACATTCTATATTTGCGTGTATTCGTAAGTTTTATCGGTCATGCTTTTGAATTAGAGTTGTGCGTGCGTGTGAATGACTGGCGTACACTGAGCGCTTTGATTCAGAGCTAAAAACTTTCTTCTTCTTCTCTCTTCCTCCTTCTTCTTGTTCTTCTTGTTTTTGTTCTTTTTGTTCTTCTTCTTCTATACACCCTTTATTTTATTTAACTTGGGTTGCGTTCTTTTTTCATTTTAATCCTCCCGACACAGAATAATTTGCTGTCTAAATGGCAGGGGGAAACAGTTATACTTTGTTGTTGATCTATGTATGTGTGTGTGGGTGTGTGTGTGTGTGTGTGTGTGTGTGTGTGTGGAAAGGGTGGTGACAACAGGGATGTGTGTGAAGGATAATGATATTCTTTGCATAAAAAACATATTTATCAACATATGTGCACAAGTAAAAACAGAAGAAAAAAAAACAAAAAACAACCACGCGCTTCAGTCTAGTCAACAAC
>NC_134884.1:16526124-16531124 GCF_041734735.1 Babylonia areolata
CTTTCATCTTCTCCTTCTTCTTCTTTCATCTCCTCCTCCTCCTTCTTCTTCTTTCATCTCCTCCTCCTCCTTCTTTCATCTCCTCCTCCTTCTTCTTCTTTCATCTCCTCCTCCTTCTTCTTCTTCTTCTTTCATCTCCTCCTCCTCCTTCTCCTTCTTCTTCTTTCATCTCCTCCTCCTCCTCCTTCTTCTTCTTCTTCTTTCTTCTCCTCCTCCTCCTCCTTCTTCTTTCACCTCCTCCTCCTCCTCCTTCTTCTTTCATCTCCTCCTCCTCCTTCTCCTTCTTCTTCTTTCAACTCCTCCTCCTCCTCCTCCTTCTTCTTTCTCCTCCTCCTCCTCCTTCTTCTTCTTTCATCTCCTCCTCCTCCTCCTTCTTCTTCTTTCTCCTCCTCCTCCTCCTCCTTCTTCTTCTTCTTTCATCTCCTCCTCCTCCTCCTTCTTCTTCTTCTTTCATCTCCTCCTCCTCCTCCTTCTTCTTCTTTCTCCTCCTCCTCCTCCTCCTTCTTCTTCTTTCATCTCCTCCTCCTCCTCCTTCTTCTTCTTTCTCCTCCTCCTCCTCCTTCTTCTTCTTCTTTCATCTCCTCCTCCTTCTCCTTCTTTCATCTCCTCCTCCTCCTCCTTCTTCTTCTTTCATCTCCTCTTCCTTCTTCTTCTTCTTCTTTCATCTCCTCCTCCTCCTCCTCCTTCTCCTTCTTCTTCTTTCATCTCCTCCTCCTCCTTCTTCTTCTTCTTCTTTCATCTCCTCCTCCTCCTCCTTCTTCTTCTTCTTGTTTCATCTCCTCCTCCTCCTCCTCCTTCTTCTTCTTCTTCTTCATTCATCTCCTCCTCCTCCTCCTCCTCCTTCTTCTTCTTCTTTCATCTCCTCCTCCTCCTTCTTCGTTCATCTCCTCCTCCTCCTTCTCCTTCTTCTTCTTTCATCTCCTCCTCCTCCTTCTTCTTCTTCTTCTTTCATCTCCTCCTCCTTCTTCTTCTTCTTCTTCTTTCATCTCCTCCTCCTTCTTCTTCTTCTTTCATCTCCTCCTCCTCCTTCTCCTTCTTCTTCTTTCATCTCCTCCTCCTCCTCCTTCTTCTTCTTCTTCTTTCTTCTCCTCCTCCTCCTCCTTCTTCTTTCACCTCCTCCTCCTCCTCCTTCTTCTTTCATCTCCTCCTCCTCCTTCTCCTTCTTCTTCTTTCATCTCCTCCTCCTCCTTCTTCTTCTTCTTTCATCTCCTCCTCCTCCTCCTCCTTCTTCTTCTTTCTCCTCCTCCTCCTCCTCCTCCTCCTCCTTCTTCTTCTTTCATCTCCTCCTCCTCCTCCTTCTTCTTCTTCTTTCATCTCCTCCTCCTCCTCCTTCTTCTTCTTTCTCCTCCTCCTCCTCCTCCTTCTTCTTCTTTCCTCTCCTCCTCCTCCTCCTTCTTCTTCTTTCTTCTCCTCCTCCTCCTTCTTCTTCTTTCATCTCCTCCTCCTTCTTCTTCTTTCATCTCCTCCTCCTCCTCCTTCTTCTTCTTTCATCTCCTCTTCCTTCTTCTTCTTCTTCTTTCATCTCCTCCTCCTCCTTCTTCTTCTTTCATCTCCTCCTCCTCCTTCTCCTTCTTCTTCTTTCATCTCCTCCTCCTCCTTCTCCTTCTTCTTCTTGTTTCATCTCCTCCTCCTCCTTCTTCTTCTTTCATCTCCTCCTCCTTCTTCTTCTTCTTCTTTCATCTCCTCCTCCTCCTCCTTTCATCTCCTCCTTCTTCTTCTTTCATCTCCTCCTTCTTCTTCTTTCATCTCCTCCTCCTCCTCCTTTCATCTCCTCCTTCTTCTTCTTTCATCTCCTCCTCCTCCTTCTTTCATCTCCTCCTCCTTCTTCTTCTTTCATCTCCTCCTCCTTCTTTCATCTTCTCCTTCTTCTTCTTTCATCTCCTCCTCCTCCTTCTTCTTCTTTCATCTCCTCCTCCTCCTTCTTTCATCTCCTCCTTCTTCTTTCATCTCCTCCTCCTCCTGCTTCTTCTTTCATCTCCTCCTCCTTCTTTCATCTCCTCCTTCTTCTTCTTTCATCTCCTCCTCCTTCTTCTTTCATCTCCTCCTCCTCCTCCTCCTTCTTTCATCTCCTCCTCCTTCTTCTTCTTTCATCTCCTCCTCCTTCTTTCATCTTCTCCTTCTTCTTCTTTCATCTCCTCCTCCTCCTTCTTCTTCTTTCATCTCCTCCTCCTCCTTCTTTCATCTCCTCCTCCTTCTTCTTCTTTCATCTCCTCCTCCTTCTTCTTCTTCTTCTTTCATCTCCTCCTCCTCCTTCTCCTTCTTCTTCTTTCATCTCCTCCTCCTCCTCCTTCTTCTTCTTCTTCTTTCTTCTCCTCCTCCTCCTCCTTCTTCTTTCACCTCCTCCTCCTCCTCCTTCTTCTTTCATCTCCTCCTCCTCCTTCTCCTTCTTCTTCTTTCAACTCCTCCTCCTCCTCCTCCTTCTTCTTTCTCCTCCTCCTCCTCCTTCTTCTTCTTTCATCTCCTCCTCCTCCTCCTTCTTCTTCTTTCTCCTCCTCCTCCTCCTCCTTCTTCTTCTTCTTTCATCTCCTCCTCCTCCTCCTTCTTCTTCTTCTTTCATCTCCTCCTCCTCCTCCTTCTTCTTCTTCTTTCATCTCCTCCTCCTCCTCCTTCTTCTTCTTTCTCCTCCTCCTCCTCCTCCTTCTTCTTCTTTCATCTCCTCCTCCTCCTCCTTCTTCTTCTTTCTCCTCCTCCTCCTCCTTCTTCTTCTTCTTTCATCTCCTCCTCCTTCTCCTTCTTTCATCTCCTCCTCCTCCTCCTTCTTCTTCTTTCATCTCCTCTTCCTTCTTCTTCTTCTTCTTTCATCTCCTCCTCCTCCTCCTCCTTCTCCTTCTTCTTCTTTCATCTCCTCCTCCTCCTTCTCCTTCTTCTTCTTGTTTCATCTCCTCTCCTCCTTCTTTCATCTCCTCCTCCTTCTTCTTCTTTCATCTCCTCCTCCTTCTTTCATCTTCTCCTTCTTCTTCTTTCATCTCCTCCTCCTCCTTCTTCTTCTTTCATCTCCTCCTCCTCCTTCTTTCATCTCCTCCTCCTTCTTCTTCTTTCATCTCCTCCTCCTCCTGCTTCTTCTTTCATCTCCTCCTCCTTCTTTCATCTCCTCCTTCTTCTTCTTTCATCTCCTCCTCCTTCTTCTTCTTTCATCTCCTCCTCCTCCTCCTCCTCCTTCTTTCATCTCCTCCTCCTTCTTCTTCTTTCATCTCCTCCTCCTTCTTTCATCTTCTCCTTCTTCTTCTTTCATCTCCTCCTCCTCCTTCTTCTTCTTTCATCTCCTCCTCCTCCTTCTTTCATCTCCTCCTCCTTCTTCTTCTTTCATCTCCTCCTCCTCCTTCTTCTTCTTCTTTCATCTCCTCCTCCTCCTTCTCCTTCTTCTTCTTTCATCTCCTCCTCCTCCTCCTCCTTCTTCTTCTTCTTTCTTCTCCTCCTCCTTCTTCTTTCACCTCCTCCTCCTCCTCCTTCTTCTTTCATCTCCTCCTCCTCCTTCTCCTTCTTCTTCTTTCAACTCCTCCTCCTCCTCCTCCTTCTTCTTTCTCCTCCTCCTCCTTCTTCTTCTTCTTTCATCTCCTCCTCCTCCTCCTTCTTCTTCTTTCTCCTCCTCCTCCTCCTCCTTCTTCTTCTTCTTTCATCTCCTCCTCCTCCTCCTTCTTCTTCTTCTTTCATCTCCTCCTCCTCCTCCTTCTTCTTCTTTCTCCTCCTCCTCCTCCTCCTTCTTCTTCTTTCATCTCCTCCTCCTCCTCCTTCTTCTTCTTTCTCCTCCTCCTCCTCCTTCTTCTTCTTTCATCTCCTCCTCCTTCTCCTTCTTTCATCTCCTCCTCCTCCTCCTTCTTCTTCTTTCATCTCCTCTTCCTTCTTCTTCTTCTTCTTTCATCTCCTCCTCCTCCTTCTTCTTCTTTCATCTCCTCCTCCTCCTTCTCCTTCTTCTTCTTTCATCTCCTCCTCCTCCTTCTCCTTCTTCTTCTTGTTTCATCTCCTCCTCCTCCTTCTTCTTCTTTCATCTCCTCCTCCTCCTCCTTTCATCTCCTCCTTCTTCTTCTTTCATCTCCTCCTTCTTCTTCTTTCATCTCCTCCTCCTCCTCCTCATCTCCTCCTTCTCTTCTTTCATCTCCTCCTCCTCCTTCTTTCATCTCCTCCTCCTTCTTCTTCATCTCCTCCTTCTTCTCTCTCTTCATCTCCTCCTCCTCCTTCTTCTTCTTTCATCTCCTCCTCCTCCTTCTTTCATCTCCTCCTCCTTCTTCTTCTTTCATCTCCTCCTCCTCCTTCTTCTTCTTTCATCTCCTCCTCCTTCTTTCATCTCCTCCTTCTTCTTCTTTCATCTCCTCCTCCTCCTCCTCCTTCTTCTTCTTTCATCTCCTCCTCCTCCTTCTTTCATCTCCTCCTCCTTCTTCTTCTTTCATCTCCTCCTCCTCCTCCTTCTTCCGCTGCTGTTGCTCTTCCTCCTCCTCCTCCCCATCTTCCGCCCTCTTCTTCTCCTTCTTCTCATCAAAGTATTATCATTATCAGTATTAATTATGTTACGGTGAAGAAGAAGATGTTGATGACGATGATGGTGATGATGATAATGATGACGGAGGTGTTGATGATAATGATGGAAGTGATGATGGTAGTGATGATGATGATGATGACGGAGGTGATAATGATAATGATGGAAGTGATGATGGTGGTGATGATGATGATGATGATGATGATGATTCTTCTTCTTCTCCTTCTTCTTCTTCTGCCGTTCCTGCTGTTCCTCCTCCTCCTCTGCCCTCTTTATCTCCTTCTTATTATTACCAATTCATTATTAGTGTGTTACGATGAAGGAGAAGACAATGATGATGATGCTGCTGCTGCTGCTGCTGCTGATGATGATGATGGTGGTGGAAAAAGATGACGATGAAGCTACTGCTGCTGCTGCTGATGATGATGATGATGGAAGATGATGGTGATTGTGATGATGATGGTGGTGATTATGGTGATAATGGTGATGATGATGATGATGATTCTTCTTCTTCTTCTTCTTTATTATG
>NC_134884.1:16561124-16563624 GCF_041734735.1 Babylonia areolata
ACAGATACACAGCGCGGCACACTATCGCACGTCTTCACCCAACACACACCGGTGCAAGATAAGCAGTATTCAACCACTCCATCATAGGTCGCATGCACAACTCACTATCGATGCACGAAATAAACTGTGTATTGTTTTATAAATATTATTTTTTCTCGTTGTGTAAAATGATGATGAACGTGATTGTGTTGTCGTGTGTGTGTTGTGTGTGTGTGTGCGTTGTGTGTTGTGTGTGTGGTATTTGACATGTTGCCATTAAAATACATTTGTCGCGTTGGTCACAAAGTTTACTAAATGGAAAAAATTGTCTTTCATGACCATTGTTTAGGATTGCACCTGATGGCACATAAACTAATATAATGAGCAATATATCAGGATTGTAATCATTATTTTTTGCACTCGAAACCATTTGTCTTATTGAAACAACAACTTACAGTTATTATTTTCATTTGTTGTTCTTAAAAATCTTTCAAGTATTAAAATTTTACGTTTTGATGAGCTAGTAAAAAAGAAAACAAAAGAGACGTAATTTTCCTGGGTTTAGTTGTTCTGTTTTTCTTTAAATAAACTAGGATCATTAACTCAGGGTCACATTGACAAGTCTCACGTATTTCTGACGTTAAGAACTTTCTTGTACTTGCCTTAGCTCTTGTGATGTATCCGTTTTGTCATGATTGTTATTTGTTAATTTGTCATATATATGCCTTAAAATAAACGTGTATCCTAAGTCACAATTCATGAGGTATTCAATTGAAGGACACTAGTCTCAAATTTATTACCTATTCATTATTTATTTCATTATCAATATTATTGTGATATTTGCCACATTATGATCGTTGATAATTGATGGGTGGAATTTTCTGGTGACCAATTGGCCAGTGCATTCAAATGAGTAAAGTTCATTGTGTGGGAACGCTGGCAAAGCGGGAAAATACTCCTTTGAGTTTAAAACACAGTTGGCTCTCTCTCCTCCTCTCTCAGTTTTTCGGTCTGAGTGTTTAATCCTACCGTCTCTCTACTATACACCGCAGCCTATCCATTTTCCCCCTCTTCTTCAGACTCTGACTAGTATGCAATACCATTGTGTAGCCATTCCTCAATGTTTCTGAAATATATTTATGTCAGTTAGCACTTAAATTTCCATTATACGAATGGACAGTCGATTGTGGTGTGTGATGTGTGACTGGTTTGCTGTGATGTTGATGGCGGTCTTGCAAGGTCGAAAACAAAACTGTAATGTACGACCTGGTCAAGCAACTAGACAGATCCGCCACAGCTTACGGCATGGAAATCAGTGCAAACAAAACAAAAACGGATGACAAACAAATGACAATGGCATCCAAACTGACATCACTGCCAACGGAGAAAAGCTTGAAACCGTGAAGAATTTCAAATAACCTGGAGCAATAGTTTCAGATGAGGGGTCCAAGCCTGAAGTATTTAGCCTGAATTGCAATGACAGCTGCAACACTAAGCCAAGTTGAACACCATTTGGAAGGACAAGGCAGTCAAGCTCAGCTCAAAGATAAGACTCATGCGTTCTCTTATCTACTCAGTTCTCCTGTATGCTTGTGAAACATGGATCCCTTACAGCAGAATTGGAGAAGAGGATTCAGGCCTCGAAATGAGATGCTTCAGAAGACTGCTTTGGCATCTCTTATAAAGACCCACATAACCAATGAGGAAGTCAAAAACAGAATAAGGCAAGCCATTGGTCCCTATGAAGACCTTCTCACCACATCAAGAGGCGCAAATTAACAATGGTTCGGCCACGTAACAAGAGGGAAGGGGCTTGCCAAGACAGTGCTCCAGGGTACAGTCAGTAGGAGGAAGGAAGAGAGGAAGACAGAAGAAGAGATGGGAAGACAACATCACAGAATGGACAGGACTGAAGCTGAGCGAGGCGGTCAAATGTGCGAAAGACAGGGATGGATGGAGAGGACTGGCTGACAGGTCATCTGTAGCGCCCCAACGGCAACCGCCATGGGGCAGCTGATGAGCTGATGTCTTTATAAAACACTGCAATTAAGAGATACACTTATTTCCAAGATTCACTGATAGTTTGTTGTGAAAAAAAACATTGCGCTGTTTATATTACCAATTGCAATGACACATGTAAAATTCTGTTATTTCCCCATATTCATGTGGGGCTATGGCCTTATCTGAATAAACCATCTTGAAACTTGAATCTCTCTCGTTGATGCCAAGACAACAACTGGACTCTAATACGTCCCGCTCACATGGTCTGCAGTGTCTATAGAGTTACAGGATCCAATAAATCACCAAGCCACTCTGTTTACATCACATGATCGACAATGGCTGTAGTTATAGGATCCAAGAGATACTCAACGAACTCTTTACATCACGTGACCGACGTTCTTCTATAGTTACAGGATCCACGAGATGAGATAGCCAAGCCACTCTGTTTACGCAGACAATGCTATGTCAAACTGGTCGGGGTTGACAACGACATTGTGTCCAACCTGTCTCAATCTTGAAC
>NC_134884.1:16566124-16581124 GCF_041734735.1 Babylonia areolata
GTGTTGTTGTTGTTGTTGGTGGTGGTGGTGGTGGTGGTGGTGGTGGTAGTGTTGTTGTTGTTGTTGTTGGTGGTGGTGGTGGCAGTGTTGGTGGTGGTGGTGATGGGAATGGTGGTGGCTGTGATGGAGGTGTTGTTGTTGTTGGTGGTGGTGTAGGTGGTGTGTGATAGTGATAGTGGTGGTGGTGATGGTGATAGTGTTGATGGTGGTGGTGGTGGTGGTGGACGTGGTGTGTGATAGTAGTCGTTGTGGTGGTGGTGATGGACGTGGTGGTTGTGGTGGAGGTAGTGGTGGTGGTGGTGGCTGTGGTGGTGTTGGTGGTGGAGGTGTTGGTGGTGGTGGTGGTTGTGATGGTGTTGGTGGTGGAAGTGTTGTTGGTGGTGGTGGTGGTGGCAGTGTTGGTGGTGGTGATGGTGGTGGTGGTGGTGATGGTGGTGGTGATGGTGTTGGTGGTGGTGGTGGCAGTGTTGTTGTTGTTGTTGGTGGTGGTGGTGGCAGTGTCGGTGGTGGTGGTAATGGGAATGGTGGTGGTTGTGATGGAGGTGTTGTTGTTGTTGTTGGTGGTGGTGGTGTAGGTGGTGTGTGATAGTGTTGGTGGTGGTGGTGATGGTGATAGTGTTGATGGTGGTGGTGGTGGTGTAGGTGGTGTGTGATAGTGTTGGTGGTGGTGGTGGTGTAGGTGGTGTGTGATAGTGTTGGTGGTGGTGGTGATGGTGATAGTGTTGATGGTGGTGGTGGTGGTGGAGGTGGTGTGTGATAGTAGTCGTTGTGGTGGTGGTGATGGACGTGGTGGTTGTGGTGGAGGTGGTGGTTGTGATGGTGGTGGTGGTGGAGGTGTTGTTGTTGTTGGTGGTGGTGGTATTGGTGGTGGCGGTGGAGGTGGTGGTGGCTGTGATGGTGGTGGAGGTGGTGGTAGTGGTGGTTGTGATGTTGGTGGTGGTGGTGGCAGTGTTGGTGGTGGTGGTGATGGTGGTGGTGATGGTGTTGGTGGTGGTTGTGATGGTGGTGGTGGTAGTGTTGGTGGTGGTGGTGATGGTGATAGTGTTGATGGTGGTGGTGGTGGTGGTTGTGGTTGTGATGGAGGTGTTGTTGTTGTTGTTGTTGGTGGTGGTGGTGGTGGTGGTGGTGTAGGTGGTGTGTGATAGTAGTGGTGGTGGTGGTGATGGAGATGGTGGTTGTGGTGGTGGTGATGGTGATGGTGATGGTGGTGGTTGTGTGTGTGTGTGTGTGTGTGAGATAGTGGTGCCACACGACACTCCACTACATTACACTACCCTACAGTGAATACATGACGCTTCACTGCACTGCTGTGAGCTACAGTACTCTACGCTACACCACACTACACTACACAACTCTACACAGCGCTGGATTACTACACCACATGACATACGCTACTCTATGCTACACTGCACTACACTACACGTTACTGCGCTGTCCTCCACTACACTTCACTCTAGCACACAAGACTACACAACACTACACTACACTACATAACACTACACTACACTACATAACACTACACTACACTACACTACACTACATAACACTACACTACACTACACTACACTACACTACACTACACTGCATTACACTACACTACACTACACTTCTTGAACTACTGTGGACTTTGTGTGTGCGTGTGTATGTGTGTGCATACAGTACTTTGTGTATATTGTATCATACTTGATATTCATATACAGACATAGATATAGATAGATATAACGTAGATATATATGTGTGTGCGTGTGTGCGTGCGTGCTTGTGTGTGTGTGTGTGTGTGTGACTTTTATTGTAAATGCCACAAGCTGCTTGTCTGGGAGAGGTAGGCATCCATTATTTTATTATTATTATTGTTGTTGTTGTTGTTGTTGTTGTTAGTAGTAGTAGTAGTAGTATCTTTTTTTCCTTATTATTATTTTCACTAAGATCAGTTGTGATGTCAGATACCTCGTCTTCCCTTGTATTGCTAAAAAAAAAAAAAATAAATAATCCACCACCGTTCTCTTTGCGGTTTTTTTTTCTTCTCTCTTCCTCTTTTCCTACACTCCACCTCCCCTCCCCCATGGCCACCAGGTTCGGAGAGCGCTTCCCTCCGATGTCCAACGCCTACGACCGGAAGCTGAGGCAGCTGGCCAAGGACCTGGCCCAGGAGATGGGCTACGGGTCCTTCCTGCGGGAGGGCGTCTACAGCATGATGGTGGGGCCCAACTTTGAGACCCCCACCGAGTGCCGGATGCTGAGGCTGGTGGGCGTGGATGCCACTGGTGAGAACGCATTGTGGTTTTGGTTTTGTGGGTATAGGCACGCAGAAGATTCTTCTTCTTCTTCTTCTTCTTCTTCTTCGTTCGCGGGCTGCAACTGCCACGTTCGTTCCTATGTACATGAGTGGGCTTTTACGTGTATGACCGTTTTTACCCCGCCATGTTGGCAGTCATACGAAGATCAAACAGGCACGCTAAAGATCTCGTAATCCATGTCAGTGTTGGTTGGGTTTTGGAAACAGGAACATACCCCCCAAAAAAAACACACACAAAAAAACAAAAACAAAAACGAAACAAAAAAGCACAAAAAAACGGAGTATGATTGCCAACATGGTGGGGTAAGTAAGCAAAACGGTCACACACCTAAACCGTTACACATCTGTATGAGTGTGTATGTATGCGTGACTGAAACCTGGTTGAATGACACAGGAAACGAACGATGATGATTGCCCCGTGGCAGCTGTCAGTCGGCTCTACCCATGTAGACAGGCAGTCTCTTGTGTAAATGACTCCATGTTTGTAAAGCGCTTAGTGCTTGGTTTCCGACCGAGGATAGGCTGTATATATAAGCATCCCCATGGCATCATCATCATCATCATCGTCACCGTAAGAAGACTGATAATAAGCTTACAGTTGGGCCATCAGCAAAGTGAGAGCTGTATGAGCAATGTTTTTTTCCCCCCACTGCAATGAGCGTTTACAGCGTAGTCGTTTGTGAAAGACAATGATTTTCAAACTACGAGGCAATATTGCACTGGCTCATAGAGATGTAGCCTTGAAAGATGATTAGCCTTTGATGATGATATCGATCATTTTTCAATGCTAGCTGTCCTAACGCTTTCTTGGCCGAAAGAATGGTGATGTAACTTGGACAAGTCACTACCCACTTCATCAAGATTTTGCGCCTTATAAATATTATTATTATTAGTAGTATTTTATGTATTTATCTATTATTATTTATTTATTTATTTTATGTTTTTATTTATTTATTTTATTTTATTTTAATTTTCTTATTTATTTATTTATTTATTTTTATTTATATATTTTTTCTCAAGACCTGACAAAGCGCGTTGGGTTACGCTGCTGGTCAGGCATCTGCTTGGCAGATGTGGTGTAGCGTATATTAATTTGACCGAACGCAGTAACGCCCCCTTGAGCTACTGATACTGATACTCCCCACTTTTAAGCGTTTCAAGCCCAGATAGTCGGAACAGTAGTTGCCTCTGCTGCTCTGATGGTCATAGTCAGACACGACTGTGATACATACTGGTAAGTCATAGTGGACTGGTGGTATTGATGTTCTTACTGCAGTTCAGTTAGGTACTCATTTGCAAGAGTGTTTCGAACAAATATATGAAACTTGAAACATAAGCATTGAATCACTCCGTTTTTTTTTCCATTCATAGATGACATTGGCAACATCAGAACTACAACACAACCACTGACCCACGGACGACAGATTTGGGTGGTGTTTTTTTTTTAATTTGTAGAATCACCTTTACTGTTGTTTCTTTACAGTAAAATGGTGATGATTATAATTTCATGTCATGTTGATGATGGCAATTATACATTCAAAACATACGTACACACACACACACACACACACACACACACACACACACACACACACACACACACACACACACACACACACACACACACACACACACACACACACACACACTCATTCACACAAATACATGCACATACTCATTCGTTTTTCTTCTCCTTCTCCCTCTTGTCCTTCACCATTATTATTTCAACTACGACGATGATGATGATATGTTTAAAAAAAAAAAAAAAGAAGAGGAAGGAGGGGTTTCCATTATACATGCTGATGATCCTCCTCCTCCTCCTCCTCATTATATCATCATGATCATTCAACACCACCACCACCATCAGCCTCCTTACACAAACGATCACCTCCATGCATTCCCGATCGGATTTCCTTTTATCCCCCCTTCACCCCCCCACCCCCCCCCCCCACTCTCTCTCTCCTCTTCCCTCCTGCAGGCATGAGCACGATCCCGGAGGTCCTGGTGGCAAGGCACGCGGGAATGCGGGTGCTGGGCATGAGCCTGATCACCAACAAGGTGGTGATGGAGTACGACTCGGAGGCCTTGGCCAACCACGAGGAGGTGCTGGCCGCTGGTCAGGCCCGTAGCAAGGACCTGCAGGCCCTGGTGGCACGGCTGATGGACAAGATAGAGCTGTAGGCTTTGTGGGGTTGCAAGATAGAGATGTAGACTTTGGGGGATAGCAAGATGGAGCTGTAGGCTTTGGGGGATTGCAAGATAGAGTTGTAGACTTTGGGGATAGCAAGATAGAGTTGTAGACTTTGGGGATTGCAAGATAGAGATGTAGACTTTGGGGATAGCAAGATAGAGCTGTAGACTTTGGGGATTGCAAGATAGAGTTGTAGACTTTGGGGATTGCAAGATAGAGTTGTAGACTTTGGGGAAGAAGATAGTGTGACTTTGGGGAGCAAGATAGAGCTGTAGACTTTGGGGATTGCAAGATAGAATGTAGAGGAGGATAGCAAGATAGAGATGTAGACATTGGGGATTATGTGTAGATGTGGTGTGGGGGCCTGGGGGATGGGGGGGTAACAGGATAGAGATGTAGACATTGGGGATAGCGTGGGGTGGGATAGCAAGATAGAGATGTAGACATGGGGATAGACACTTGTGTGGGGTATAGCAAGATAGACATGCAGACATGGTGGATAGCAAGGTAGAGATGTAGACATTGGGGATAGTAAGATAGAGATATAGACATTGAGGATAGCAAGGTGACATGCACACATTGGGATAGACATTGGGACAGACATTGAGGTGGGGTATAGCAAGATAAGATGTAGACATTAGGATAGCACAGGGTAGTAGCTTGTTTCAGAGATGTAAATAATTCAGACGTCTTTTTTTTTTTCACGAGTATGCCAGCGTGTAGATCGGGTTTTTTTTCGGGGGTGGGTGCTGGGTGTTGGTGGGTGTTACGATAAAATTTGTTACTTTTTGTGGGATCAGATGCAAGCCTGTTTATTGACATTTTCTGGTTTGTGTTGTGATTCATACTTACTGATTCCACTTGGTGTTGATTTTGGGGGTTCTTAATCATACTGGGCTTTTTTTTTTTTTTTTTTCAATTGCCAGCTTGTGCATAGAATGTTCTTTGTTTTGTTGTTGTTGTTTATGATATAATTCAAACTTTTGTTTCACATGAGAGCTTGTTTGTTGATTTTTTTGAGAATATATCATTTAATATATATATATATTTTTTTTTAACCTGCAAGCCTATCTTAAGATTTTTGGGGGTATGATTTATGATATAATTCAATACTTTTTTTTCACGTGAAAGCCTGTGAGGGATAGGGGTTGTGGTATGATTTAATACTCTTTGTTTGTTCAGATGTGTTGCTGTGTTTTAATGATATATTAATACTTTTTGCATGTGTAGCCTGTGTGTAGAATTTTGGTGGTTTTATCTTTTTTTAATTTTCAAAAGAGGTCTGGTTGGTATCATTAAAGTCCATCTATAAAAAAAAAAAGTGTTTGGTATCAGCTCTCATGGTATATTTTGGTAAACGTTCTTCATTATTTTTTTTCTTCTTTTATTAAATAGGAGTTGAAGAGGTCCAGATTCTCATGGTGATTACACAATGTTTTCTTATTTTACGTAATCATCAGTACCAAGTGATGTGTTGTTTGATGTGAGAGATGACTACCCAGCGTTTGTTGTTTCATGTAGATGTGATTACCCAGTGTACACACGATTCCCCATATGTTCTTTTTTAGTCGATGTGGATGTCATTACTCAAATGCTTTGCTGCATAGGCTGTCGTGTGAAGACCACACAATGATTATGTTATCTTATGTTGGTCTAATTCTATTTGCATGCATTATTGCATTAGAAGAGATTAGGACACAGTTAAGTGTTTTGTTGTTGTTGTTTTTTTTGTTTGTTTGTTTCTTTTGGTTGGGGTTTTTTGTTTGTTTTTTGTTTTTGTCATTTGGTATTGTGTTTGTGCAACAATGAGGGACTGGTGGTGATTTAACTGAGTGGCTTTGGTCCATTAAGAGAGAGAGAGAGAGAGAGAGAGAGAGGTTGTCTTATGTCAGTTGTCTAGAAAGACCAGTAGGGTGACAGTGACAGGTTTTCTCCCCGCCCCCCCCTCCCACTCACCCCCAACTCTCTTGGGTCAGGGCAGTGACACTAAATGAAGAAGTGTGTTGTGTGTCAGGAACAGGGTACTGCCGGTTTTTTTGGATGTTTTTATTTATTTCAAATTTGATCGTTTTAAAAAGAATTGATATGCTTTGAACATTATTTTCTCAAATGACTGAGGTTTGTAAAAGTTGCTAATGTTGGCCTGTGTGTTACTGGCAACAACAACAGGAACAAAAACAACAATGCATTGTTTCTTTCAGTGGCTGAGAAATCTAGGTTTGAATTCAAAAGTAAAATACTAATTCAGAAAAATACATCAACAAAAAACACTGAATCCCCAAAGAAACTTTGTCATCAAAATGCCAGCACTCAAAAACGTTCCGCATTCCATCTGGGTTCCTGCATTTTTAAAGTTTTGGTCTTTAGTGTTTTAATTAAAGGTTTTCAAGAAGATTTTTAAATGTTGTGATTTTAAAAAAAATCGTGTATGATCCCTGAAAGTCTGAGACAAGGTTTTGTGTGTGTTTTGTGTGTGTGTGTGTGTGTGTGTGTGTGTGTGTGTGTGTGTGTGTGTGTGTGTGTGTGTTTTCTTCTTTTCTTTTAACCTTAGAGTTTGTAAAGGTCTTGAGATTAACTGGCAACATCTAGCTGGACAATGATAGATGTATATATGTGTCTTTCGTGAAAATGAGAAAGACATTGGAATGATTATATTATGTTAATTTTGCTCATTGCCCAGTTACACACATGCATGGTTTTACAAGGATTGGACATGAATTAAAAAGTAATGTTGAATAAAGATTAATGATGTAGAAATTAGAAACCATCTTTATTTCTGGTACTGCTGCTTCTTTCAAGATCTGTGGAATGGTATCTTGACTCCACTGCACACTAAAATATTCACATTGAAATACTTGCCTTTGTTGAGGAACTAAATCTTAGATTTATGTCATAAGGTTGTTTACCCTCTGTCAAGATTTTCTGACATTATTCAAGGCAAAGACCTGATATAGAAGAGGCCTCCTTCTCTGTTCAGGATCACAAACAAGGCTTTAACCTATGTTGCTTTGTGGATAAATGTCTTTGTTGAGAATGCAAAACGTTTCAAGAAAAAAAAAAAAACGAGACACAGCTGTCCAACAACTGGGAATGATATCTTTGACAATGACTGACTTAGTTGATGCTTTTTTTTTCTAGATAGGTCACTGCTAAAGTAGGATTTTGCAAAAGTGACAATCTGTGTGTGTGTGTGTGTGTGTGTGTGTGTGTGTGTGTGCATACGTGCTTGCTATCTAGTCTGTGTCATTGTCTGTCTGCCTGTATGTCCATCTGATTGCATGGGTGTATTATGCATATTGTATGTGTGTATGTATACATTATGTATCACTCATATGTTTATGGGGTGCATGCATGTATATTCATTTCCAGCATGTAATCCGCTCTATTCTTATTGTCCTTGTAATGTACTTGCTTGAAAGAAAATTGCCTTCTTTGCAAAGGTAAAAAAAAAAGTCAAATAAGATTATGAAAAATTCTATATGAAAAAATTGAAATAATGAAAATGAAAACTTCAGCAAACAAAAGGCTGTTAGATAACATTTTACTTAATCTTTCACAATTATATGGTAATGTTTTTATTTTGACAATTAATCTTGACGGCTTCTCATTTGCTGCAAGTACAGGATTAAATCAGTAAAAGACATCTTTTTTTTTTTGGTTGAATGGCTTTCTTTAAAGGGAGAAAAAAAGAATTTTTTTTTCAGTGACAATACGAAGGCGTGTTTGTGACTTTGTTGTTGTTTTGTTTTGGTCTGATGATGCATAGCTGTGTACTGATATAAAATGTGTTATGTATAAAACAGAAAGCTAATAACCTGATGCACTATATTCAGTTTATATGCTTGCAGAACGTACTTTCTTTTTAATCATTGTTATGAAGGTGCTTTGTTGTCAGCGTTTACAAAAAAAACCAACTCAAAGGGACCAGTGTACTCTGAGATACACAGCAAAACGTTTGTGAGATGTAAAGGATCAGTTCTCGTGTCAACATATTGGCTAATTCAAGCTGTGTGATATTGCAGCTTGTCTTACCTTGAACTAGGTGTGTACCGATTAGCAAACCCCAACTTTTTATTTTATTTTATTTTTAATCCAAGTTCTTTGGTCAGTACCAGTTTGTAAAACCGGTATTTTCACACCAGCATATGCCATAACTTTAAGGATAAATTAATGCCCATTATGCAATCATTGGTTTGAATGCTTCCCAACATATTAGACAAAGACATGTTTCTGATTCTGCTTAACAAAATGTTAAACATAATGGGAAGATGGGAGACAACTTCAAGTCAGTACCGACACTCACTTACTTCCCATCAGCTGTGCTTGCTTACTTCATTTACTTACTTCATCCACTTAATTCCCTGTGGTACACAAGACCGCTATCAGAGAACTCCACTGCTGCGTCTGGTGCTGCCTTAGTTAGCTCCCTTCCACTCCAAGTGTTGCCTCCTTTGGTACTTTCTCTGCCATTCTGTGCCAATCAATCAATCTGACGGAGTTAGTGACGTCACTGATGATGTCATCAGAAAAAGGGAAATAGCTCAAAGAAGCTGAAAATCCACACAGTTTATCTAAAGTATATCTCCAGACGGTTTTCTCAGTTTTAGACTTATGGTTTTGGATAGTTTTTTTTTTAATTGAAACATCTCTTTCTGCTGTCTTTCCCCTGGCACTGAAGGGGTTAACGACCTGTTGGCTTATGCCCTTAGGGTCCTGTTGTTGAGGGCTGGGGTCTTGCTCCATGGAAGGTTTGAGGTTCGAGGCGTGGGGTCCTGGAGGGTCTGTGCTATGTTTGTCTCTCCCCTGGTCTCCCATCAGTTCCTTGCAGATAGCACCTTTTTGTGTTTTAATCTCTTCCCATTGGGTGTCCATCGAAGGGCAGCAACTGTTGGAAGTGCAACCAATGGTGGTGTGCAGCCAACCGCTTGCTTGCAAAGGGGATAACAGATACAGGTGCAAAAGCCAAAAACGTGCCGAAAAAGCAAACACCTGTTCTACATTGAATATTGCATGGATCCATAAATGTGTTGAAAAAAAGAAAGCAACACCACCAAAACAAAAAAGAAAGAAAGAAACAACAACAACAACATATTACCATTACAATTTGATACTCGTGTGTGTGTGTGTGTGTGTGTGTGAAACAATATTTCCATTTACAGCAGTAGTTCTGTTTGTGTTCAGTAATCTGGAAATGGGTGTTAACTGTCATTTTGAGAAAGAGGGAACCATTAGGGGGGGCGGGGGGGGGGGGGGGGGGGGGGGGGGAGGGGGGGGGGAAAGCTGAAAGAAAAAAAAACCCAACAGTTTTTCATGTTCCGATAGTACAGCGATAGGTTGGTGTGGTTGATTATTATTGCTGCTATAGTATGTGACTGTTGAAAAAAAATAATGCATTGAATTGAATTCCCACTCGTGTTGATTACCATCTATAGCCAGCACGTTGAGTATCTTGTAGTATTTTCTGGTTCAGCTTGTTCTTGTTTCTGTTATATCTTTTTTTATTTTTTTTATTCCGTTTTGATCGTTTTAGTTATTTGTTTATCTATTTAATATTATTTATATTTCATTATTTTGTTGTTGTTGTTGTTGCCGTGCTATATCGATGGAGTCTCCCGTCGGACCGACGGATGAGTAGGCAGGCAGGCTTATCTGTCGGTGTGTGTCCTCATATGGGAGAAGAGGACGATTCTGGATGCGCAAAACACTTCCCACAGGTGTTGCAAGGGAAATGTCTCCAGAAGTTGAGACCTGCTTCCTTCGCTCACGCTTCTCCTTAATGGCGTGCCATATGCGCTTAGTGTATGTGACATTTCATCCCTCGCGTTTTATTGATTGTGGATCTGGACTACTTCTTTAGGCTTTTGAGTGATCCTTTATGGCTTGAGAAATGTTAGTTTTGACGAGAAGAAAAACAAACACTAAGCAAAAAATAAAATAAAATAAAATAAAATAAACAACAACAACAACAACACCCCGAAGTGTGCGTGTCTCGTTTTGGTTTGTGACTTTAGCTGCTTTCATGTAGTCCTTTGTCGTCCTGAAGTGTTGGTTTGTGACTTAAACTGCTTTCATGTAGTCCTTTGGTTTGTGACTTTAAACTGCTTTCATGTAGTCCTTTGTCGTCCTGAAGTGTTGGTTTGTGACTTTAAACTGCTTTCATGTAGTCCTTTGTCGTCCTGAAGTGTTGGTTTGTGACTTTAAACTGCTTTCATGTAGTCCTTTGTCATCCTGAAGTGTTGGTTTGTGACTTTAAACTGCTTTCATGTAGTCCTTTGTCGTCCTGAAGTGTTGGTTTGTGACTTTAAACTGCTTTCATGTAGTCCTTTGTCGTCCTGAAGTGTGGTCTGTGACTTTAAACTGCTTTCATGTAGTCCTTTGTCGTCCTTGAAGTGTGGTCTGTGACTTTAAACTGCTTTCATGTAGTCCTTTGTCGTCCTTGAAGTGTGGTCTGTGACTTTAAACTGCTTTCATGTAGTCCTTTGTCATCCTGAAGTGTTGGTTTGTGACTTTAAACTGCTTTCATGTAGTCCTTTGTCGTCCTTGAAGTGTGGTCTGTGACTTTAAACTGCTTTCATGTAGTCCTTTGTCGTCCTGAAGTGTTGGTTTGTGACTTTAAACTGCTTTCATGTAGTCCTTTGTCGTCCTGAAGTGTGGTCTGTGACTTTAAACTGCTTTCATGTAGTCCTTTGTCGTCCTGAAGTGGTGGTTTCCTGAATCATGGCAGCCGTTTTGAGTGAGACTTGTTTAACTCTGTTAATCGGACCAACTTTGTATTTACTTACAGTATACAGGGAAGCTGCTTTTTTTTTTGCTTTTTTTTTTTTTTTTAATGTCTGAATTATACACACTCAGCCCTGTTTTACCATAATTCATGCTTGGCCGTGTTTTGTTTGCACTGGAAAGTCCAAGGTGGTTTTGTGTGTGTGTGTGTGTGTGTGTGTGTGTGTGTGTGTGTTTTGTTAAAGAAAGAAAGAAAGAAAAGGTGTGTTCTGTTGAATTAGAGAACTGAAAAATAATAACCAAATTCACTAGGGATCAGTAAATTAAGCACGTTTTTTTTTCCTATCATGTTTGCTATGATTTACCTCAGTAAAGGTAAATACTATTTGGCATAGTTCATTACATCTGTTTGATTAATTCACATTAGTGCTTTTTCGGCCATTCTCTCTCTCTCTCTCTCTCTCTCTCTCTCTCTCTCTCTCTCTCTCTCTCTCGCGTTGTTGGAGTTTAACGACCTATTGGCGTCTACACCCTTAAGGTCAAGCTCTCTCTCTCTCTCTCTCTCTCTCTCTCTCTCTCTCTCTTTCTCTCTCTCTGTGTGTCTCTCTCTCTCCACTTTTTATACATTGATACTATTGTTGGTTGTTGCCATCATCTACAGATCTGAACTATACGAGACGTGTGCTTCATGCATAAAGCGTCTGCACGACTCATATAGTTGCTCACCATGTGACTATTTTTCAGTGAAATCAGGTTTGGTGTTTGATGTACGCATGGTAAACAGTGCTAAGGAAGAGTCAGTGATCTTTGCTTCTATCTTTGCTAAGTTTGCCTGTAGTTGGGAAATGTAATGTCCTAAGTCAACTTCGCAAATTCCATGGACTTTGGAAAATTCAGAACACAAGGCAAACTTGGCGCTGTAAAGATTGTTTATGCAGACCATGCCAGGAGATGAAGTAATGTGTAAGTTTTGTCTGGGGTGCAGTTTGTGTATCCGTCGTGTATCCTCTTAGTAAAAAAAAAAAAAAAAAAAATAGAAAGGAGAAAGAAGAAGAAGTAAATGATAGTCTGTGAGTCCCATAACCGTGTAACTTTATTCAAAACCATCCTCATTGAGTCGGCAGGTGGTATTTGTTTCCCAGCGAAATAAAATCAGTGAAGTAAAAGATTCTCTTGTCTTTTGTGTGTGTGTGTGTGTGTGTGTGTGTGTGTGTGTGTGTGTGTGCGTGCGTGAGTGTATGCGCGCGCACATATGTGTGCGTGTTTGTATGTGCGCACGTGCATGTATGTGTAAGTAGATACATGCGTGCGTTCATGTGTGTTGCGTTTCTGTGTGTGTAAGTTGATATATGTGTGACGGATGTGTTTGATAGGCTATGGAAACAAGAGCATACATACCCAGCATGCACACCACTGAAAACAGAGTATGGCTGCCCATATATGGCGGGATAAATGATAATCAAACGGTCATATTATACATAAAAGGTTACATGCCTGTGTGAGTGTTTGTGTGTGTGTGTGTGTGTGTGTGTGTGTGCGTGACTGAAACCTGAAGGAATCAGTGAATGTCACAGGAAACGAATGATGAGCGCCCAAAGTCAGCTCTCAGTAGGCTCAACACAGAGAGGCAGCCTGTTGACTCTGACAAATGGCTCCGTGTTTGTGAAGCTTTTAGAGCTTGGTCTCTGCCCAGGTATAAGTACCCATTTATATAGAATAGAATAGAATAGAATAGAATAGAATATGTCTTTATTACCAAGTGTACCGGGGTCACAAGGAATATTGGGGGGGATAGTACATAACAAGGTACGAACATAAATCGAAAATCATACACAAACACAGATACAGTAGAAATTTGGATACATACAAGTGCATATCAATATAAAAACTTGTGCATACTCACACACACACACACACGTTTGAACAGAAGCTGCCTATTACAGGTGGATGGGGCTGACGACTAGATCCTCAGGTAGATGGTTGTTGATTGCACAATTCTAGTTATCACACTGGATTTGTTCGAGAGACAGGGCATTGACTGCTTTGGGGAAAAAGCTATTGGCGAAGCGATTGGTTTTCGTCCTTATACTTCTGAACCGTCGGCCAGAGGGGAGCATCTCGAAAATCCCAAAAGCTGGATGTGACTCGTCCATATCTATCTATCTATACATTCATACTCGCGAGTGCGCAAGTGTGTGTGTGTGTGTGTGTGTGTGTGTGTGTGTGTGTGCGCGCGCGCGTGCGCGTGCAAACCTGCTTGTGTGTGTGCATGCGTGTGTGCATACGTCTGTGTTCGTGTGTGTGTGTGTGTGTGTGTGTGTGTGTGTGTGTGTGTGTGTGTGTGTGTGTGTGTGTGTGTGTGTGTGTGTGTGTGTGTGTGTGTGTGTGTGTGTGTGTGTGTGTGTAAACGTGCTTGTGTGTATGTATGCGTGCGTACGTGCGTCTGTGTTTGTGTGCGTGCGTGCGTGCGTGCGTGTGTGTGTGTGTGTAAACCTGCTTGTGTGTGTGTGTGTGCGTGCATGCGTACGTACGTGCGTGCATGTGTGTGCGTGCGTGTGTGTGTGTGTGTGTGTGTGCGTGTGCGCGTGCGCGTTTGATGTCGATATGCCAAACTGCGTAGTCAAGTCCTCCGTGCCGATCAAAGAGTGTCGCGTGTAACAAACAGCTCCCTGACCTGGCGTCCTTTTACAGAGGATTGGCGTGACAGTGTCTCAGTCAGTCAGTCGGTGGGAGGTGCAGGGTATAAGGGGCCACACGCCATCAGCCTGTAATTCATTCCTCACAGACAGAAGGTCAGCTTGCTTACAGGCAAGGGTGACTTGTTACAGGTCAGAATGACTGATTGAACTGATCCGTGTGCTTTCCGTCAGTATGTGTTGTATTGTATTGTGTTGTATTGTATCATACTGTATTGTATTGTATTGTATTGTGGTGCGTTGCATTGTATTGGATTGTATTGTATTGTGTTGCATTGTATTGCTCGGCTTATATCACAGATTGACATAAGTTTACATTTGGGCCAACAGCAAAGTAAGCGCTGTATTATCAATGGTTTTTTCCAGTCAATGGGAAACCATTTACAGCTTAGTCTTTTGTGAAGGACTATGACTCTCAAACTAGGAGGAAAAATTGCGCTGG
The DNA here is from genome assembly GCF_041734735.1 of Babylonia areolata. Classification (NCBI taxonomy): domain Eukaryota; kingdom Metazoa; phylum Mollusca; class Gastropoda; order Neogastropoda; family Buccinidae; genus Babylonia; species Babylonia areolata. The sequence goes on from NC_134884.1 coordinate 16,580,470, forward strand.
CTCTTAGTGCTGCAGCCTTGTGGGCTAGTTGGCCTTTGGGAACCAACCCAACGCCGACTGTCCTAAAAACCCTCTTGGCCGAGAGAGTGGGGATGTACTTGGGCAAGACGCTCTCCACTATAATCAAATTCTAGCCCAAATTAATAGTCGGAACAGCAGTTGCCTCGTCTGCTGCTCTGATGGTCATAGTCGGACACGACTGCCTATCATAAATAAAAGCATTGTATTGAATTGCGTTGTATTGTATTGTACTGTACTCATATTGTATTGTATTATATTGCGTTGTTTTGTATTGTATTATATCGCATTGTATTATATTGCGTTGTGTTGTATTGTATTTCATTGCGTTGTATTGTATTGTATTGCATTGCATTGCATTGTATTGCGTTTTGTTGTATTGTATTGAATTGGGTTTTATTGTATTGAATTGGGTTGTATTGTATTGAATTGCGTTGTACTGTGGAGTGTGGAGTGATGGCCTAGAGGTAATGAGTCCGCCTAGGGAGCGAGAGAATCTGAGCCCGCTGGTTCGAATCACGGCTCAGCCGCCGATATTTTCTCCGCTTTGAGTGGTGGTCTGGACGCTATCCATTCAGATGAGACGATAAACCGAGGTCCCGTGTGCAGCATGCACTTAGCGCACGTAAAAAAACCC
>NC_134884.1:16588624-16603624 GCF_041734735.1 Babylonia areolata
GAGACACACACACACACACACACACACACACACAGACAACCGAACACCGGTTTAAAACATAGACTCACCTTGTTTTCACAAGTGAGTCAAAAAGGGGGAAGGAGAAAGGGAGGGGGACAGAAGGTGATAGAATGTGTGTGTGTGTGTGTGTGTGTGTGTGTGTTTTAAATTTTTTTTTATTTGAGTGTGTGTGTGTGAAAGAGAGAAAGAGAGCACATACGCACACACACACACACACACACACACACACACACACACACAAAGACAAAGAGACAATATTGATACAAGGATTACACACACACACACACACACACACACACACAGAGTGACACAAGGATTCAGAGGGACACAGACAAACGAACACACAGAGAGTTAGGGATTCATTCACCGACAAGTTCAACCGACCAGCGGAACTATTGTACAGCGCTATGTGTGTGAGAAGGTTCGTTATGTACTGTAAATTTATATAGCGCCATTTCTTTAAGGGCTTGGGGCGCTTTATACCAATGAATAAGTTACAAATTACACAATGTGCCCATGACAACTCTCTCTCTTGTTCAAATCCAGTCTGGTTTACTCAGGCGCCACCCTAAGGAACTCGCTCCCAGAAACAATGAAACAAAACCATTGCCCAACCACCTTAAAACAACAACAACAACAAACAAAACAACAACAAAAAACATTGCCTTTCCCACCTTAAGCCAAAATGTGTCATGCTAATAGTTCATTTTGACGATACTGTTTGTCACATGTGTATGGTTGAGTGAGAACCTTCCTCACCCTCCATCCCCCATTCTTGTCTGTGGTGTGGTGTGTGTTGTGTGCGTTTGTTTCTTTCCTTTTGTTCGTTTTTTTTCCTATGAATTTTACTAACACCATGCCTGTGCCTGTACGTCATGAGTGAGTGAGTGAGTGTGTGTGTGTGTGTGTGTGTGTGTGTGTGTGTGTGTGTGTGTGTGTGTGTGTGTGTGTGTGTGTGTGTGTGTGTGTGTTCTTTTTCCTTTTTTTAATGAATGTTTTTGATTTTGTTTTCTCTGGTATGTATTTCTACTAACACCATGCTGTAATTCTATTTAGCATCGTGTAGTGTGGACCATATTCAGAGCGGGGACAGGACGTAAAAACAAAACAAAACAAAAAAACCCAAAAACCCACCAGTGCTTATCTATTATCCTCGAAATTAAAATTTTGTCTTGTCTTGTCTTCTCTCTCTCTCTCTCTGTCTCTCTCTCTGTGTCTCTGTCTCTCTCTCTGTCTTTCCGTGTCTTTGTCTCTGTCTCTGTCTCTCTCTGTGTCTCTATCTGTCTCTGTCTCCGTCTCTCTGTCTCTGTCTCTCTCTCTGTCTGTCTGTCTGTCTCTCTCTCCCCTCACACCCGCCCCTCCACTCCCCCTGTCTCATTCCTCATAGATGTAAAGTGAACAGGGAGGCATGGCGCGGTAATTGGAAGAAGCAGGAAAGTAAGAGTTCTAACAGACAAGTTCTGAAAAAGACGACTGAGATTTTTTTTAGTGAAGAGCGAGAGGCAAAGACAGTCAGATGAACTGGGGACGAATGTGATACAGAAGGCTGTACCAAATAATTAGGTAGTGTAGCAATACAACGCCTAGTCCGATAAAATTTGCTCAAAACACTCTGCAGTAGTTCCAATACGAATACAATGCAATGCAATATAATACAATTTGAGCTACGCGCTTCATAGCATAATAGTTCCAATGGGAATACATTACAATACCTTACTACAGTATCAGTGTCAGTAGCTCAAGGAGGGGTCACTGCGTTCGGACAGATCCATATAAGCTACACCACATCTGCCAAGCAGATGCCTGACCAGCAGCGTAACCCAACGGGCTTAGTCAGGCCTTGAGAAAAAAAAGAAGAAAAAAAAAAAGATTAAAAAAAAAAAAAAAGAATAAAATAAAATGAATAAACAAATAAAATAAAATAAAATAACAAAACAAAACAAACAAACAAAAAAATAAATAAAATAAACAGAAAGAAGTAAATAAATAAATAAATAAATAAATAAATAATAGATAAATACATAAAAAAGAATTACTACTAATAATGATAACATTTATGAGGCGCAAAAACTTGATGAAGTCAACTGTAAGCGTACAAAAAGAAAAAAAAAAAACAAGAAAAAAAGAAAAAAAAACAACCCTTACTACAGTTATCAAACCATGCGCGTCGAAGTATTTGAAAAGCACTGCAAAATTATGACAAAACAGTACACCAAAAAACACTAACTAGAAACAATATACACTGCAAACAATATATGCATACACACAAACATACATGCATGCAGTGTCACTCAAGAATTAATCAAACGTTGTTTTTTAACATATGAGTGTTGAGGCTCGTTTTTGAAGCTTGACAGTTTTTGCATGGCGTTAAAAACTGCCATAAAAATCTATGGACATTTTAGCGTTAAGTTTCCCTTTGTTTATGCTAATTCTCCATTTCGTTAAAGGGGCATGTTTAACGCAAACCAAACTTAGCGACTACTGAAAACATTTACAAGAGCGACCCCAGCCTAGAGAATAAAGACTGTTTAACTGTGCCCTTCGCCAAATCGCCAGCTAAACGCTTTGTCCTTCTGAAGAATTAGGGTTTAACAGCTTTGTGTGTGGGCAGGAGCCGATTACATGACAGATTAGCCCACGATAATCCGTGTGAGTGTGGCGGTTGGGGTGTTTGGGGGGTGGGGGGTGGGGGTTTGGGGGAGTGAGGGGGAGACAGAGGAGTGGACCTAGGTCTTCGGCCCGCGTGGTCAGCAAACGTGTTGAGTCACATCACTTGGTTAACCGCTCTTAATTAACTGATCGTTCATTTCTCCCTCCCTCCCTCCCTCTCTCTCTCTCGCTGTGTCTCTGTCTCTCGTTCACGCACTTGTCGCCTGAACGTCATTGCCATTCATGACACTAATAATCATAGCTAACAGCTGCGCCAAACACACTTGTGAAGTTACGTATACACAGTCTTTTTTCACACTCCTTTTTTTTTTGAAGTGGCTGGGTTTGTTCCTATGTACCTTTTATTTACCTGTGTGCTAGCTGAATTGGTAGCGTAAGCAGCATTGACTTGAAGTTATTTACCTTGTGTGTGGAGAGAGTTACCACTCTTTAGCATTTGTCAATCATTTGATCTCCTGGCCTCAGTGTTTATTAATTTCTTTTTTTTTTTCACAGGTTGGGAAAAAAAGAGATTTCCACAAACACACATTCTCATACACGCTTTTGAAGGTTTTAAGTCTGTTTAAGAAAGCTTGTACTGAAGCCATATATGTCACTTCACTAAAGAAAACGTCTTCTAGTAGCAAAAGGATTACTATACAAATTCAGCAATATCTATGCCTTCCTGTAATTCCGGCAGCTAACTCACGTTTAACAGGGATGTCCAAAGACCTTATCACAGGGAGCAAGGAGAAGAGGCAGGCGGAAGAAAACTCGATTCGATTCGAGTCGACTCTAATTCATTCATAGTCATGAAACGCAAAAGGATTATTACACACAACAAAGCAGTGTGTGTGTGTGTGTAACTCTTTCCATACGAACGGCGAAAGAGACGACGTTAACAGCGTTTCTCCCCAATTACCATCATCAAAATATTGCAAGCGGAAGGCTCGTATACTGAAGACGTGAATGTGGACAAAGAATACCACAATTCTTACGACGGAAGCTAAAGGTTGGGTCATTCAGACACCCACTGGACATCCGAGGGGTCTGTGTAGAGGAGAAGAGAGGACTGGCCGTACTGAGTGAGTTAAAGTGTCTAAGATCGAGTTACGTTTTATAATATCTACCGTAGTTTTGTGGCTGTTGTTGTTGCTGCTCTTCTCCTCATTCCAATTTTCGAGTCCTGTAAGTCTGCCGGAATATATTTCATCCATTTTCTGGAGTTTCCGTAACATCATCATTCTTGTTGTTTGTGTGGTTTACTTTGCCGCTATTGTTCTGTTACAATCACAGTTTTTCATATACCGAAACTGACCTTGTTGCTAATAGATTCAATTGCTACAGAGTTTTGACCTTGTGGTAACGCGTTCGCCAAGAAAGTGAGAGAATCTGAGCGCACTGGTTTGAATCCCACAGTCGCTAGCATTTTCTCTCCTCTCCTCTAGAACTTGTGTGACGGTCTGGACGTCAGTCACTGGAATGAGACGATAAACGGAGGCCCCATGTGCAGCATGCAAGTAGTGCACGTATAAGAACCCACAGCAACTAAAGGGTTGTGTCTGGCAAATTATGATAGGAAAACATAAAATTACAGACAGAAAAAAGGGTGGCACTCTAGTTGTAGCAACGCGTTCTACCTGGTGAAAGCAGTTCGAATTTCACACAAAACAATCTGTTGTGGCAAACGAGTTATACAATACAATACAGTTCAGCCCAGTTCAGTTCAGTTACTCAAGGAGGCGTCATTGCGTTCGGACAAATCCATATACGCTACACCACATCTGCTTAGCAGATGCCTGACCAGCAGCGTAACCCAACGCGCTTAAAAATACAATACAATACAATAAGCGGGAAAGGCACAGCTGTATGCTTCAGGCATAGGTAGGAGGCCGACACCAAAGAGTGGGCTGTCTGTAGAAACGACCTCTCACCCTTCCTCCTCCTTCCCGACGAACTTTCACCTTTAGGTATCTACCCGCTTTAAAAGGAGCCAGGGGTAGCCAGGGTCCTGGCATTCCAGCAGCAGTTGTTGTTGAACTACCAGAGTCGGGTACAGTACCCTTGAAGTATTTTTCGGCAGTTGCCACCCAGAACCCAACCAACACAGCAACCATGCGTGAGATCGTGCACATGCAGGCCGGCCAGTGCGGCAACCAGATTGGTGCTAAGGTTAGTTGGTAGTTTTCTGGTTTTTATTTTAATTTTTTTCTTCTTCTGATTTTCATTTCAATTGGTTGATTATTCGAGGTGCTAAGAAGGGTAGTTGCTGTTGTCTTTTTCCCCCCTGGTTTTTATTTTTTCAGTTGGTTGATTATCCCAGGTGCTAAGGGGTCAGTTGGTTTTTCACTTATATATATATTTTTTTAATTATTCATTGCTATTCAGATTGGTTGATCATTCGAGGTGCTAAGGTCAGTTGTTTCTTTCTGGTTTTATTTCAACATGTTGATAATTAGAAGTGCTCAGGTCAGTTTTTTTTTTGTTTTTATTTCAATTGGTTTATCATTCGAGTTGCTAAGGTCAGTTTTTTTGTTTTTGTTTTTTTTTTTTTGTTTTTTTCATGTTTTTATTTTGATTGGTTGATTATTCGAGGTTCTAAGGTCAATTGTATTTTTTTCTAATTTTTATTTATTAACTGGTTGGTTATTCGATTACTGTATTTTTCTGTCTTTGTTGTCCCATAATCTGTACTGAAGACAGAGCCAGATCTCAAACGTTAGACTTCTGATCTAGTGTTTACTAGTCATCGGGGTTCAAGACCACGTTTCAGTGTGTTGATGTATCCTTGGGAAAGGCATTTTACTCCGATTTGTTTTCCTCACTACTCAACCCAGGTGAAATAAATGGGTACCTGACTTCAGTAGGGGGGAAGGTTAATTCACTCAGTACGGCCAGTCCTCTCTTCTCCTCTACACAGACCCCTCGGATGTCCAGTGGGTGTCTCAATGATCCAACCTTTAGCTTCCGTCGTCAGAATTGTGGTATTCTTTGTCAACATTCACCTCTTCAGTGTAAAAGCCTTCCGCTTGTGATATTTTGATGGTGGTAGTTGGGGAGAAACGCTGTTAACGTCGTCTCTTTCGCTGTTCGTATGGAGAGAGTTAAAACGGCGGAGGGAGAGGATTGGGGGCCTGCAGAGCCCAAGATACATTGGATGTGGATTTTTTTTTTTCTCGTTCGTGGGCTGCAACTCCAACGTTCACTCGTATATACACGAGTGGGCTTTTACGTGTATGGCCGTTTTTACCCCGCCATGTAGGAAGCCATATTCTGTTTTCGGGTGTGCGCATGCTGGATATGTTCTTGTTTCCATAACCAACCGAACTCTGACATGGATATGGATGTGAATTCACTGAGCCGATGGCTATAAAGCGCTGTGGGATCATTAACCCTTTTAAAAAAATTATCTGCACCTGTTCAGTTAGGTTACTTCCATGTCGATGATCCGATTTCCTCCCGTACACAGCCACACCCAGGTTCGTTTTTTTCTTCGTGATTATCTAAAGTCTAGATTGACTGATTGAGTAAGTATTCATGATTGAACGACTGTTAAGGTTATGCTGTATTTTTGTTCTTTTTTGTCACAGGGGCAAACCGCTCAACGATAATTAATATAATTAAAAGTGATTATAGGCCATCAAAGTATGGAGAAAGATTAACTTGAACTGCGTAACGCCTTTGATAGTGAGTGTTCACTATGACAGCGATCGGAATAGCGCATATTTAATCTTAATTAGGACTGATATTTTCTTTGCTTGTCTTCTTTCTTTCGTTCTTCCTTTTTGTCTTTCTTTCTTTCTTCATTCCTTTCTTTTTCTTTCTTTGTCTTTCTTTCTCTCGTTCCTTCCTTCCGTAGCAGATAATTGTCAAGCTGTAACCACCCAGACACAGACAAAGGCACATATACATAATTCATACAGATAGACAGACAGGCAGATAGACGGACAGACTGGTACTTACAGAGAGAGAACGAGAGAGAGAGAACACTGAATACTGAAATGTTTAGCTGAAAAGCTCTAGTGATATAGTAGGTACTAATCAGAACAAAATGGTGCAAAACAGATAAAATAGAACAGAAAGAAAAACAAAACAGAATTGAAACAGCATAAACTAATAAGATATTTGCGACACTTTGGCACTTTGTCATTAGCTTAAAACTACATGTGACAGGGGGGTAATTTGCTTTTTTTTTCAGTCGTTCAACTCCAAGGTTTGGACAGTACACAGAAAACAGAGTACAGATAAATCATATAATAAATATTTACGCATGTAACATCGACACACATCATATCAGTACAAACACATTCTAAAGTACATATAAATCCCGAAATAATTATCTATACCTCAACATCAAACCCCATCATATCAATACCAACACATCAAATAATTACAATGTCGAGATTGACCATCCAAATGTAGCCCTTCCTTTTCATCTATGCTTTTTCTTCATAGAACCCATACTAATTCTTAATTGATTAATGAGTATTTGGGCCGATGACGGACGTTCTCCGTATATCTATTGCCTCAGATACATAGTTTGCAAGTGCAAGTGAAAGTATCATATCTTCATTTTCTGTCATTAGTATGCCGAACAAATCTATTCTCTGCGCTGAAGCTGTATTGAAAATGGTAGTTTTTTCGCAATTCATCGTACTTTTTGCAGTTAAATATAAAATGGTTTTCATCTTCTGGGCTTTCGCCATACATTGGGCAGGGATATGTTGCTACGTCTGAATCGAACCATCTTCTGTTGGCATTCAGTCCAAGTGCTCTCAGTCTGAGCTTCGCAAAGCAGATTTTATGCCATTTATTTGTTATAATCTTAATATACTTCTCTGTTTGAAATATTGATTTAAATGAATAGAACTATTTATGCCTATCATTGCTCTCTATTTTTCCGTGCCAGTTTTGTTCGTAGCATGCTATAAGTCTATCTTTAAATTCCGATACAAAAGCCGCTCTCGTGCCCTACTCCTTGGCACATCCAAACAAGACCGAATCCATGTTCCGTTAGTGTTTTCTTGATGTGGAATACCGAGTTCTGTTTGCCCTTCTCCTCTTGCAGCAGCAGCATCTCATATGCTTGTCTACACAATCGTGATGTTGGCAGTCTTGTTAGTTTGGGCCAATATTTTATGCATTTTACAATTGATCTAATATACAATGGGTACCTGCCGGTTTGGCCATACATTATAGTGCTGAGAGAGAGGGAGAGAGAGAGAGAGAGAGAGAGAGAGAGACAGACAGACAGACAGACAGACAGAGACAGAGAAAATTGATCTAATATGCAATGGGTACCTGCCGGTTTCGCCATACATTATAGTGTTGCGAGAGAGAGAGAGAGAGAGAGAGAGAGAGAGAGATTCAAGATTCAAGATTCATGATTCAAAAACTTTATTACTCAAGGATAAAGATTTTAGGCTTCGCCCAGTATTCCAATCTGTCCTTGTGACAACAATAACAATAACAACATTAACGATAACGACACAACAATAATAATTTTGTTAACACTGCTACATCTACTGCTACTACAACGAAGAATGATCAGTCACCATCATCATCATTAACATCGTAAAAAGTAATAAAACGAACGCATTCACACATTCATATCCAGAGAGGGAGAGAGAGAGAGAGAGAGAGAGAGAGAGAGAGAGAGAGAGAGAGAGAGAGACAGGCAGACAGACAGACAGACAGACAGACAGAGACAGACAGACAGACAGACAGACAGACAGACAGACAGACAGACAAACGGAAAGAGCACTGACTTGATGTGGATGTGTGTGTATATGGTTCCAGTTCTGGGAAGTGATCTCCGATGAGCACGGCATCGACCCCACCGGTACCTACCATGGAGACTCCGACCTGCAGCTGGAGAGAATCAACGTCTACTACAATGAGGCCACTGGTCAGTCCATCTGTTTGTCTGTCTGTCTGAGACTGTCTGTCTGTCTGTCTGTCCGCGTGTTGGTTGATATATATTTCTTTTCTGTTCGCTTCCTCCACACCCCCCCTTTCCATTCGTCTGTTGACTCGCTCTTAGCCTCCTTAATATTTCTCTCTCCCTCCCACCCTCTCTCATATAATGATTCCCCCATTTGTTTATGTTACTGTTTCCCCTTCGAAGGCTGCATTAAAAAAAAAAGCATTATTTTGCTTACTGTATTATCTTCAGTAAATAAAATTTATTCAATTCAATTCATTTAATTCAATTCTCTCTCTCTCTCTCTCACTCTCTCTCTCTCTCTCTCTCTCTCACACACACACACACACACACACACACACACACACACACACACACACACACACACACACACACACACACTTACTTTATTGGTATAAGGATGTGCACCTTTGTAAGTCGACATATTCAAAGAAAACAAACTAAACAGCCTCTTCCCTCCCGCCACCCCTCAAAAAAAGAAAAAAAAGAAAAAAAAAAAGAAGGAATAAACAAGGACAACTACTTATCAGAACAAGTTCGTAACCAATTTATTTCTTGCTTCGCTATTATAATGCTCATATCATTGTCCATTACATGAATTTTCAAACAAAACAAACAAAAAACGAACATAACAATCCCCACCTTTAAAAGGACCCCCCCCCTTCCCTAAACACACACACACACACACACACACACACACACACACACACACACACACACACACACACACAAACAAAAACAAAAACAAAAACAAAAAAACAACAAAAAACAACAGCCCCAACAACACAACTACAAAATCTCAAAAAAAGTCATTGACTATCCATGTTCCAGGAGGCAAGTACGTGCCTCGCGCCGTGCTGGTGGACCTGGAGCCCGGCACCATGGATTCCGTGCGCTCCGGCCCCTTCGGCCAGATCTTCCGCCCGGACAACTTCGTCTTCGGACAGTCCGGCGCCGGAAACAACTGGGCCAAGGGCCACTATACTGAGGGCGCTGAACTCGTCAGTTGATGGAGTTGTCTACTCCTTTTTTAATTTTTAAAATTATTTTTTAATTTATTGTATCCTATTTCTTCTGATTTTGATTATGATTCTTCTTCATTTTCACTTCCTCCTCCTCCTTCTTCTTCTGCTCCTCCTTCATCTTCCTCTTCTTCTTTGTTACCTTCTTCTCCTCTTCCTCCTTCTTCTGCTCCCCCTCCTCCTCCTTCATCATCTTCTTCTTCTTTGTTACCTCCTTCTCCCCCTCCTCCTCTTTCTTCTTCTTTCATCTTCCTCTCCTTCTTCTTTGTTACCTCCATCTCCTCCTCCTCCTCCTTCTTCTTCTGCTCCTCCTCCTCTTCCTCCTTCATCTTCCTCTCCTCCTTCTTCTTTGTAACCTTCTTCTTCTCCTCTTCTTCCTTCTTCTTCTACTCCTCCTCCTTCATCTGCCTCTCCTTCTTCTTTGTTACCCCATTCTCCCCCTCTTCCTCCTTCTTCTGCTCCTCCTCCTACCCCTCCTTCACCTTCCTCTCCTTCTTTTTCTTTGTTACCTCCTCCTCCTCCTTCTACTTTTCCTCCTCCTTCATCTTTCTCTCCTTCTTCTTCTTTGTTACCTCCTCCTTCTTCTTCTCCTCCTCCTTCATCTTTCTCTCCTTCTTCTTCTTTGTTACCTCCTCCTTCTTCTTCTCCTCCCCCTTCATCTTTCTCTCCTTCTTCTTCTTTGTTACCTCCTCCTCCTCCTTCTTCTGCTCCTCCTCCTCCAACTCCTTCATCTTCCTCTCCTTTGTTGCCTTATTCTCCTCCTCTTCCTCCTTCTTCTTCTGCTCCTCCTCCTACTCCTCCTTCACTTCCTCTCCTTCTTCATCTTTGTTACCTCCATCTCCTCCTTCTTCTCCTCCTTCATCTTTCTCTCCTTCTTCTTCTTTGTTACCTCTTTCCCCTCCTCCTCCCCCTTCTTCTTCTATGAATATTCTTCTTTCTTTTTTTTCTTTTTTTTTTTTTTAGTGGTGGGAGGTGGAGAAGAGATTAGGATGAGGTTTTGGTGACGGTTAGGAGCATGGGTGGTGTGATGGGCGGGTGGTATGTTTTTTTTGTGTGTGTTTTTTGTGTGTTATGTCTTTCATATATTTTAAGCATTATTGAATTCATATAAATTCTGTCTTTCGATTTGTGTTTTGTTTTTCTTTTTATTTCTTTCTGCTTTTTTTTAGAGAAAAAAAAAGCAGAATAGAGGATTTAAAAAAAAATTATTATTATTTTTTTTTTAGCGGGCTCTTCGTTTGTGGTGATGTGAATTGAGTTTAATGACCTATTTGAACGTCATGTTGTTCAATACGATACAATACAACACCGTACAGTACAGTACAATGCGATCCAATACAATAAATACTATATACAATAAGATACACTAATATGCTTAATGGTTAGGATAATATGTCACGATCCGTGTTTTTGCAGTGTTTGTTGCGTTTGAATTTAACACACACACACACACACACACACACACACACACACACACACACACACACACACACAGAGTAAAGAAAAGAAAAAAAAAGAAAGAAAAAAGACATGACAGAGTTTTGTGTTTAACGTGGTAAAGACAATAATATTATGTCAAGAACTGTGTTTTTGCAGTTTGTATGACAGTGTTTCGCGTTTAATGCGGATAGATAATCAAATAAATAGATAAATAAATAAATAAGTACATAAATATATAAATAAGACACATATCATACACATATATAATTTTTTCCCCCTTTTTTTTCGATTTAGTTGGACAGTCATTAGTATGGCCCTGTACTGTTCGTCGTCTGTACTATAAGCAGCAACATTCAACAACGTCAAAATGTCCTTTTGTGCCCTCCCCACCCCACACACTCCCAACCCTCACGCTCCCCCTACACCCCCTCACACCCTTCCCCCAACAGGTGGACTCAGTGCTGGACGTGGTCAGGAAGGAGGCGGAGAGCTGTGACTGCCTGCAGGGCTTCCAGCTGACCCACTCCCTGGGCGGCGGCACCGGCTCCGGCATGGGCACCCTGCTCATCTCCAAGATCCGCGAGGAGTACCCCGACAGGATCATGAACACCTTCTCCGTGGTGCCCTCCCCCAAGGTACACGGCACTGTGCTGTACCTGTGTTTTACCTGTGCTGTACCTGTGTTTTACCGATGCTGTACCTGTGCTGTACCTGTGTTTTACCTGTGCTGTACCTGTGTTTTACCTGTGCTGTACCCGTGTTTTACCTGTGCTGTACCTGTGTTTTACCTGTGCAGTACCTGTGTTTTACCTATGATGTACCTGTGTTTTACCTGTGTTGTACCTGTGTTTTACCTGTGCTGTACCTGTGTTTTACCTGTGCTGTACCTGTGTTTTACCTGTGCTGTACCTGTGTTTTACCTGTGTTTTACCTGTGCAGTACCTGTGTTTTACCGATGCTGTACCTGTGTTTTACCTGTGCTGTACCTGTGTTTTACCTGTGCTGTACCTGTTTTACCTATGATGTACCTGTGTTTTACCTGTGTTGTACCTGTGTTTTACCTGTGCTGTACCTGTGTTTTACCTGTGATGTACCTGTGTTTTACCTGTGCTGTACCTGCGTTTTACCTGTGATGTACCTGTGTTTTACATGTGCTGTACCTGTGTTTTATCGATGCTGTACCTGTGCTCTACCTGTGTTTTACCTGTGTTTTACATGTGCTGTACCTGTGTTTTATCGATGCTGTACCTGTGTTTTACCTGTGCTGTACCAGTGTGTTTTACCTGTGCTGTACCTGTATTTTATCTTGTGCTGTGCCTGTGTTTTACCGATGCTGTACCAGTGTTTTACCTGTGCTGTGCCTGTGTTTTACCTGTGCTGTACCTGTATTTTATCTTGTGCTGTACCCGTGTTTTACCTGTGTTAATTACAGGTGTCTGACACCGTGGTGGAGCCCTACAACGCCACCCTGTCCGTGCACCAGCTGGTGGAGAACACGGATGAGACTTACTGCATCGACAACGAGGCCCTGTACGACATCTGCTTCCGCACCCTCAAGCTGACCACCCCGACCTACGGCGACCTCAACCACCTGGTGTCCGCCACCATGTCCGGCGTCACCACCTGCCTCCGCTTCCCTGGTCAGTGAGGGTGTGTGTGTGGGTGGTCAGTGATGGGTGTGTGTGTGGGTGTGTGTGTGGTCAGTGAGGGAGTGTGTGTGGGTGTGTGGGTGGTCAGTGAGGGTGTGTGTGGGTGTGTGTGTGGTCAGTGAGGGTGTGTGTGGGGGTGTGTGGGTAATCAGTGAGCGTGTGTGTGTGGGTGTGTGGGTGGTCAGTGAGGGTGTGTGTGTGGGTGTGTGTGTGTGGTCAGTGAGGGTGTGTGTGTGGGTGTGTGGGTGGTCAGTGAGGGTGTGTGTGGGTGTGTGTGTGTGGTCAGTGAGGGTGTGTGTGTGGGTGTGTGGGTGGTCAGTGAGGGTGTGTGTGTGTGGGTGTGTGGGTGGTCAGTGAGGGTGTGTGTGTGTGTGGGTGTGTGGGTGGTCAGTGAAGATGTGTGTGTGGGTGTGTGGGTGGTCAGTGAGGGTGTGTGTGTGGGTGTGTGGGTGGTCAGTGAGGGTGTGTGTGTGGGTGGTCAGTGAGGGTGTGTGTGTGGGTGTGTGGGTGGTCTGGTCAGTGATGGGTGGGTGGGGTAGTGGGTGGGGTAGTGGGTGGGGTGATGATAGGGTTTGGGTGGATGTGGGTTGGGTGTAGTGATTAGGGTTGGGGTTGGTCGGTGGTGGTGGTGGTGGTGGTGGTAGATTGTAGAGGGTAGGATTGGATGTTGGCGTGTGGGTGGTGGTAGTAGAGATGACAGGTGGTAGTGAAAGGTGGTAAGTTGGAGGTGGGGGGGGGGGGAGGAGGAGGAGGGGCTGGTGGTGGTGGTGGTGGTGGTGGTGAAATTGGTGGTGGTTTGGGGAAGGAGGACTAAGAAGCGGGTGGATGGTGGTGTAGCAAGTGATGGGAAGGGTAGGAGAAAGGGGGAGGGAGGGGGTGGGGGGGGGGGGGGGGGAAGCAGGGGTATTGTTTTATTGGTGATGATGGTATTGGTGAAGCGCTTGGTGAGGAGTAGGACGTGTGGGTGTTGTGTGGTGTGTGGGATTAGTGGTGGGTGGAAAGAAGGATGGGTTATGTGGTGGTCGGTGGTCGCTAGTGGGTGGTGGTGGTTGGCGAGGGTTGGCGAGGGTTAGGAGGAAAGGATGGTTGTGCGTGCTTAGACAGACGGAGGTCTACACACACACACACACACACACACACACACACACACACACACACACACATATTCGCCGCACGTTCACAAAACATCCGCATGTAAAACGAGCCTTGTTTTTTTTTTTTTTTTGTCTTGTCTTGAAAAAACAACAACAAACAAACAACAACAACAACAACAAAAACAAAAAAACCGATTCGATTAGATACCCGATCTTATCTCACTCTCTCTCCCACTCTCTCTCTCCAGGCCAGCTGAACGCTGACCTGCGTAAACTGGCCGTCAACATGGTTCCCTTCCCCCGTCTCCACTTCTTCATGCCTGGCTTCGCTCCCCTGACGTCCCGTGGCTCCCAGCAGTACCGGGCCCTGACCGTGCCCGAGCTGACCCAGCAGATGTTCGACGCCAAGAACATGATGGCTGCCTGCGACCCCCGCCACGGCCGCTACCTGACCGTGGCTGCCATGTTCCGTGGCCGTATGTCCATGAAGGAGGTGAGTGAGTGTGTGTGTGTGGGGGTGGGGTGGGGTGGGGGTGGGTGGGGGGGATGGTGCGGGGGGGTGTGTTTGGGGGGATAGGGTGTGTGTGGGGGGGGGGAGGGGGGGAGGGGGTGCGGGGTGTGTGTGTTGGGGGGGGGGGCAGGGTGTGTGTGTGAGGGGGGGGGGTATGTGTGGTGTGTGTGCGAGGTGTGTGTGGGGGGGATGGGAGAGTGTGTGAGTGTGTGTGTGTGAGTGTGTGTGTGTGGGGTGGATGGGGTTGGGGGGGAGGGGTAGGTTGGTGGCGGGGTTGTGCGGGGGAGGGGGGACGGGTAGTGTGTGTGTGTTTGTGGGGGAGTGAGGTGCGGAGGAGTGTGTGTGTGTGTGTGTGTGTGTGTGTGTGTGTGTCTGTGTGTGTGTGTGTCCGAAAACGGAGTAGTAATAGAATGGGGTAGGATAGGAATAGACTATGGAAAAAAAAGAAAAGAAAAAGAATACATGGAATATGATAACAATGGAATGACATGGAATGGAGTAAAAAAAAAAAATAAATAAACGAGTTGAAGCGTAGCGTAGGATAGAAAGCAGAATGGAATAGAACAGAACAGAATATAACGGAACACGATAGAATGAAATGGAATACAATAGAATAAATCAAAACAGCACAGAACAGAAAAGGACAAAATAGTATAGAACAAAATCA
>NC_134884.1:16616124-16626124 GCF_041734735.1 Babylonia areolata
AAGGGGAAGGGGGGTTGGGGGGAGGGCAGGGAAAGGGGGGGGGGGAGAGGGGGGAGGGTGTACACTAAAAATAAAAAGATCATCTCAAGTCATAATAATAATAATAATGGATACTTATATAGCACACTATCCAGAAATCTGCTCTAGGTGCTTTACAGAAACGCTTTTGTTAACATAAAACATTATATCAATGTTACATACACACACACACCAAAATATGACTACACACACACACACACACACACACACACACACACACACACACACACACACACACACACACACACACACACTGCATACATACATATTAACATACATGTGTATCTAACAGCTACCCAAACACATATGCACACATTGGCACAAACTTACATAAACACACACGCACACAATACACATTCATATACATGCATGTAGTTATGTACACATACATATGTATACACACATAGTCAAGCACAGCTAACGCAAAGGAAATGGACCTGCCACAATTGAACTTATTGCTGAGGGAAAAGGTGAGTTTAAGTCATTCCGTCATCACTTTCTTCAACACACTTTGAACGTTTAAAGGAGGGAAAGAGAGGGGTTGGAAAACAAAGAATGAATGAATGAATGATTGAATCAATCAATCAGTATCAGTATCAGTAGCTCAAGGAGGCGTTCGGTCAAATCCACATACGCTACACCACATCTGCCAAGCAGATGCCTGACCAGCAGCATATCCCAACGCGCTTAATCAGACCTTGAAGAAAAAAAAGTAAATAGATAAAAAAAATCCAAAAAAAAATCAATCAATCAGTCAATCGATGTATGATGGTATCAAAAAACCAAAAAATCTGAGAATAAGATAAAACATACATTTTCCAGCCCATCAAAACCAACAAAAGAAGGAAAGTAGAAAAAAACAGAATATGTGCTAGCTCGCGCGCACGCGCGTGCATGTGTGTGTGTGTGTGTGTGTGTGTGTGTGTGTGTGTGTGTGTGTGAGCGATCGAATATATATGTATATATCTATGTGTATGTGCGCGGGCCTGTGTCTTTATATGCATGTTGTAAAACATGAAATGCCCTCAAAAGCGCGCACAAGTGTAGATGCTACCTTTGAATGTAGAGGCTGAAGTGCTGGATAAAAAAAATTGTTGCTGCAGAAGCTGCGAGCTGAAGTTTCGGTTTCAGTTTCAGTTTCTCAAGGAGGCGCACCTGCTTTAGGACAAATCCATACACGCCACACCACATATTCAAGGTGGATGCCTGACCAGCAGCATAAGCCAACGCACTTAGTAAGGCCTTGAGTGCATGTATTATTATTATTATTATTATTATTATTATTATTATTAGTGTGTGTGTGTGTGTGTGTGTGTGTGTGTGTGTGTGTGTGTGTGTGTGTGTGTGTGTGTGTGTGTTTACTTATCAGAGCGGATCTCTCCTACCTAATTTTGCCAGAGCACACAACCGCTTTGTTGCCATGGGTTCTTTTTTTTTATCCATGAGCCAAGTACATGCTGCACACGGGGACCTCGGTTTATCCTCTCATCCGAATGACCAGACGCTCAGTTTGACTTTTTCCAGTCAAACTTGAGAGAAAGGGCCGAGAGTGGGATTCGAACCCAGACCCTCACGGACACTGTGTTGGCATGTGGGCGTCTTAACCATTCTGCCACCTTCCTCCCGCGAGCTGAAAGCCGATGGCGAAAACAGTGTTTCGTAAAACTGTGTTAAAAACAAATGCAAAAAACGAGGTGGTTTCTCCTTGAGTTCAGTTTAATGACCGAATGGTAAAAGCCTTGAAGGTCGAGTTGTTTACGGGTTGGGTCTGAACGTAGCTCCGTGCAAAACAAGCACTTCGCGCGCGTGCGCGCGCGCACACACACACACACACATACACACACACACACACACACACACACACACACGCACGCACGCACGCACGCACACACGCACACACATACACACACACACGCACACATACACACACACACACACAACACAACACACACACACACACGCACAGGGACACCGACACACACATTTGTTGTGACAAAAAGCAATACAATACAATACAATACAATACAATACAATAGACACATACACACACGCCCGCGCTCGCACACACACACACACACACACACACACACACACACACCTACCTTTGCCCCCCTCAGCCCTCCACACACACACACACACACACAGACACACACACACACACACACACACCTTCCCCTACCTTTGCCCCCCTCAGCTCTCCACACACACACACACACACACACACAGACACACACACACACACCTTCCCCTACCTTTGCCCCCCTCAGCTCTCCACACACACACACACACACACACACACACACACACACACACCTTCCCCTACCTTTGCCCCCCTCAGCTCTCTCCACACACACACACACACACACACACACACACACACACACACACACACCTTCCCCTACCTTTGCCCCCCTCAGCCCTCCACACACACACACACACACACACACACACACACACACACACACACACACCCCTCCACCCTCCCACACACACACGAACCCCTACCCCAACCCCCCAACACACACACTAACCCAGGCACCAGGCCAAAGTACGTGTGGCTGGTATGGTGGATGGTTGGTGCGATGTGATCGATAATGTAAAACGTTGTTGAAGCAATTCAAGCAGATTGTTTTTTTCCCCACTCTCCAGCATAGACCCTGGACGAGACGCAGAGAGAACAAGTTGTCGCATGCCTGCTCACTCGCTTAAACTGATGCAGGTGACAACACAGATCGATACTTGATCGATGCTACTGTCTCTGTCTCTCTTCGTCTCTGTCTCTCTTCGTCTCTGTCTCTCTTCGTCTCTGTCTTTATTTCTGTCTCTGTTTCTCACTCGCTCTCTCCCTCTCTGTCTGTTTCTCTCTACTTTGTCTAAAGTTTGTTCTAAAAGAAACGGTATGAACTCATTGAAATCAACCATTTGATTCGCGAACTCTTACTAATAGGCTCTTACATAACCTTGTGCTGGATTCCTTCTCATTGCGGTTTTTACTAAAATGAAAAAGTTGACATTTTGCGCTAAAAAAGGAGCTAGAAGTTCCATGAAAGAGTAGGGTTTAAATATTTCGCTTTCACTACAGGAATGTTACACCATGGTAGAAGAAATCCAATGGTAAAAATTTCAGCTTGAAGAAAAACACACCGGTAAATCGGAGTTACATAACAATATACAGAAAATGTATGGTTTCACGGGAAAACATTAACATAATGATTTTTATAAGAGGCAAATCATTTCTCTAATCTGCAGATGGAAAATGAATTGTTTTAAGACCAAGTATGTCAGTAACGTTTCTTGCATCTGTGGTGCTCACATAACAGCCGATCATATATCGACTTGCGATATGTCACATCCACTGAACTGAAATCATCTTCAGTGTTGATAATCTTCAGCAGTCCTTTGCTAATGTGTGACTTTTTCAACTCCTTGTTAAATAGTCCAGTTGGTTCGCTGTTATAGTTGTCAGTTTTTCTTTAGAAAAATGCTATATTGTTATGCATTAAAAAAAACAAAAATACAAAACTGAAATCGATCATTTTCTATATGTAACATACACACACACACGCAAACACGCACGCACACACACGCACGCGCGCGCACACGCGCAAACACTTTCACTTACTCGCATGCGTACACAGAAATTTCTTCCACCCCCCCGGCACCCCCCCCACCTCGATTTTTTTCCTACCCTCGTCTAATATCACTTACAATGAAAAGACGTTAAAGAATGAACACACACACAGACACAGACGCACACAGACAGACACACACACAGACACAGACACAGACACAGACACACACACACACACACACACACACACACACACACACACACACACAAGGAAAACTGGGCCCGCTCGACAATTTCATTTTATTTCATTTAGTGACGTTGTTGCTGTTGCTGCTACTGCTACTGTTTTTAAAGAGGGCATCAACAAGAGGAAATAGTCAGTCCATTACTGTCTCCGCCATTTATGAATGGGTTAGCCACTATTCTTACAAACAGCGGAAAACATGACGCCCAGAACTGTATTGACCGAGTGATTAGAATGTGTGGTCAGTGTTTGAAGCACTATTCGGTGTTCACAAACAAAATGTTTCAAGAGAAAATGAGACTAGAAGAATTTAGCTTTTGCAGTTATAGTCTTCTTCTTCTTCTGCGTTCACTCGTATGCACACGAGTGGGCTTTTACGTGTATGACCGTTTTTACCCCGCCATGTAGGCAGCCATACTCCGTTTTCGGGGTGTGCATGCTGGGTATGTTCTTGTTTCCATAACCCACCGAACGCTGACATGGATTACAGGATCTTTAACGTGCGTATTTGATCTTCTGCTTGCATATACACACGAAGGGGGTTCAGGCACTTGCAGGTCTGCACATATGTTGACCTGGGAGATCGTAAAAATCTCCACCCTTTACCCACCAGGCGCCGTCACCGTGATTAGAACCCGGGACCCTCAGATTGAAAGTCCAACGCTCTAACCATTCGGCTCTTGCGCCCGTCCAGTTATAGTCTGAACAAGCGTCTGGTCACATGGACTGAAGAAAACGAAAGTATAGGAGAACAGGCAGGTTTTTAGGAAGGACGATTCTGCAATAGAACTCATCTTTACACTCTGTTCAGTCATTCAAAAAACAACAACAACAACAACAACAAAAAACAAAAAAAAACCAACAACAAAAAACCTAACTGTAGGTTGCCTTCATCGACTTTAAGAAAGTAACTGATTTTATACCACACAGTAAACTCTGGCCAATAGGCCTATAATTATTTGAAACTAGCTTAGAGTGGGAGAACAGTCTGTGTAAATCAATGAGTTAGACGCAATGACGGCTTGGAACTGACAAATCTCATTTACTGCATTTAGTGCTGTTGTTCCTGTTGGTGTTGTTGTTGTTATTGTTGTTGTGAAAGAGGACTTAAAAAGGGGGGAAATAATCAGTCCATTACTGTCTCCGCCATTCATTACGAATAGTGGAAAACACGATGTCCAGAACTGCATTCGTGATGTGTTTAGAATGTGTGGTGAGTTTTTTTTTTTTTTTTTTTTTTAGCCATATTTGCTGTTGACAAACAAAATGTTTCAAGAGAAAATGAATTGGCAATAAAGTGTACCACACACACACACACACACACGCACGCACACACACACGCACGCACGCACGCACGCACACACACGCAAACACACACACACACACACACACACGTGAATAAATAAATGGGTAAGTGTACATAGGTTATGAGTTGTTTCTGGTGTTTAATATTATTGTTATTTTCATTAATGTCGTTATCATCGTTGTTATTGCTATAATGTTAATAGTAACGATAATATATTTTTTTTGTCTTTGTTGTTGTTGTTGTCATTATTACCAGCAGGATCATCACAGTCATCACCATCATCATCATCATCATCATCATCATCATCATTATTCTTATTATTATTAATATTAAGTGAGACCAGACTGGCAGAAGAAGGCGAACTCTATGAGCGAGGCGCAGGCTAGACCTTCTTTTGGAGTGCTCGCGGACCTGAAGAGAGACGTGAAGCTGGAGTTGGCTTCGCAGTGAAGACAACCCTCGTTGATCAAGGACAAGTTCTACGAGGACCTGAACGCTGTCATCACCACTGTTCCCAACGCAGACGAGCTCATCATTCTTGGTGACTTTAGCGCGAGAGTTGGCTGTGACAGCACCTCCTGGGAAGGCGTGATTGGGAAGCATGGGGTTGGCAACTGTAACAGCAATGGTCAACTACTTCTCCAGACATGTGCCGAACACGACTTTCTTATCACAAACACCGTCTTCTGCCTCCCTACCCGTCATGGATGCATCCTCGCTTTGGGCATTGGCATCTCATCGACTTTGTCATCGTCAGGAAGAGGGACAGGCAGGACGTACGAGTCACCAGGGCCATGTGCAGCGCCGAGTGCTGGACAGACCACCGCCTTATCGTCTCCAAACTCAACCTCCGCATCCAGCCCAAAAGACGGCCTCAGGGCATGAAAGCACCCAAACGCCTGAATGTCAACAAGCTGGAGCTAGGCAACATCAAGCAGAGCTTTGCTAACACTCTGGAGGAACGCCTTGATTCCACCGTACTGGACAACCAGAATGTGGAGGCAGCATGGGGCGCACTGCATGAGATGGTGTACAACACTGCCATGGAGTGCCTGGGGCCTTCTGCCAGGAAGCACAAAGACTGGTTTGATGAGAATTGCACTGAGATCAAGCAGCTGCTAGAAGACAAACGCCAAGCCTACAGAGCCCACATTGAAGATCCCAAGTCACAGTCAAAGAAAGACATACTGAAGAGCGCACGCAGCACCATCCAGCTGAAGCTGCGGCAGATGCAGAATTCCTGGTTGAGCAACAAAGCTGATGAGATCCAGGGCTTTGCAGACAGGAACGACATGAAGAACTTCTACAACAGCCTGAAAGAAGTCTACGGTCCCACCACCTCCGGATCTGCTCCACTCCTCAGTGCTGATGGTTCTACCCTAATCACTGACAAGGACGGGATCCTTGAGAGATGGGCTGAACACTTTGACAGCATACTGAACCGCCCTTCCACCATCAATGATGGAGCCATCGACCGACTCCCCCAGGTGCCAGCCAGTGAGTCGTTGGATGCCATTCCAACTTTGGAGGAGAGCCAGAAAGCTATCCGTCTGCTATCCAATGGCAAAGCCCCTGGCTCAGACTCCATTCCAGCTGAGGTCTACAAAGACGGTGGTCTGGCGCTGACTGAGAAGCTTCATCAGCTATTCCAGCTCATCTGGCAGCATGAGGCAGTTCCACAGGACTTCAAAGACGCTTCCATCATACACCTGTACAAGCGCAAAGGAAATCGTCAGGCCTGTGACAAACATCGTGGAATATCCCTGCTTCCGGAAAGAACGCGGGACTATCGACATGGTGTTTGCTGCCAGGCAGCTCTAGGAAAAGTGTCAGTAACAGAACGCCGACCTTTACTCTACCTATGTCGATCTGACCAAGGCCTTCGATACTGTTAGCAGAGATGGCCTTTGGAGAATCATGGCGAAGTACGGATGTCCCAGAAAGTTCATCACCATCATACGGCAACTACACGATAGGATGCTGGCCTGAGTCCAAGACAACGGAGAGACTTCAGAACCATTCCCTGTCTCCAACGGAGTCAAGCAAGGGTGTGTTCTGCCACCACCCTGTTCAGTCTCATGTTTTCAGCCATGCTGACAGATGCCTTCAGAGACGCTGACGTAGGCATTGGCATCAGGTACCGCACAGATGGCTCACTCTTCAACCTCAGGAGGCTTCAAGCAAAAACCAAGGTGAGGACAGACACCGTCGACGACTTCCTGTTTGCTGATGACTGCGCTCTCAACGCTGCCTCCGAAGCTGACATGCAACACAGCGTCGACAAGTTCTCTGCTGCCTGTGACAACATTGGCCTCACAATCAGCACAAAGAAGACTGAGGTGATGCACCAGCCAGCTCCAGGAAAGCCTTACGTTGAACCAAACATCTTCATCAACGGGCAACGACTGAATGCGGTGGACAAGTTCACATACCTGGGCAGTACACTCTCTCGCACAGTTGTCATCGACGACGAGGTGAATGCCAGACTCGCCCAAGCCAGCCCTGCCTTCGGCAGACTCCATAAGAACGTTTGGAACAGGAGAGGCATCACCCTGGAGACGAAGCTCAAAGTATACAAGGCCATAGTTCTCACCACACTGCTCTATGGATGTGAACCACCTCCACACCACCAGCATCAGAAAACTTCTCGGCATAAAGTGGCAAGAGAAGATCCCTGACACAGAGGTGCTCACTCATGCAAACTTGCCCAGCATCTACACCATCTTGATGCAGGCCCAGCTGCGCTGGGCAGGCCATGTAGTTCGCAAGCCAGACCACCGGCTTCCCAAGAAACTGCTGTACGGCGAACTCCAACATGGCAAGCGCTCCCATGGAAGCCAAAAGAAGCGCTTCAAAGACACTCTGAAAGCTTCTCTGAAGGCCTTCAACATCAGCCACGACACATGGGAGCTGAATGCAATGGACAAACCAAAGTGGCGTTCAGCTGTCCACAAAGGCGCCAAATCCTGTGAGGCCAACAGAATCGCTGCAGCAGAGCAACGCAGACAGGCCAGGAAAAGCAGTGCCAGCAAGTCCCCGACAGCCGCCACCATCCCCTGTCCACACTGCGTCAGAACCTTCCGGGCGCGGATTGGCCTGACCAGTCATCTGCGCACCCACAGAGCCCAACCCACCCACCCCCAGGATGACTAGATGGTCCTCGTCGATCCCGACGGACGAACCACACACACAATATTGATGTTGACCTCGATAGCCACAGTGTTGGGAACCTCCAAGTGCTTTAGTCATCAACTGTCTAGACCGACAAATCTGAACCTTTCATCATACCAAAATGTCCTCCTTCAAATCCGGCACCAGACGACTCCCTCCTTCTTCAAACAGACAACAGATGGCGCACACAGACACAGACACACATACACACACACGCACACAATACGCACGCATGCACACCCCCTCACCCCACCAACACATGGTATACTTACAATTGTTTAAAAAAAACAAACAAACAAACAAAAAAACAACAACAAAAAAACCAGCAGCGTGAGAGACAATTCTATCTTTAACAGACAGCAGTCAAGGTCGTCACGGTGTCTGTTGATGACTTTGTGTGTGTGTGTGTGTGTGTGTGTGTGTGACGGTGTCTGTTGATGACTTTGTGTGTGTGTGTGTGTGTGTGTGTGTGTGTGTGTGTGTGTGTGAGCATGAGGCGTCATGTGTGAAGTCAGCGCGTTGGTTGTGACGTACAAGTCCGTATCTTGTTGCAAGTGACGTAGGTCACAGGGTTCCTTTTTTTTTTCTCTCCCCAGATGACATATGTTGCTTTGTCCTCCCTCACAGGGGGTGGGGGGAGGAAGGGGGAGGGGGAAGGGAGGGGGCGGGGATATAATTACAGTTAGAGAGAGAGAGAGAGGACAGCTAGAGAAAAAGAAAGAGAGGAGAGAGAAAGAGAGGGAAGGAGGGAGAGAGAGAGAGAGTGAGAGCGAGCGAGCGAAGCGAAAGAGAGAGAGAGGGTTAAAGACACGACGAAAGGTGTCAATTATTAATGACGCCCTGTGTAACTGTCCGTAGATATTGATGATTGATATGATAGGCGTCAACTATCTTCTCTCACTCTCTCTCTCTCTCTTTTTTTTTTTTAATTCTTTATTCTTTTTTTTTTTTATATATATATATCTTGGAATATCGAGCCATGGAAATGTGTGTGTGTGTGTGTGTGTGTGTGTGTGTGTGTGTGTGTGTGTGTGTGTGTGTGTGTGTGTGTGCTAGTACACGTTCTTGCATCTGTCATTCTAGGTGTGGGGATTTTTTTCTTTTTTGTTTTTTCCTTCCCCCCCCCTCTCTCTCTCTCTCTTGATTTTTTTTTATCACGATGATCATGACTCATGATGATGACGATGATGATGATGATGATGATGATGATTCTACGCTCATCATCATTCTCACAAGCACTCCCCCCCCCCCCCCCCCCACGCCCCTTCCTCCACTCCAACCCGTCTCTCCGCCGCTACCCACCCCACCCCCAACCCCACCCCTAACCTCGCTCCCTGTCGCTGTCATTGGCACTCCACAAACCATCAACCCACATCATCTCTTTTAAAAAAAATTTTTTTTATTGAATCTCACCGAGGGACAACAACAACAACAACAAAAACAACAACAACAACAACAACAACAACACACACACACACACACACACACACACACACACACACACACACACACACACGATACTAAAAGACCACCACACATCATGAATATTGATCAGAGCACGACATTGCCTAATATGGTCAAAAGCCACCGAGAATGACACAGTGCTTAGGCGAGAGGTGGGTGGGTGGCGCCGTGTGACGTCACTCAGGGGAGATAAGGCAGTGAGCTC
>NC_134884.1:16631124-16633624 GCF_041734735.1 Babylonia areolata
CCTGTGTGTAAGCTCTGTCTAATGTCAGTGAGGTAACAGTCCTTCACTGACATCCTGACCTGTGTGTAAGCTCTGTCTAATGTCAGTGAGGTAACAGTCCTTCACTGACATCCTGACCTGTAAGCTCTGTCTAATGAGGTAACAGTCCTTCACTGACATCGTGACCTGTAAGCTCTGTCTCATGTCAGTGAGGTGACAGTCTTTCACTGACATCGTGACCTGTAAGCTCTGTCTAATGTCAGTGAGGTAACAGTCCTTCACTGACATCCTGACTTGTAAGCTGTGTCTAATGAGGTAACAGTCCTTCACTGACATCCTGACCTGTAAGCTCTGTCTAATGAGGTAACAGTCCTTCACTGACATCCTGACCTGTTAGCTCTGTCTAATGTCAGTGAGGTAACAGTCCTTCACTGACATCCTGATCTGTAAGCTCTGTCTCATGTCAGTGCGGGGACAGTCCTTCACTGACATCGTGACCTGTAAGCTCTGTCTCATGTCAGTGAGGTGACAGTCCTTCACTGACATCCTGACCTGCAAGCTCTGTCTAATCTCAGTGAGGTAACAGTCCTTCACTGACATCCTGACCTGTAAGCTCTGTCTCATGTCAGTGAGGTGACAGCCCTTCACTGACCAGCGTAATACTCGTCAGCAGAAGTTAAGGGGTTAATAATATAATAACAACCAGCGGCATCGCACACGAACAATGAAAGCCTTGCTGATACACTCTTCCACCGGCTTGGGCAGGGAGGGAAATTACCTTTTCGTGATACCATCACTGACCTTTCTGTCCCTGCAGACAACACTGTATATAGTCTTCAGTCCACCCGCCAGCACCAACCTGAAAGCTTACCTTCCGATGTTAGGAAACGAATGACGCACACGGTGAAGGAAAAAAACAACAAAAACAACCCCAGCAACTCATGAAACATTTTTATGGAGAAAAAACCCCCACAGTAGATAGAGAGTTGTTTCTTGTCTCTGCAGACTAATCAATAAAGCAGTCCCCTGTGCAATCTTGTTGGGTGCTGTAACTGTGCCAATTCTATTTCCAGTTGTTGTTGTTGTTATTGTTGTTGTTGTCGTCGTCGTCGTTGTTGTTGTTGTTGTCGTTGTCGTCGTCATTGTTGTTGTTGTTGTTTTGTTGCTTTTGTTTTCCTCTCAGCCATTTCATACCAGAATTTCAAAAAGAAGACATGCTATCTTCTTCTCCTTCGTTCGTGGGCAGCGACTCCCACATTCATCCATATACACACGTGGGTTGTTTTTTTTTTTTATGTATGGCCGTTTTCAACCCCACCATACAGACAGCCATACACTGTTTTCGGGGCTGTGGGGACTGCATGCCAAGTATGTTCTTTTCTGACAACCCATCGATCGCTGACATTAATTACGAGATCTTTAACGTGCGTATGTAATCTTTGGCATGCGTATACACACTTAGGGGCTTCAGGCACCAGCAGCTCTGCACATCTGTTGACCTAAGAGATCGGGGTAAAAAAAAACAAAAATCTCCACCCTTTACCCAACAGGCGACGGGACCGGGATTCGAACCTGGGGTCGTCAGATTGAAAGTCAAACGCTTTAACTCTCTCCATACGAACAGCGAAAGAGACGACGTTAACAGCGTTTCATCCCAATTACCATCATCAAAATATTGCAAGCGGAATGCTCTTATACTGAAGAGGTGAATGTTGACAGAGAATACCACAATTCTGACGACGGAAGCTAAAGGTTGGGTCATTCAGACAGACACCCACTGGACATCCGAGGGGTCTGTGTAGAGGAGAAGAGAGGACTGGCCGTACTGAGTGAGGGCACTGGGATTTTGGGCCCGTGAAAGAAGGTGCTGTGGAAGAATTGGCTTTCAGGAATGGTGTGCGGGCTGACCATTTATCTGCCGCCTTCGTCGAGGAGACGGGGGAATCCATCTGATAAATGACGAACGAGACAACCATTTATCTGTTGTTTTTATTTCACTAGCTAATCCGCTGACGAACATTTGAAAGAGCCCAAAGAAAAAAAAATCTGTTTTCTCTTGTTTGAAGCTGACAATAGAGTCTTTTTGATTGAATGGATTGAATTGAATTGAATTGAATTGAAATTAGATTAAACTCATGTGGCAAAAAAAATTATTGGTAATTTTGTAACATTGTGGATGACACAGAAAAAAATAAAGCTGTGAATCCTCAGCCCCTCTTTATTTTTTTTTATCACACTTTAAGACGGCAGACGATAGTCGCTACTTGCAACATATTCAGCATGGAATTGTCAAGGCAAGGCAAAGCAAGGCAAGGCAAGGTAGGGCAAGCCAGGACAAGGCAAGGGACGGCAAGGCAAAGCAAGGCAGGACAAGGCAGGGCAAGGCAGGACAGGACAAGACAAGGCAAGGCAGGGCAAGGCAAGGCAAGGCAAGGCAAGGCAGGACAAGGCAAGGGACGGCAAGGCAAAGCAAGGCAGGACAAGGCAGGGCAGGGCAGGGCAAGACATGACAGGGCAAGGC
>NC_134884.1:16643624-16646124 GCF_041734735.1 Babylonia areolata
AAGCTCAGTCATAGTTCAACGAGGTGTATGAGTGTGTATGTGTGCGTGACTGAAACCTGGTTGAATGACACAGAATGATGAGCGCCCAGTGGCAGCTGTCAGTCGGCTCTACCCAGGTAGGCAGCAAATGACCCCGAGCTGGTAAAGCGCTTAGAGCTTGGTCTCCGGCCGAGGATTGGCATTGTCTATAAGGATCCTCCAGTAGCATCATCAGCTGTCCCCAGGTGCAGCCTGTCCTCTTCACGTCAAGATGTCCCCAAAAGCCTAGAATAGTGCGGACTGACTGGTGACCAGTCAAGATTAGTCCCAGACTGATCAGCTTTCACTGTGAAACAAG
This sequence comes from Babylonia areolata, assembly GCF_041734735.1. Lineage (NCBI taxonomy): Eukaryota > Metazoa > Mollusca > Gastropoda > Neogastropoda > Buccinidae > Babylonia > Babylonia areolata. The sequence continues at coordinate 16,643,962 of NC_134884.1, forward strand.
GCACTGGCAACACGAACTGCATCAATAATATCGATTGCATGAACGGGGAAAGGTACCGGTCTACCATATCCTTGGAAATATTCCCTCGTTTTCCTTTCGTGAAATTCCTGTATTAAGCTCTTTCAAGTCTGGCCTTAAACCCCGCCACCTTTAAGCGCGTTGGGTTACGCTGCTGGTCAGGCATATCTGCTTAGCAGATGTGGTGTAGCGTATATGGAGTTGTCCGAACGCAGTGACGCCTCCTTGAGTTACCGATACGGACAGTGATACTGATACTTTCCATAACACCTCTTCCATACCTTTCCTCCCCCACACCTCCCGTAATATTTGTTTTTCTCCAGCCTTCTATCCGCACGTATTTATCAAGTTTTGTCTTTCATCCTTATGTTTCAGGGTAATGCATGTGTGTGAACGCTGGGTGTGAACGCGCCTTGGTTAGTTTGTTTCTGCTCAAGATTTAGCGCTGTATAAATACATTTATCATGACTATTAAACATTGAGAAGTTGATAAAATTGCACAGCACATACACACAATCCGTTTTATCGTAACGAAAAAAAAAAGAAAAAAAAAAGAAAGAAAAACGAAAAAGAAAGAATGACTGTAAGAAAAATTAAGACATACAAATCAATGTCATTATTCTTTCAACTGAAGGGAAATAGAAAGGAGAAAAGAAGACAGAAAGGGCACAGAGACTAGGTGCATATATCTCTCTCTATGTATATATATGGAGAGAAAAAAGAAAAAAAGAAAACAAACACATCAATCTGTCAAATATTCCAAATTTTCGGAACGATCACGTTCCTTCATCAAGGGATAAGTTGTTTACATGTTACCAGGGTCACTTACGCGGCTTTAATAACGCAAGCACCCCATGACGTACATGTTGTGATGCAATTTCACAATGCCAGGTTTCGCCCAGAGCCTAGAGAACTGCAATTGTCTATTTTCTTCTACTCTCAAAAAATAAGTTCCTTAAAACCTAACTTACTGAATAACTCAATCAACAGTAGAGAACTAAAACGATAAAGAATAACAATAATAAGAAAAATGAAATAAACATCAATGATAAATAACTAAAGAGAATAAATATATACTTAAAATAACTAAAGAAAGAAAGAAAATAAAGGTATATATATATATATATATAGAGAGAGAGAGAGAGAGAGAGAGAGAGAGAGAGAGAGAGAGAGAGAGAGAGAGAGACGGCAAAATACAAAGACATAGACGAGAAAATGCAAAGAGATATGATTATAAACTACACAATCAAACAGAAATGCACACCGAGGGATAAGCGTCCCTTGCCTTGTCAGTCTTCCTGAGTGCCTGCAAACCTTGGACACTCACAGCAGACATACAAAGAAAGATCCTGGCAACAGAAATGAGATGTCACACAAAGACCTTGGCCGTTCACTGTGCATATCATTTGACAAACGAAGAGGTCCACTGCAAGATCCAACAAGCGAATAACCCCCTCGGTGGAACAGATATCCACTCAACAGGACTTGCAACAACAAAAAAGAGACCCTCTTGCAAAGGACACTGAGAGGATGCCGCAGACGAGGAAGACAAAGGAAGAGACGGGAAAGATGACATCCCAGAACAGGAATCAACCTGGCGGAATTCCAGAGATCGGTGGAGGACAGAGAAAGGTGGAGGAGAGTGGATTCTTCACTGGTGCCTTCAATGACCCCAGGATAAGTCCAGGGATAGGTGAAGGTGGAGGAGAGTGGAGTCTTCACTGGTGCCTCAATGACATCAAAAGTACAAAGACAGGTGAAGGCGGAGGAGAGTGGATTCTTCACTGGTGCCTCAATGACATCAAACGTACAGAGACAGGTGAAGGCGGAGGAGAGTGGATTCTTCACTGGTGCCTTCAATGACATCAGGAGAAGTCCAGGGATAAGTGAAGGTGGAGGAGAGTGGAGTCTTCACTGGTGCCCTCAATGAGATCAGGAGAAGTCCAGGGATAGGTGAAGGTGGAGGAGAGTGAACTTCACTGGTGCCTCAATGACATCAGAAGTACAGAGACAGGTGAAGGCGGAGGAGAGTGGATTCTTCACTGGTGCCTCAATGACATCAGAAGAAGTCCAGAGATAGGTGAAGGTGAAGGAGAGTGAACGTCACTGGTGCCTCAATGACATCAGGAGAAGTCCAGGGATAGG
>NC_134884.1:16651124-16653624 GCF_041734735.1 Babylonia areolata
ACTCTTCTGTCATTCACAACACAGGATAATGAACTAGCAGATGAAGAACTTTTTTTTTTTTAAATGAGTTCTGTTATGTAAAGGTTTCGCTTGTAAAAAAAACAAAACAACAACAGCAACAACAACAACAACAAAAAAAACCGTTTAAAATATTAATGGTCCTTTCTGTTATTGTTGATTTTTCGCCGACATAATGCATAATATATATATATATATATATATATATATATATATATATATATATATGTGTGTGTGTGTGTGTGTGTGTGTGTGTGTGTGTGTGTGTGTGTGTGTGTGTGTGTGTGTGTTTGTGTGTGTGTGTGTGTGTGTGTCCGTTCTTGTGTGTGTGTGTGTGTGTGTGTGTGTGTGTGTTTGTTGGTGTGTGTGTGTGTGTGTGTGTGTGTGTGTGTGTGTGTGTGCGTGTGTGTGTGTATGTGTGGTTTTGTGTGTGTGTGCGCGCGCGCGCGCGCGTGTGTGTGTGTGTGTGTGTGTGTGTGTGACACCACAGTAAAGTCCAGTTATGTTCAGTGCACTCGTTTCACTTTGTGTGGGTGTGGCGAGTATGTTCGTGTTTCCATGATCTTACCATGCAGGTGTGTGTGTGTGTGTGTGTGTGTGTGTGTGTGTGTGTGTGTGCTGTGTGTGTGTGTGTGTGTGTGTGTGTGTGTGTGCGTGTGCTTGTGTGTGTGTGTGTGTGTGTGTGTGTGTGATTGTGTGTGTCTGTGTGTTTGTGTGCGTGTGTGCGTGCGCGAGTGTGTAAGTGTACACATGTGTCAGGAGAGCTCTGTGCACGTGCGTGTATGTGTGTGTGTATGTGTGTGTGTGTGTATGTGTGCGATAAGAAACTTTAGGGAGAGCTTGACAGTACAAGGTCTTCAGGGAAGAAGCCCCCCTCAGTCAAGTGTTTCGGTCCTAAACTCCTTACACTCTAAGGGGGCCGGGCCGCAACCAGGTCATGACTCCTGAATGTCCTTTTATTGCCGCCTTTTCTTCTCCCCCCCCCCCCTGGTCCTCAGCAGGTTCGAACCCGCATCTTGAGGGTGGTCGCCACTTCAGGACTGAGTCACCTTTTCTGGCAGACGTTTTAACCACTGAGACATCGTACACCAAGTTTGAGTTGGGAAAAAAAAAATATATATATATATATAATTCATATCTATGTTGCATGCACATGCTGCTGTCAGACTGCCTAGCAGACGTGGCGAAGCATATATAGATTTTGTCCGAACGTAATGGCGCCTCCTTGTGTAACTGAAACGGAAACCTGTTCCGGCTGTAAATTCTATAGGCCGCTGATTAATCTCTTTTATTCAGACAGCTATGTGGGTGTTGGTGATCACTGCAGACGATTGTTCTCATGGCTGGCCAGCATTCCGGTTCTGTGTAGGTTTCTTGTTGGGTAGGTGTGTGCTGTGATGTGTGTCCTCTGAAAGCCAGTGCCACTGGTCGATGTCGTTGTATATATAGGTCAGTTCCAATAGATATACTGCATTGTCTTTAGCTTCTAATGTCCTATGTACGACTGTAGTAAGGTGGCAATGTAGTGTGTTTATGACGCACACATATCATACCGATTCACCACACACACACACAAAATGAAAGAGCAAGAAAAGTAACCAAAGAAAAAAATATTGATGCCATACATGCGTATATATAACATACAGATGCCATACCTTTTTGCACATATATGGCATTGATGAATGAATGGAACGGTGATGAATGATATGGGTACTTATATAGCGCCTATCCTGGTCGGAGACCAAGCTCTAAGCGCTTTACAGACTCGGGGTCATTTGCACAACAGGCTGCCTACCTGAGTACAGTCGACTGACGGTTGCTATTGGACGCTCATCATTCGTTTCCTGTGTCAATCAATCAGATTTCCGGGACGTACCAAAACATACTCATACAGACATGTAACATTTTACGTGTATGACTGTTTTGTTTGTTTACCCCGACATATGCGAAGCCATACTCCGTTTTCGGGAATGTGCATGATGGGTATGTTCTTGTTTCCATAACCCACAGAACGCTAACATGGATTACAGGATCTTTGACGTGCGCATTTAATCTTCTGTGTGCGTATACCCACGAAGTGGGTTCAGGCACTAGCATGTCTGCACATATGTTGACCTCTGAGACAGGAAAAGTCTCCACCCTTTACCCACAGGATCCGTTACCGAGATTCGAACCCTTGACCCTCAGATTGAAAGTCCAACGCTATGTCAGAAAGATTTGTCACAAATATATTTCATAAACAGCATAACGATTTGTCACACACCTCATGCACGTTTGTCATGAAGATTTGTCATATGCATGCTATACAAACGTCATAATTATATGTCACACAATATTTGTATATCTGTAGATAATGGTAAACATAATGGATACTTATATAGCGGCCCATCCAGAAGACTGCTTTGGGTGGCTGACAACATTTGAAATAATAACTTGTTGATAACATTCTTTCGTTCTTCAGTTTACTGTCTTTTCACTATAA
>NC_134884.1:16663624-16668624 GCF_041734735.1 Babylonia areolata
GAGACGACGTTAACAGCTTTTCACCCCAATTACCATCATCAAAATATTGCAAGCGGAAGGCTCTTATACTGAAGACGTGAATGCTGACAAAGAATACCAGAATTCTGACGACGGAAGCTAAAGGTTGGGTCATTGAGACACCTACTGGACATCCGAGGGGTCTGTGTAGAGGAGAAGAAAGGACTGGCCGTACTGAGTGAGTTAAAACATATTTTGTGGCAGATACTTCTCTGTGTTCATCAAGGGGCAATGCATCTGCTTCTCTATAAGTCCCTAAGACTGATGTGTGTGATGGGACTCCGAGAGCGAGTTTATAGGCTTTTTGTAATCTATACATTGTAACTTTTTTTAAAATAGGTATTGGGTGAAGAACACCTCCTGAGCATATGTCAACTTCGAACGTACAAGAGCGGTTGACAAAGATATTGACAACCTGTCCCCAATGTTGTTTGCTTACAATCTTGAGAAAATTCAAACTTTTTCTTGCTTTGTTTATTATGTACTCAACGTGATGCTTCCAGGTAAGTTTGGATGTTAGATAAACTCCCAGAAATTTGACAGAGCTGAAAAAAAAAGATTCACCGAATATTATAATGAGCTCCGTATGCTCTCATATAGAAAATGAATATAGAAATTATCTAAAATATCTATACAGATAGTTCAGTCCTTGATGATGGCAGAGCGGGAGCAGCTTTTGTAATTCCGGAATTGAACCGTGAGAAAATGTACCACCTGGGTAAACATCTTTCTATCTTTTCTGCTGAACTCGTTGCCATACTTATGGCTTTAATCTGCATTCTAGATGTTCATAAAAAGGATAGTCAAATCCTACTTTGCGTAGATTCAAAATCAGCGTTGAATGCACTTAGATCTGCAAATCAAAAATCACGCCTTGAGATGATTATTGAAATAAAACACATTGTACATCAATTATCGATCAAAGGCATTAACTCTCTCCATACGAACGGCGAAAGAGACGACGTTAACAGCGTTTCACCCCAATTACCATCATCAAAATATTGCAAGCGGAAGGCTCTCATCAGTATACTGAAGACGTGAATGTTGACAAAGGTTGGGTCATTCAGACACCCACTGGACATCCGAGGGGTCTGTGTAGAGGAGAAGAGAGGACTGGCCGTACTGAGTGAGTTAATGTAACTTTCATTTGGGTGCCTTCTCACTGTGGGATTTTTGCAAATGAGAGGGCAGATCAGGCTGCCAGAAAGACAGCGCGAAGCAGCGAAGGCTCAATCCTCCTCAAGATTCCATTAGATTTACAAGAGTGTTATAGGTGTATTGAAAAAGTGTCAAGTGGTCGACATAAACATTGGCTAAAAGATTTAGATTGCCAGTATTACCGTTACTGTATGAAGACAGTTTCACTGAGCAAGGTTTTCTTAAATGATTTATCTGTCTCCCAGTCGACCAGTTAGAAGTTTAATTCATCGATTCCGTTTGAATGCCCTTCGAACTAAATTTTGAAAAAACAACAAAAACAAACAAACAAACAAACAAAAACCAACCCAAAAATAAACAAAAACTGTGTCTGTGCAGAAAAGAAGTCAATGTCTACCACATACTTATACAGTGTCCAAAAACAAGACAACTGTTCTTTCAAAAACTAGCCGACCAGTTACCACCAAACACATATTTGTCGATAGGAGATGTTTTGAATAATCATTCATTACTTTAAAAAAAATTCTGAATGTTTGATTCAAAGTCCAGTTGGTGTCTACCTTGGACTGATCACGTTTTCCTTGTTATGATAAGCATGCTTTTCACTGTTATTATGGATGATTAACTCACTCACTGTTATAATTCATGTTATAATTCACTGTGAGTACAGTCCTTCGTAGCTCTTCGTTTTCTACTACTCACCACAGTCATCCCACCACCTCTTCTCAAGAAAAGCACGTCTCATCTCCCTTGCGCACACAACCCCCTCCCCCCCCTCCAAAAACCCCTCCTCCTTTTTTCCCCCCTCGTCTAATATCACGTAACAGTGAAATGACGTTAAACTAAACACAGACACACACACACACACACACACACACACATACACGCACAAACAAACAAACAAACAAACAAATGCACACGCCCACGCACAAAGACAGATACAGACATACAAACACAGACAGAGACACAGGCACAGACACCACACACACACACACACACACACACACACTATAGAATCCTTCACCTATTGAAACGAAATCTCCACCTTTTCTCAAAATCTCTCCTACCATCTCTCCCAATCACAAGCGCCCTACCCCTCCCCCCACCTCCAACCTCCCTTCCAGCCCTGGCACGTTGGACGCATTTAGAAGCTGCAGTTAAGTTTCTGGACCAAGGGCAGGCAACTGGACCAGTGGAGCTATTTTCAGTTGTGAGCGTGCAGCTAACAGAACGATCAAAAGACCTGATCTGTTAGCAGCACTTAAGAGAGGCTCTGTTGATGGGGAGATGGTTATCTAGGCTCCGTGTCTGGTGATCATAAAGAAGACAGAAATAGAGCGAGAGAGAGGGGGAGAGAGGGAGAAAGGGAGGGAGGGAAAGAGGGGGTGGAGAGAGGAGAGACAGAGAGAGAGAGAGAGAGGGGAAGGGAGGGAGGGAGAGAGAGAGAGACAGACAGACAGACAGGCAAACAGAGACAGAGAGAGACAGACAGACAGACAGAGACAGAGCGAGTGCGGGGAAGGGTGAGAGAGAGAGAGAGCCAGAGACAGAGCGAGAGCGGGAAAAGGAGAGAGAGAGAGTAAGAGAGAGAGAGAGAGACACAGAGAGAGACACAGAGGGCCCAGTAGAACCCTCAGAAGCTATGACATCGAATACTGGTTTCTGTGTATATTTTTAATCTGATTTTTTCAAAGTCTTTCCCACCCACTCCCACCTCTTCTTTTCCATTCTTTTGCTCTTCACGCTGCTGGTCAGGCATCTGCTTGGCAGGTGTGGTGTAGCGTATATGGATTTGTCCGAACGCAGTGACGCCTCCTTGAGCTACTGAAACTGAAACTGAAACTCCTTTTTTGTTCCCTTGTCTCTCCGTCTCTCTCCCTCCCTCCTTCTTTCAACATGCACGCACACGCACACACACACACACACACACACACACACACACACACACACACACACACACACACACACACACACACACACACACACACGCAAGCATTAAACACCGCCACAGCCGAACATAATGAATCAGCTTCAAAACAAACCTGTGCGATGAAAAGAACAACAGCAACAAGAACAGCTTATTATTATTATTATTATATAACCTGCATGCCAACATTTCCTTCATCCATTTCTATTGTATTACTCTTTTGTTCTGCTGGTCCTGCTCTGTGTGTGCTCTTTTTCTGCTAACAGACATGCACATCATGGAGCAAGTCACTTCCTTTTGATTTTTTTTCTCTTTGGTAGGGGGGTGGCGAGGGGCGGAGGAGCCGGGGGGGGGGGAGCGAGGGGGGTGGTCGTGGAGGTGGGGGTATGTTTGCTTTTGTTTTTCGGAAAGTGGCAGTATGGTTATCTGCCAATACAGTGTCCGTGAGGGTCTGGGTTCGAATCCAGCTCTCGCCCTTTCTCCCGAGTTTGACTGGAAAATCAAACTGAGCAGTTTACTTATACATTAGGATGAGCTGATGAATCGAGCGGTCCTGTGTGCAGCACGCACTTGGCGCATTGAAGAAAAAAAACAAACAAACAGAACCCATGGTAACTAACGTGTTGTCGTCTCTGGCAAAATTTTTGTAAACGAAATGTACTTTGATAGCTACACAAATGTCATAATATATGCAGGCACTCAAAACCTGTGTTGGGATATGCTGCTGGTCAGGCTTCTGCCCTGCAGATGTTGTGTAGGGTATAAATTTTGTCCGAACGCAGTGGCGCCTTCTTGAAAAAAACAACAACTGAAACTGAAACTTTGTTGTTGTTGTTGTTGTTGCTGGTTGTTGTTTTTTTATTCCATGGATTTTTTGTCATTATTCAGCTTAGTTTGAAAGTATAATGAGTAACGCTGTTGATGTTTGAACGTGAAGCCAACTGCCACATGACTTCGTGTTCTTATCATTCAAAGACATGATTCAATGTCGTATTTTCTTGATATAATCGTAGGAAATAAAAGGGTTTTGCCCACATTGCTTTGTCATGATGTTTCCATGACGATGTTTTCTCGTTTCCTGTCCATTTGTAGGTAACTATATATCGATCAGAAATGAAACATGCTGGTGGATGAATGAGAGAGTGGCTGCAGAAATTGCTTACTATCTAGATGAGAAAAAGAAGGAATATTTAAGATGATGATGATGATGATTCTGCTGCTGCTGCTGCTGATGATGATATAGTTATTTATGTATCTCCTATCCTCTGTCAGAGACCAAGCTCTGAGCGCTTTACAAACACGGTGTCATTTGCACAACAGGCTGTCTACCTGGGTTTTCCCTCTCTCTCTCTGTCTCTCTGTCTCTGTCTCTGTCTCTCTCTCTCTCTCTCTCTCTCTCTCTCTCTCTCTCTTTCTCTGTCTCGGTCTCTGTCTCTATCTCTCTCTCTCTCACTCGCACACACCCACACACATACACTCACACAAGGAAAAAAAGAAAAAGAAAGAAAGAAAGAAAAGAAGAAGACACCTTCTAAATGTCACTCAAAGTCCACGTCAAGAGAAATGTAATATATAAATGCCGAAGGATCCAGTGATGTCCACGTACTGTAGGCTTTGCTTGCCAACACACACACACACACACACACACACACACACACACACACACACACACACACACACACACAAAACCGTGCCCTACGGTCTTCCATTTAACAACCCTGCGTCCAAGGAGCAATGCTCTGGGGTCGAACTTTGTTTCAATAAAAACGGTTTCCATGTTTCTGCTTTTGCATGGGGAAAACAACAACAACAAACTTCTACAGTGTTTCCGGATAAGTCCACACGTGTCAATGTGGAGGGGAAAACGGTTGATTTCAGTACAACTTTTGTTTTCCCC
>NC_134884.1:16673624-16678624 GCF_041734735.1 Babylonia areolata
TATATTCCATATCCGTTTGTACCCCCCGCTTCCCCCCGCCCCCCCCCTTCTCCCCCTCCCCCCCTTCTCCCCCCCCCTCCCCGTCCCCCCCCCCCCCCCCCCTTCCCCCCCCCCCCCCCTTCCCCCCCCCCCTCCCCGTCCCCCCCCCCCCCAAAGATGACAGACAGCCTTAAGCTAGATTAAAAGATGTTGACGTTCGTGTAGCCAATACACGCGTGCATACTTTAACACGTATCCCCTCCCCCCTCACACACACACACACACACACATAGGCATCTACATTCACACACACACACACACAAACACACATCGTCATACAAACACAGTGCGGTACTCAGAATCGCAATTGTTTGTTTTTATATACATGCACACACCTACTTGCACATGGAAGCATCTACACGTCCACGCGCACACCTCAGAGAGCTATAATTTGGCACTCAAAGTTGCAGTAGTATCTGCAGCCTGGTTATCACAGGTAGGGATGGCAACCGTTTCCATCGGAAACTATATATATCCGTGCATTGTATTGTATTGTATCGTATTGTAGTTCACTTTCGTGACAGTGCTTTCTCTGTGTGAAATTCGAACTGCTTTCCTCAAGGAGAGCGCATCACAGCAAAGAGAACGGCAGCCTTTTTCTTTTCTTCTTCTTTGTTTTGCTGAAAGTGTATTAATGTCCTATCAAAGTGGATTCTTCCACGAAATGTTGCCAGGGACAACTCATTTGTTGCCGTGGGTTCTTTTTTTAAATTTTTTACGTGCGCTAAGTACATGCTGCACACGGGATATCAGTTTGAATGACTAGAATCCAGACCACTCCGTGAGGAGAAGAAAAATCTGGTGCGTGTGGGGATCGAACCAGTGAACTCAGAATCTCCGGTTTCCTAGGCGGACGCGTTACCACTGAGCCATCAGTCCACTAATGTGTGTGTGTGTGTGTGTGTGTGTGTGTGTGTGTGTGCTGAAGCTCATGTACGTTTATATGTATTTGACTGTGCTTTCATATATGTGAAACTGCATGTTTGGTGCATATCTGTTATGCATGTGTGGGTGTATGTGTGAATGTGTGTCTTCATGTTTTACATTTATTTGCTTATTTATCATCATTGTTGTCTTATTTATTTATTTACGTATTTATTATTATCATTATTTTATTATTATTATCATTACTACTACCTTTTTCTATATCATAATTATTATTTATTTATATATTTATATAAGCTTATCTATTATTTATTCACCTTTTTTTTCTTTTTTTTCTCAAGGCCTGACGAAGCGCGTTGGGTTACGCTGCTGGTCAGGCATCTGCTTGGCAGATGTGGTGTAGCGTATATGGATTTGTCCGAACGCAGTGTCGCCTCCTTGAGCTACTGAAACTGAAACTGAAACATCAGTCTACTTATCATGGCGGTATAGTCTTTAACTGCATGGCATGAAACGAGACAGGACCAGCGATGTCAAATTAATGAGAACTGAACTGTCTCAACGACCAAGAACGCGATCAGTCACAGAAACATGACGTGATTCCACAGGGAGAGCGTGTGTCACTACAATAATTATGAGCGCCGTCCATGAGCGCCCTCTTTTGCTTCATCCAATCTCTTCCGTCTGCTGTTTCCAAGGTAGTCCGTGATCAAAACCTGTCTCTTTCCAAAATAGCTCTTCCCACAGCCCCCTCTCTGTCTGCAGTCTTTCCAAGTCAGTCCGTAATCAAAACCTATCTCTTTCCAAAATAGCTCTCCATACTGCCCTGTCTCTTTCCTGTCTACAGTCTGTCCAAGTCAGTCCGTAATCAAAACCTATCTCTTTCCAAAATAGCTCTCCATACTGCACTCTCTCTTTCCTGTCTACTGTCTTTCCAAGTCAGTCCGTAATCAAATCCTGTCTCTTTCCAAAATAGCTCTCCCTTCTTTACTGTCTCTCCTGTCTACAGTCTTTCAAAGTCAGTCCGTAATCAAATCCTGACTCTTTACAAAATAGCTCTCTCTTCTCCACCCTCTTTTTACTGTCTACAGTCTTTCCAAGTCTGTCCGTAATCAAAACCTGTCTCTTTCCAAAATAGCTCTCCCCACTGCCCTGTCTCTTTCCTGTCTACTGTCTTTCAAAGTCAGTCCGTAATCAAAACCTATCTCTTTCCAAAATAGCTCTCCATACTGCACACTCTCTCTTTCCTGTCTTCTGTCTTTCCAAGTAAGTCCGTAATTAAAACCTGTGTATTAAAAAAAAAAAACCCAAAAAACAAAACAACAAAAAACAAAAAACAAAACAAACAACAACAACAACAAAAAACAAAACAAAAAACCCTCTCCATACTCCACTCTCTTTCCTGTCTACAGTCTTTCCAATTTAGTCCGTAATGAAAACCTGTCTCTTTCCAAAATAGCTCTCCCTTATGCACTGTCTCTCCTGTCTACAGTCTTTCAAAGTCTGTCCGTAATCAAAACCTATCTCTTTCCAAAATAGCTCTCCATACTGCACTCTCTCTTTCCTGTCTACTGATCTTTCCAAGTCAGTCCGTAATCAAAACCTATCTCTTTCCAAAATAGCTCTCCAAACTGCACTCTCTCTTTCAAAGACATGAAAGAGAGTGCAGTCTTTCCAATTTAGTCCGTAATTAAAACCTGTCTCTTTCCAAAATAGCTCTCCATACTGCCCTGTCTCTTTCCTGTCTACTGTCTTTCCAAGTCAGCCCGTAATCAAAACCTGTCTCTTTCCAAAATAGCTCTCCCATCTGCGCCCTCTCTTTCCTGTCTACACTCTGTCCAAGCCAGTCCGTAATCAAAACCTATCTCTTTCCAAAATAGCTCTCCATACTGCACTCTCTCTTTCCTGTCTACTGTCTTTCCAAGTCAGTCCGTAATCAAAACCTATCTCTTTCCAAAATAGCTCTCCATACTGCACTCTCTCTTTCCTGTCTACTGTCTTTCCAAGTCAGTCCGTAATCAAAACCTATCTCTTTCCAAAATAGCTCTCCATACTGCACTCTCTCCTTCATGTCTACAGTCTTTCCAAGTCAGTCCGTAATCAAAACCTATCTCTTTCCAAAATAGCTCTCCATACTGCACTCTCTCTTTCATGTCTACAGTCTTTCCAAGTCAGTCCGTAATCAAAACCTATCTCTTTCCAAAATAGCTCTCCATACTGCACTCTCTCTTTCATGTCTACAGTCTTTCCAAGTCAGTCCGTAATCAAAACCTATCTCTTTCCATCCAAAATAGCTCTCTCTTCTGCACTCTCTCTTTCATGTCTACAGTCTTTCCAAGTTAGTCCGTAATGAAAACCTGTCTCTTTCCAAAATAGCTCTCCCTTCTGCACTGTCTCTCCTGTCTACAGTCTGTCCAAGTTCGTCCGTAATCAAAACCTGTCTCTTTACAAAATAGCTCTCCCCACTGCCCTGTCTCTTTCCTGTCTACAGTCTGTCCAGGTCGGTACGTTATGAAAACCTGTCTCCTTCCAAAATAGCTCTCCCTTCTGCACTGTCTCTCCTGTCTACAGTCTGTCCAATTCAGTCCGTAATGAAAACCTGTCTCTTTCCAAAATAGCTCTCCATGCTGCACACTCTCTCTTTCCTGTCTACTGTCTTTCTAAGTAAGTCCGTAATTAAAACCTGTGTATTTACCCCCCCCCCCCCCTCCCCCCAAAAAAACAACAACAACAAAACAACAACAACAACAACAACAAAAAAAAACACCTCTCCATACTGCACTCTCTCTTTCCTGTCTACAGTCTTTCCAATTTAGTCCGTAATTAAAACCTGTCTCTTTCCAAAATAGCTCTCCCTTATGCACTGTCTCTCGTGTCTACAATCTTTCAAAGTCAGTCCGTAATCAAAACCTATCTCTTTCCATCCAAAATAGCTCTCTCTTCTGCACTGTCTCTCCTGTCTACAGTCTTTCAAAGTCAGTCTGTAATCAAATCCTGTCTCTTTCCAAAATAGCTCTCTCTTCTGCACCCTCTCTTTCCTGTCTACAGTCTGTCCAAGTCAGTCCGTAATCAAAACCTGTCTCTTTCCAAAATAGCTCTCCCCACTGCCCTGGTTCTCCTGTTTACAGTCTTTCAAAGTTAGTCCGTAATCAAAACCTATTTCTTTCCAAAATAGCTCTCCATACTGCACTCTCTCTTTTATGTCTAAAGTCTTTCCAAGTCAGTCCGTAATCAAATCCTGTCTCTTTCCAAAATAGCTCTCCATACTACCCTGTCTCTTTCCTGTCTACAGTCTGTCCAAGTCAGTCCGTAATCAAAACCTCTTTCCAGAATAGCTCTCCCTTCTGCACTGTCTCTCCTGTCTACAGTCTTTCCAAGTCAGTCCGTAATCAAAACCTGTCTCTTTCCAAAATCGCTCTCCGCACTGCCCTGTCTCTTTCCTGTCTGCAGTCTTTCCAAGTCAACCCGTAATCAAAACCTGTCTCTTTCCAAAATCGTTCTCCCCACTGCCCTGCCTCTTTCCTGTCTGCAGTCTCTCTCGCCATCTGTCTACACGTGTGCTGGTTTTTTGTTTGTTTGTTCTTTAATCCCTTTGGTGTAGGGTTAGGCACCTGTGTTGAGGTCTGAGTGAAGGCGCTATGATATGACTCCGTACAAGATTCAGCGCTATATAACTACTGTTATTATCATCATCATCATCATCTTAGTCATCATATTTATTACCATCATCATCATCGTCATTATCACTCGTATCAGTACATTATTAGTGCTATCATCATCGTCATCAACTTAGTCATCATATCCATTGCCATCATCCTCATTATCATCCATCATTCTCATCATCGCCTTCATCTTATTCATCATCATTATCATCATCAATCCTCCTCTTCCTCCTCCTCGTCGTCGTCATCCTTATCCTCCTCTCGACATATTCTTCAACGGTGTGGAATAAACACACACACACGCACACACACACACACACACACACGCACACACACACACACACACACACACACATATATATATATATATATATATATATATATATCTTTCAAAAGACAAATACCTCCGAAAAC
>NC_134884.1:16683624-16696124 GCF_041734735.1 Babylonia areolata
CTGCTGCTGCTGCTGCTGCTGCTACTACTACTACTACTACTACTGCTGCTGCTGCTGCTACTACTACTGCTGCTGCTGCTACTGCTGCTACTGCAACTACTACTGCTGCTGCTGCTACTACTACTACTGTTGTTGTTGCTGCTACTTCTGCAACTGCTGCAAATGCTGCTGCTGCTGCTGCTGCTACTACTACTACTACTACTACTACTACTACTACTACTACTACTACTACTACTACTACTACTGTTGCTGCTGCTGCTACTACTACTACTGCTACTGTTGCTGTTGCTACTGCAACTACTGCTGCTGCTACTACTACTACTACTACTACTACTACTGTTGTTGTTGCTGCTGCTGCTTCTGCAACTGCTGCAAGTGCTGTTACTGCAACTACTGCTGCTGATGCTACTACTACTACTACTACTACTACTGTTGCTGCTGCTGCTACTACTATTACTGCTGCTACTGTTGCTGCTGCTGCTGCTACTACTACTGTTGCTGCTGCTGCTACTACTACTACTGCTGCTGCTGCTACTATTACTACTGCTGCTGCTGTTGCTGCGGCTACTACTACTACTGCTGCTGCTGCTGCTACTGCAACTACTACTGCTGCTGCTGCTACCACTACTGTTGTTGTTGCTGCTGCTACTTCTGGAAATGTTGCTGATGCTACTACTACTACTACTACTACTACTGCTGCTGCTGCTGCTACTGCTGCTGCTGCCGCTGCTGCTGCTGCTGCTGCTAATGCTACTGTTGCTTTTGCTACTACTACTGCTGCTGCTACTGTTGTTGTTGCTGTTGCTGCTGCTGCTGCGACTACTACTACTACTACTGCTGCTGCTACTACTGCAACTGCTGTTGCTACTACTACTACTGCTGCTACTGCAACTACTGCTGCTGCTGCTACTACTACTACTACTGCTGCTGGTGCTACTGCTGCTACTGCAACTACTACTGCTGTTGCTACCTCTGCAACTGGTGCAAGTGCTACTACTGCAACTACTACTACTACTACTACTACTGTTGCTGCTGCTGCTGCTACTACTACTACTACTACTACTACTACTACCACTACTGCTGCTGCTGCTGCTACTACTACTACTACTACTGCTACTACTACTACTACTACTACTACTACTACTACTACTACTGCTGCTGCTGCTGCTGCTGCTGCTGCTGCTGCTACTACTACTACTACTACTACTGCTGCTGCTGCTGCTGCTGCTGCTGCTGCTGCTGCTGCTACTACTACTACTACTGCAACTGCTGTTGCTACTGCTGCTGCTGCTACTACTACTGCTGCTGTTGGTGCTGCTGCTGCTGCTGCTGCTACTACTACTACTACTACTACTGCTGCTGCTGCTGCTACTACTACTACTACTACTACTACTACTACTACTACTGCAACTGCTGTTGCTACTGCTGCTGCTGCTACTACTACTGCTGCTGTTGGTGCTGCTGCTGCTGCTGCTACTACTACTGCTGTTGCTACCTCTGCAACTGCTGCAAGTGCTACTACTGCAACTACTACTGCTAATGCTACTACTACTACTACTACTACTACTACTACTACTGCTGCTGCTGCTGCTGCTGCTACTACTGCTACTACTACTGCTGCTGCTGCTGCTGCTACTACTACTACTACTACTACTACTGCTGCTGCTGCTGCTGCTGCTGCTGCTACTACTACTACTACTGCTGCTGTTGGTGCTGCTGCTGCTGCTGCTGCTACTACTGCTGCTGCTGAAACAACAACAACTACTACTTCTACTGCAATTACCGTGTGACAGCAGGTGTCATATTTGACTCCCGGGGTGAAATCGGTCAGGGCGTGTTTACATCAGGTACCAGTGCATGGAGACGGCACGGTGTGTGCGTGGCTCTCTGTGAGGAAGTCATGACAACGGAACGGATGCGGCAGTCACGATCCGTCTGCTGCTCAGAGAACCCTGAGACCAGCACCACCATCAGTGCTACCATCACCATCACCACCACCACCATCATCACCATCACCACTACCACCACCACCATCACCATCACCACCACTACCACCATCATCACCATCACCACCACCAACACCACCACCATCATCACCGCTACTCACCATCACTACCACCATCACCACCATTACCATCACTACTATCACTACCAACAGCATCGTCACAACGATCATCACCACAACCACCACCATTGCTTCTACCGCCCCATCCACTACTACTACTACTACTACTACTATTGCTGCTTCTGCTACTACTAACCACCACCACCACCACATCTACAACAAGCACCGCTACTACTATTACCACTATCATTTACTGCTACCGCCACCATCACCACCATCACAACCAGCACCATTACCACCACCACCACCACCACCACAACAACAATTACTACTACTACCACCAAAAACCACCACCACTACGATCAACAAAATCACCATCACCACCACCATAACCACCACCACCACCACCACCACAACAACAACAATTGCTACTACTACTACTACTACTACTACTACTACTACTACTACTACTACTACTACCACCACTACGATCACCAAAATCACCATAACCACCACCACAACAACAGCGATAACAACAACAACAACAACAACTACTACTACTACTACGATCACCAAAATCACCACCACCACCACCACAACAACAACAATTGTTACTACTACTACTACCACCACCACCACCACCACTACGATCACCAAAATCACCATAACCACCACCACCACCACCACAACAACAGCGATAACAACAACAACAACAACTACTACAACTACTACTACTACTACTATTACGATCACCAAAATCACCACCACCATCACCACCACAACAACAACAACTCACCACCACCACAACAACAACGACAACTACTACTACTACTACTACCAAACACCACCACCACCACTACGATCACCAAAATCACCACCACCACCACCACAAGAACAACAACAACAGCGATAACAACAACAACAACTACTACTACTACTACTACTACTACTGCTGCTGCTGCTGCTGCTGCTTCGTAACTTTCCGTGAGGAAGCAATGGTAATGCTACAGTCACGATGTGTCTCCTCCACAGACATCCTCCAATCTCCGTTGGTCTGGGGATCCCTGGCATTGTCTGTACGTAATTAACTGACCGACCAATTAATTAACACCTCACTGACTCATCCTTACCGACTGTCAATCCTACCTGAACCTATCCCGATATCTCTGGGCTTTTTTTTTTGTGGTTGTCGTGTGTGTGTGTGTGTGTGTGTGTGTGTGTGTGTGTGTGTGTGTGTGTGTGTGTCTGTGTGTGTGTGCGCGCGCGCGAGTGTGTGTGTGGATGTGTGTGTGTGCACGCGCGAATGTGTGTGCGCGCGCGCGCGCGCGCGCGTGTGTGTGTATGGATGTGTGTGTGTGTGTGTGTGTGTGTGTGTGTGTGTGTGTGTGTGTGTTGTCATTTTGGTTACAGGCCTGAGCGGTTTCAGTGCACTTGCACACGGCTTAGATGGACAGACAGACAGACTGACAAATTGACAGACAGACGGACAGGCACACATTCATTCGCAAAAACGAATGCAAACACTGTCCTGCACGCATGATCAGGAGACATACATACAGACAGACAGAGACAGAGACAGAGACAGATACAGAGAGAGAGAGACAGAGACAAAGAGACAGAGAGACACAGAGAGAGAGAGACCCTCCTCCACTTCCTCCACCCCCTCTTCCTCCATCCCCTCCTCCTCCTCCTCCATCCCCCCCGCTCCTCCTCCATCCCCTCCTCCTCCATCCCCTCCTCCTCTTCCTCCACCCCCTCCTCCTCTTCCTCCACCCCCTCCTCCTCCTCCTCCATCCCCTCCTCCTCTTCCTCCATCCCCTCCTCCTCCTCCATCCCCTCCACCTCTTCCTCCACCCCCTCCTCCTTCCCCATCCCCTCCTCCTCTTCCTCCATCCCCTCCTCCTCCTCCATCCCCTCCACCTCTTCCTCCACCCCCTCCTCCTTCCCCATCCCCTCCTCCTCTTCCTCCATCCCCTCCTCCTTCCCCATCCCCTCCTCCTCCTCCTCCATCCCCTCCTCCTCTTCCTCCATCCCCTCCTCCTCCTCCATCTCCTCCACCTCTTCCTCCACCCCTCCTCCTCTTCTTCCATCCCCTCCTCCTTCCCCATCCCCTCCTCCTCTTCCTCCACCCCCTCCTCCTCCATCTCATCCTCCTCTTCCTCCACCCCCTCCTCCTCTTCTTCCATCCCCTCCTCCTCTTCCTCCACCCTCCTCCTCTTCTTCCATCCCCTCCTCCTTCCCCATCCCCTCCTCCTCTTCCTCCACCCCCTCCTCCTCCACCCCTTCTTCCTCCATCCCCTCCTCCCCCTTCTTCATCCCCTCCTCCCCCTTCTCCATCCCCTCCTCCTCCATCCCCTCCTCCCCCTCCTCCATCCCCTCCTCCTCCATCCTCTCCTCCTCCTCCTCCTCCATCCCCTCCTCCTCCTCCTCCATCCCCTCCTTCTCCATCCCCTCCTCCTCCATCCTCTCCTCCTCCTCCTCCATCCCCTCCTCCTCCTCCTCCATCCCCTCCTCCTCCATCCCCTCCTCCTCCTCCTCCATCCCCTCCTTCTCCATCCCCTCCTTCTCCATCCCCTCCATCCCCTCCTCCTCCTCCTCCATCCCCTCCTCCTCCATCCCCTCCTTCTCCATCCCCTCCATCCCTCCTCCTCCTCCTCCATCCCCTCCTCCTCCATCCCCTCCTTCTCCATCCCCTCCATCCCCTCCTCCTCCTCTTCCTCCACCCCCTCCTCTTCCTCCATCCCCTCCTCTTCCCCCCCTCCTCCTCCTCCATCCCCTCCTCCTCCATCCCCTCCTCCCCCTCCTCCTCCATCCCCTCCTCCTCCATCCCCTCCTCCTCCTCTGTCCCCTCCACCCCCTCCTCCTCCTCCCCCTCCTCCTCTTCCTCCACCCCTCCTCCTCCTCCTCCATCCCCTCCTCCTCCTCCTCCACCCCCTCCTCCTCCTCCTCCATCCCCTCCTCCTCCTCCATCCCCTCCTCCTCCTCCATCCCTTCTTCCTCCTCCATCCCCTCCTCCTCTTCCTCTTCAATCTTCCTGTTCCTTTTTTCTTAGTCTTCTGGTTCTGGAATTCGTTCTTCTTGTTCTTTTGTTCTTGTTTTTTTATGATGATGATGATGACGATGTTGTTGTTGTTGTTGCTCTTCTACTTCTTCTTCTCCTACTACTACTGTTGTTCGTACGCTTCCTCCTTCTCCTTTTTTTCCTTCTCCTCTTCTTCCTCTTCCTCCTTTTCCTTCTTTTTCTCCTCCTTCTCCTCTTCCTCCATTTCCTCATCGGGCGCAATAGCCGAATGGTTAAGATAACAGTACCACCCACACTGAAACATTGTCATTTTGGGTATATGGTCTTACTATTGTTTTATTTTTATGTAACTGGCCTTAGAATGAGAAAATACATTAGAAATGATGTCGCAGGGCTTAACCTTTGCAGAAGACAAATTTTAGGTGTCTTTGGAGCCGAAAATACAGAATGTACGCGTCGTGGATATGAAAATTGCTTTATTTACTTTTCCACTGATTGATACAACTCTGAACATTGGAGAACTTTCAAATTTCACCCAAACAAAGAAAATGGATAGTTTTACAACATAAACCAAACAGAAAGCAGGTAAGGCTATTAGATTTTTTTCTTGCGGTTGCACGCATTACAAGAAAAAAATGTGATGAAGAAAAAAAAAACACATATAAAAGTTTAACTACACAAGAGAACCCGAAATTAAGGTCCATGCAACTGGCCACAGTGTCAAAAAGAAGTGTGGAAAATCTGAACATTTCATCTCAGTTAGTTCTTGGGATATCATTGGAAAACCATTAAAAACGCTAAAGAAATCGCAAACTTTTGAATCCCAAAACAGACAATTTTTTCACGCTTTCCTTGTCTCGATCCAACTCCCTGCACTGTGGTTCGTCCGTCGGGATCGACGAGGACCATCTAGTCATCCTGGCCGGAGGTGGCTGGGTTTGGGCTCTGTGGGTGCGCAGATGACTGGTGAAGCCAATCCGCGCCCGGAAGTTGTATCCCAAAACAGACAATTTTTTCACGCCTTCCTTGTTTTGATCCAACTCCCTGCACTAATGTGCCCCCCAACCCCCAAATTCTTATGGTAATCCTTCCTGTTCAGCTTGAACATCATCCGATGTAATAATTGATTGCAATGTTTTTAAGAGCGAATATGTGAAATGCTTTTATTTGAGAACATATGTTTATTACTCTTGTTTAATCAAGTTATCCGCGTGTGTGGGGTGATAGGTGGGGGGAGGGGGCGGTGCGGGTGTGTGCTGATTATCTGGTTGTGGTTTTCCGCAATTCATCTTTATTCTTATCTTATCTGTCTATTATAATCAATGTGCAGTATAGTAGGTTATGTTTATAATTATATTCAAATAATGTTTCTTAATTCTTTCTGTTTTTACATTAAGAATACTAGTTATTACCTGCAGTGTGTGGATGTATGTATGAAACGATGTATGTGATATTTTTTACATTTGTATCTTCGTAATATTTGTTGGGGCTGTTGTTGGCTTTTACAGTTATGGTCCCCATGTTGTTTACTTGTCTATGTTGTGATAATGCACCTGACCAAATTTCTCCAGTTGGAGATAATAAAGTTATTCTTATCTTATCTTATCTTATCTTATCCAGGGCCAGTCTTTGCCGTCTTCAGGTTGCTGTTCTGGCTATATGCAGCTTGTATTTTGCCACAGAACGCAAGAAAATGTCTAACATACCCTGCAGTTGAGGTCAGGTACCTTTAAAAAAAAAAACTCCCCAAAAACCCTATGAAAGTAAGACCAAAATAAAATACCTGTGTGATAAATTTGAACCTTTTCTACATCAGAATAAGTCATTGTAAACAGAAAATTCAACGGAACGATTTTTTATGCCAGGTTGGGTGGTACTAGTACCTTAAAGCGTTGGACTTTCAAACTGAGGGTACCGGGTTCGAACCACGGTGACGGCGCCTGGTGGGTAAAGGGTAGAGATTTTACCGATTTCCTTGGTCAACATATGTGCAGACCTGCCAGTGCCTGAACCCCATTTGTGTGTATACGCACGCAGAAGATCAAATACGCACGTTAAAGATCCTATAATCCATGTCAGCGTTCGGTGGGTTATGGAAACAAGAACGTACCCGGCATGCACACACGCGAAAACGGAGAATGGCTGCATACATGGCGGGGTAAATAAACAAAAACAGTCATTCAAGTAAAATGTTACATGTCTGTCTGGAGTGTGTATGTGTGTGTGCCTGAAATCTGATTGAATGACACAGGAAACAAATGATGAACGCCCAATGGTAGCCGTCAGTCGGCTCTACCCAGATAGCCTGTTGTGCAAATGACCCCGTGTTTGTAAAGCGCATTGATCGTTGTCTCCAACCGAGGATGGGCGTAAAATAAATATCCATATCAATCAATCAATCAGTCCTCCTTTTCCTCAATTTTCTCTTCCTCTTCGGTCTTCTCCCTCTTTTCCTCCCCCCTTTCCTCCTCCTTCTCTTCCTTCTCATCCTCCCTCTTCCTCTCCTCCTCCACCTTTGTTTGCTTCTCCTCCTCTTCCTTCTTTTTCTCTTCATTCTCTTTCTCCTTCTCCTCCTCCTCCAGTTTCTTCTCCTTCTTCCACTTCTTCATCGCTATTAACCTCATTCAGATGCCCGCACCATCATCAACATCCATGGTCGCTGACGAGCATCGCCACCTTCCGCTTACCCCCCACACCCTCTCCATGCTTCCCATACGCTCCCCCGCCATCCCCTCATCCCACGGTGCTGGAGAGCTGTTACGAGTGGTCAGAACATCGTCGTTTTGAAGGTGACCACCCACAGAGACTCTCGGTCGGTCAGGGGTGGTCATCTCACACACGGAATGGAACGGTCACGATTAATTAAATTTTCGGTCGCTTCAGCTTCACCGAATTCAACTTCCTCCTCCTCCTCCTCTCGTCTTTCTTGTTCTACTACTGCTACTACCAACTTTCCTGCCACCCGCTCCTTAGCCTACCCCTCCTCCTCTTCATCCTCCTCTTCCACTACTACTACTACTACCACCAACTTTCCTGCTACCTCTTCCTTAGCCTCCTCCTGCTCCTCTTCCTCTACTACTACTACTACCAACTTTCCTGTCACCTGCTCCTCCTCTTCTACTACTACTACTGCTGCTGCTGCTGCTGCTACTACTACTACTACTACTACAACCAGCTTTCCTGCCACCACCTTAGCCTCCTCCTCCCCCTACTACTACTACTACTACTACTAATTTTCTTGCCACGTCTTCCTTGGCCTCCTCCTCCTCTCCCTCTACTACTACTACTACTACCAGCTTTCCTGCCAACACCTTAGCCTCCTCCTCCCCCTACTACTAATACTACTACTACTACTACTACTACTACCAACTTTCTTGCCACGTCTTCCTTAGCCTCCTCCTCTTCCTCTACTACTACTACCAACCTTCCTGCCACGTCTTCCTTAGCCTCTTCCTCTACCTCTTCCATCTGAGTCTTCTTGAGTGAATGGAGTAGAATGTGTTTGATGTAGGCCTTCGTATGACGTCAATTTTGGCTTTAGACGTCACAGGAAGTCACCTTCATCAACTTCTGTGGGTCAGGGCACGACAAAGTGTGTCTGAGGATCAAAGGGAGAGTCTTTATTACCACCACCCATCACCTGCTCTTCACACACACACACACGCACACACACACACACACACACACGCGCGCGCGCGCGCGCGCACTCACGCGCAACCTCATCTTTTCAAAACCTACCTGTGAGTAATCCCTGTCAATCACCAGCACGACTCATCCAGTTAGCAGGGCTATTAGAGACACGGTATGATTTGATGTACAACCCCACCCAATTGACATACTTGGCAACTCAGTTTTCAGGTATGGGGTATGAGAGAGAGAGAGAGAGAAGAGAGAGAGAGAGAGAGAGAGAGAGAGAGAGAGAGAGAGAGAGAGAGAGTCAGACAGACAGACAACGACAGAGAGAGACAGAGAGTGGGGAACTGGGTTCATCGTGTTTTTATGAGAGAGACAGACAGACAGACAGACACACAGAGACACACAGAGGGACAGAGACAGAGACAAACAGACTGACAGACAGACACACACACACAGACACAGACACAGAGAGACAGACAGGCAGACAGACAGACAGACAGGGGAGTTACTAAAAGAGAGGGAGTGGTGATGGTTGGTTGGTTGATTTTCTGTACGAATTTTTTTTAAATTACGAGGGTCATTCAATAAATAAAATATAAGGACTTCTAATACAGATAGAAGCTTACTTTTTGTTTGTTTGTGGTTTTTTTTGTGTTTTTTTTGTGTGTTTTTTTACTTCTTTTTCACATGGATTTAATTTGTTTTGCAGATTAAAAAAAACTTTGAGAGTTTTTGGCGATTAACAAAGATGGCCGACCAAGAAGCATGCTCCAGGATTGAACAGCGGTCAGTTATCAAGTTTTTGGTTGCTGAAGGGTGCAAACCAGTTGAAATTCATAGGAGAATGTCAACTGTGTATGGTGCCACATGTTTCAGCCGAAAAAAATGTCTACAAGTGGGCTAAATTGTTTAAAGAAGGACGGAGCAGTGTTGAGGATGAAGACAGGCCTGGAAGGCCTACAGAAGTGAGGTCTCCTGAGGTGATCGAATCAGTCAATGACCTCATTCAGTCTACAGAAGGGTGACAGTGGATGACATTGCAAAGACTTTGAGCTTATCTGTTGGGACAGCACACAAAATTGTCCATGATGACCTTGGCTACTCGAAGGTCAGCTGCCGGTGGGTGCCAAAGATGCAAAGCCTCACACAGCAGCCCGAACTGTGCAGACCATCAACGAGCTGGGCTGGGAACTGCTCCCTCATCCCCCTTACAGCCCAGACCTTGCCCCTTCAGACTTTCACCTGTTTGGCCCCTTGAAAGCGTTCACGAGAGGCACGAAGTTTGAAAGTGACGATGAAGTCAAAAGTGTTGTGAGCGACTGGCTGAGACATCAGTCCAAAGATTTTTACGCTGAGGGAATACGGAAGCTTGTGCACAGATGGGAAAAGTGTGTGACAGTGCTGGGAGACTACGTTGAAAAAAAAAAGAAGTAAGCTTCTATCTGTATTAGAAGTCCTTATACCGAAAAATTCACCTTATTTATTGAATGACCCTCGTATGTTCCTTTGCGCAAAAAGCACTCGAGCTTCTGGACCCAGTTGCACTGCTTGGTTCTAACTTTTTGACAGTTACACGAGACTAAATGCCTTCGTTGACCGAACTACACCATTGGTCAGTTCCATACTACACACACAGTTAGAAGCAGGTTACGACCATACTAGGCTTTTCCGTCCGAGCAATGCAACTGGCTCCTTGAGAGTAAAAGCGCCGCTGTCACGCTTACGGTGAAACAGACACTGTGGTCATTATTACGAGGCCTGTCATGCCAAGCCTCAGCCAATATCACAGACTGACAAAAGCTTACACCTGGGCCAATAGCAAAGTGAGAGCTATATGACCAATGTTGTTTTTTTTTCATTGCAATGGGAGGTCATTTACAGCTTAGTCCTTTGTGAAGGACTATGACTTTCAAACTAGGAGGTAAGATTGCACTGGCTCTTAGTGCTGCAGTCTTGGGGGCGAGCTGGCCTTTGGGAATCATCCCAACGCCGACCGTCCCAAAACCGTCTTGGCCGGGAGAGAGGGGGATGTAACTTGGGCGAGACACTCTCCACTATAATCCAGTTCTAGCCCAGATAGTCGGGACAGCAGTTTGCCTCCTCTGCTGTTCTGGTGGTCATAGTCGGACACGACTGACCATCATACACCAGTATTGCATGAGAGACCAGACTACACATTCGTCACAGCCACAAAATCTCTCACATCTGCCTTTGTCCTCACAACTTCAATTTACTGCAACTCTTCGTCTGTCACACTCCCAACGTCGGCAGTCCTCAGGGAACCATCGCTTTTAGGTCGCCAAGAGGCCACACACCAGAGGAGACCCTGCACTGCTGCTGAATCACTTCGGTGGTGTTCAGAGGTGCCTGTTCTGATTTAACGTACTTAGGACACCACCTACTAAACCGCCTACTGACTACACACACACACACACACACACACTTCACCACACACACACACACACACACACACACACACACACACACACACACACACTTCACTGAACACACACACACACACACACACACACACACACACACACACAAAAACACACACACACAGTGTCATACACACGCCCCCACCCCACCCTCCACGCCCACCCCACACAAACCTAACTGTGTCAAGTGGGTGTTGGTTCTTCTCCTGTGTCGATCAATTTCGCTGTTGCAGGCGCAGCGATTATTCAGCAAACTCCCTTCATCAAGCGGCTGATTATGTTCTGGCACCAAGCAACCCTGCCCTGCCCAACCTTCCCTTCTTCCTGCAATAAAATCTTTATGAGACAGACGGCGGGCTCCAGAGAGAGAGAGAGAGACAGACAGACAGACAGACAGAGAGACAGATACAGAGACAGACAGACAGACAGACAGACAGGCACACACACACACACACACACACACACACACACAGACTCATGCACACATAATTAGAGAGAGAGAGAGAGAGAGAGACTCATTCACACGTGTACATCACAGTAGATTTTACTACATATTTTGTCAGGATTAACTCTCTTATTGCCGCGGGTTCTTTTACGTGCTGTGAGTGCATGCTGCACACGGCCGGGACCTAGGTTTATCATCTCATCCTTATGATTGGCGTCCAGGCCACAACTCACGGTCAAATAGAGGGTGGGTTGGGTGGGGGGTGGGGGGTAGGGGGGTGAGTGTGGCTATTGTGGGATTGGATCCCAAACTTTCAGATTTTGTATAGCTATCTTGGCGGAAGCATGATCATACCGGACCACACACCAGTTACAGTACGCTGCACGCAAAAACTGAGGCAAAGCATCAAAACAAGCCGTCACGTGCTTTGTATAGCGCACAGTGCATGCTGGGATTCGAACCCATACCTTCAAGAGTTTATCGTTACCTTGGTGAAACACATGACTACCAGACCATCACTCCAGTTAAGGGCACGGCTGCAGGCAAGGCAAGGCAAGGCAAGGCAAAGCATCAAAACAAGCCGCAGCGCACGTGCTGAACACAGCCGCACAATGCATGCTGACAGCCGTGCAATAGTGGAAGGTCTGGTATCAGCCTGTAACGATCCACCCGCATGCTGCCGACAGACAGACAGACAGACACACAGACAGACAGACTGAGACCCCGCGTCGTGCAGCGACAAGGGAAGGGAAGGGGGGGGGCAGGTCGTGCTAGGCGGGTGGGTGGTGCCTGTACTGATGCTGCTGGTGCTAGTTGCTGCCAGCTTCTTTCTCTCTCACTGTAGCTCCTGGCATCATTCTGCTGTCAGCCGCTCGTCCACTTCACAGCGGCTCG
>NC_134884.1:16703624-16723624 GCF_041734735.1 Babylonia areolata
ATAGGCAGGATGTAATTTACAACTACAGGGTGGGAGGCAGGCATGGGTGGGGTTGGGGGGTGGGGGGGGGGAGGGGGAGGGGGGTTTCGATCTTGACACACCACACCACAAAATACCCCCCCCCAAGGGAGCAATTCCAAGATGGCCCACCGAGAAAGACGCCGGGGTTTCTAGAACCCAGTTAGGGGGGGGGGGGGGGGTAACTTTGAGGCGGTAACACCGGAAAACACCAGCATTACGGGATGACTGGTCAGCCATTCGTTTTGAAGCAAGGAGCGGTTGCTATTTTCGGAGAGGAAACGGAAGAGACGATATATGTAAGCGAGTGAGGGAGAGAGAGAGAGAGAGCGGGGATATAAAACAGAGCGCAGAAACAAGATCGGCAGAGAAGAAGGAGACAAAGAAGAAGCAACAGTAGGAGAACGAAGGAGAAGACAACGAAGAAGAAGGGGAAGAAGCGAAACCTGAAGGAGAAAGGAACGAGAAGAAGAAGGAGGAGAAGGCGTAGAAGAAGGATAATCAGAACAAGAACGAGAAAGAGAAGAATAAAGCGAAGAAGAAAGAAATAGGAAGAAGACGAAGAATTAGAACACGAATAACAATAATATGTAGAAGAACAAGAACAAGAAGAAGATCAAGAAAGAAGATAACTCTTAAGAAGAGATTCAACCTCAAGCCTTTCAACAGATAGGCAGGTATAATGTCAACATTCAATGTCGTGTCATCGTAAATCTGTTGAACTTTAACCACAAAAGTTGTTTATTTTTGTTACTTAAGTACTTCGGATATTCACGCGCCCGTGTGTTTGGCTTTTTTTCAGCTAGCTAACATAATCAACCAATCACCTTCCTCCGTCATTCCGCTCTCTCTCTCTCTCTCTCTCTCTCTCTCTCTCTCTCTCTCTCTCCCTCTCTCTCTCTCTCTTCGCACAACTCAATCACTTTGTAATTGATTGATTGACCGCTTAATTGATTGATTGACTGATTGTTTGGTTGAACGATTCCTCTTGATCACATTATGTGCACCGTTCCTTTTTTTTTTTTTTTTTTTTTTTTTTTTTTTTTTTTTTTTTTTTTGCTTGAAACCTCTCGTTCATGTGAAATCGAAACTGGAACGAACTGAAACATGAAATAAAAAGAATATTTAATGTGAACTTTAATCACTTATTATCATGTATACTTGTAAAAAAAATATTCACCCTTTCTCCTTCCCCTCTCCTCCCATCCAGGTCACCACAACACTATCACCACCATCACCACCACCAGCACCACCACCACCACCAGCACCGTTCTCCACCATGTTCACCATCCCAGTGATCTCCAGCAACAGCCGCTACTCGCCGGACTCCTCGGGCATGATGCACCTCAACGCCCTCAACGGCTCGCTGTCCTCCAGCCAGCGGAGCCTCTCCTCCTGCTCCAACTGCCTCCCGTCCTACGAGGAGGCTGTCACCAACGGGCCCCTCTTCGGTCTCTTCAACGTCAACGGGGGAGACGCCTCCTCCACCACCAACCACCGCCACCAGCCCCACCGCCACAACCAGCACCATCCTCGCTGCCATCACCACCATGATTGTCACAACCACCACCACAACCACCACCACCACATCCACTTCCCGCAAAGCTACCACAGCCCCAACAACAACAACAACAACGACGACGATTACGACGTCGACTACGAAGATGATGATGGTGCTGATGAGGAGGGGAACTTTTATTACTCGCCCCCGACTTACCACGAAGTTCTCTTCCCTGGCGGAACCGGAAGTGGGACCGGAAGCGGAAGAGGGCCGTCCAGGTCTCCCAGCCCTCGCCCGCCGCGTTCCCAGAGCGACAATGCAGGCCGGTGGTTGGACGTGGAGGTTCAAGGCGAACGCCTGGCCAAGGTCACGGTCTCTTCGACGAGGTCGAAGAGTCCGCTGCTTTCTCATTTTTTGCCGGTGAGTATTTTAGGGTGTAGGTTTGTTTGCTTAGTTGGTTGGTGTTATGTCAGTGGTGTTGTTTGCGAGTGCTGTTTGGTGTCCAGTTGTTTTCTAATCTATCTATATGTCTATCTATCTATTGTGTTGTTGTTCTGGATGGCAACATTTCATACTGTTGTTGTAGCTTCTGCTGTTGTTTTGTTGGCGGTTGTGCTTCCGTTGTTGTTGTTGTTGCTGTTGCTTGATTGTTGTTGCTTCAGTTGTTATTGATGGTGCCGCTGCTCGTCTCGCTGTTGTTATTAATGTTGCTATCTCTGTTGTTTCCTGTTCTCTTCTGTTGTTGTTATCGCTGTTGTTGTTGTTGTTGTTGTTTCTTCTGCTCGTTCTATTTTTTTTTCGTTGTCGTGTTGCTGTTTTGTTATTCTTCTTGTTGTTTCTCCTCCCGGTCCATTTCCTCTTTTCCCTTAATTTGCTTCCTCTGTACTGTGTTCTTCTCACTTCTGCCCTCTCCTTCCTCTCCTCCTCCTTCTCCTAGCATCTCTTCCTCCCTCCCCTTTTCCACCCTCCCTCTCTCACCCACACCCAAGTCTCTCTCTCTCTCTTTATATCACCCCCTCTCATTCGATATTCTGTGCCTTTCTCTCTCTCTCTCTCTCTCTCTCTTACTCTCACTCTCTCTCTGTTTCTTCTCTCCCTTATCCCCTTATCTTCTTCTACTCTCCTTCTGTTACTACCTTCCTCTTCTCCTTCTTTGTATTGTGACATCTTCGGGGTTCTCCTGTTGTTGATTTCGTCCTGTTCATGTTTCGGTTAGATATTTCCTGTTGTTGTTGTTGTTGTTGTTTTTCTCATAATAGCAGTAGGTTGTTTGTGGTTGTAGTCATGTTTTTGACATTCGTGACGCTGTTTCCTGTCTTTTGTTTCATTTTTGTTGATGATATTTGTCAGAATTTACTCACGCGCTCAATCTACCCAGCTGGGGTGAATAAACAAAGTCTACAAGTTCTCTCGAAAATCTCCATCTCACACACACACACACACACACACACACACACACACACACACACACACACACACACTACACACAATACACATGAAACGCGAAGCGAAAGAATCCAGACAGACAGAACCCAATCATGAAGCAGAGTCAATCCGATGAGAGAAAAGAGCGAAGGCACTTTTTGAGCCCCAGACTGAATGCCAGACTGTGTGATCTGACCGAGCCTACACTCAGCAGGAGAGAATAAATGTTTAGCGGACTGGAGCTCCTTGCAGAGTCTCAGACGGACTAATCCTGCTTTCTCCCCCCTCACCCCCCCCCCATCCCCCCCCCCCCCCCCACACACACACACTTCCTCTTCCTAGTCTGCATCTCACTACCTCCCGTCACCCCCAACCTCCAGCAACGCTTCCTACTCCCCGCCCCTTCTTCTTTCTTTCTTTCATTATGTATTTACCTATCCAAAGCCTTTCTCATTCATTGATTTAAATACCTATTTTATCAGCGCAGTATATATATATATATATATATAAAACTTGTCCAAAACAGAAAGTGACAACACCCTCTTGCATGTATCTTTTATGAATGAAAAACAACAACAAACAAACAATCATCCACCATTCCCCACGTCGTCAGTTTTGCCTTTATGATTCCCCTTTCCTTATTCTGACATTCTTTTATCCCTCTTCCTGGTAGCAGTACAGCTACAAGAAATGTATCGCTGATTCTGGCACTGTCTGACAATTGTGATGTCTTCATACATGCATACACATTTTTATTTTCAGAAAAGTCCTCGTCGAAGCTCCAGCCGCCTCGAAGACAAACAGCCCGTCCCGACATGCACCAGCAAAGGCGGAAACGGAAGTGAGGGCAAGCGGAAGCAAGGCTCGGAGAAATCCACTCTGTCAGTGGCCAAGGACAAGCTGTACAGAGTATTCTCCCCTATGCTGACGCGAAAGGGCGATCGTCACAGATCGTCTTCAGCGAAACGTGAGTATGAGTGTGTGTTTTGTGTGTGTGTGTGTGTGTGTGTGTGTGTGTGTGTGTGTGTGTGTGTGTGTGTGTGTTTGTGTGTGTGTGTGTGGATATATATATATATATACTATTTTATCAGCGCAGTATATTATTATTATTTAGTATAGTAAAAAACTTGTCAAACAGAAGTGACAACACCTCTTGCATGTATCTTTTTGAATGAAAAACAACAACAAACAAACAATCATCAGCCATTCCCACGTCGTCAGTATATTATATAATATATTATATATATATATATATTAAGAGAGAGAGAGGAGAGAGAGAGAGAGAGAGAGAGAGTGTATGTGTGTGTGTTTGTGTGTGCGTGCGTGTGCATATGCAGTGTGTAACATGTGTTAGTGTAGTGTGTAATGCGTGTCTGTGCTTGCTTTCGGAATGAAAAAAAAAGGAACTAGAACAAATCTGTTTTGTTTTGAATGTCTAACCGCTTAGTACTTGGTCTCTAACTGAGGATGGTCGCTATATAAATAATCGTATCGTTAATCAATCAAACAATCATTCATTCATTTATTCATTCATGGTTTGGTTTTGTTACAGCGGCGTCCAGAAAGAAGACGCACTCATCCGCGGACGATGAAAACAGCGAGGAAGAGGAAATGACGTCACCTCCTGTGCGCATGTGCGTGGCGCCTGGCCGTTCCAAAGGGAGCGGCGTTCGTTCCGGTCAGTTCGACGACCTCAAGGGACATAAGGCAGGCAAGCAGCACAAGAGCAAGTCTCCACACAAGCACAGTCACAGAACCAAGTAGAGACGTAACACGACAAACAAGAGAGCAATGCAGCGATGGTAGTTTGGATCCTACCTTGGATGATAAATTATCACATCCGTGTTTGGAACTGGAAGAAGGAAAGAGCGATGGTAGTTTGAATCATATCTTGGATGATGAATAATTATTACACCTGTGTTTGGAACTGGAAGCAGAAAAGGGCGGCCGTCACTCTCTGGAACAAGTTGTTGACTCATAGAGCTACCCCAAGATGCTCTGGAGGTGTGACTTAGTGGTCAGACGGGGCGAAAATCCCTCGTAACCGACTGCTTTTTTTTTTTCTTGTATGCTCATATTCCACCCCCTACCCCCGAACCCCAACATACGGTGTATCTTGAATGGGAACTGATGCATTAAGATACAAAAAAAAATGACTCAACCTAGGACTTGACATGACGTAAAATGGCGCGGCTTTTCAGCAAAAGTGAACGGCACAGAAAGCAAACGAAAAGAAAAGAAAAGAAAGATAATCTTTTCCACATTCTACCCTCTCTCCCGTATTGCAGTGTGGTAGAATCTATACGGCGTTGTTGGACTTATGATCCAATGGTCATGGTTCGATTCCCCGTTTCGGCCTGTTGTTGTGTCGCTGGCAAAAGGCACTTTCGTCCGATTTTCTTAACTCCACCCAGGTGTGAATGGCTACCTACCTGACTTCGGTTGGGGAAGGGTTAAAACGACGGAAGGAGGGGACTGGGCTCCGCCTTCCAATAATGCATGCAAAGCCCTGGACACAGTGGGTATGAATTCACTGCTACGATGGCTGTGAAACTTATGATAACTTTAACCTAACTCTCTCTCTTGCGATTTCCGATTGCCTGGTTTTCAAATTTACACTAACTCTGTCTCTCTGTTTTTTTGTTGTTTTTTTTTGGTTTTGTTTTTGTTGTTGTTGTTTTTGTGTGTGTGTGTTTGTTTGTTTGTTTTTCTTTCTTTTTGTTTCTTTTCTTATAATGTCCTACGGCTGGGCTGGGCCAAAAATACAATTCAATGAATTGTTTGTGTGTCTGTCTGTCTGTCTGTCTTCTCGTCTGCTCCTTCGTCCTTTCGTCTGACCGTCCTTATCGTCTCTTTATCTTTCGGGGGAAAAAACCTCCCCGAAAACATCAATGTGAATGCTATAACATCGTATGAAAACTTCACACACACACACACACACACACACACACACACACACACACACACACACACACACACAGAGTACATCCAAAAGACCTTGTTCACCGTCGCTTTCTTCTTCTTCTTCACGAGTGGGCTTTTACGTGTATGACAGTTTTTACCCAGCCATGTAGGCAGCCATACTCCGTTTTCGGGGGTGTACATGCTGGGTATGTTCTCGTTTCCATAACCCACCGAACGCTGACATGGATTACAGGATCTTTAACGTGCATATTTGATCTTCTGCTTGCGTATACACATGAATGGGGTTCAGGCACTTGCGGGTCTGCACATTAGTTGACATGGGAGATCGTAAAAATCTCCACCTTTAACCCACCAGGCGCTGTTACCGAGATTCTAACCTGGGACCCTCAGAATGAAAGTCCAACGCTTTAACCACTCGGCTATTGCGCCCGTCCACCGTCGATTTGAAATGGACTGCGGAGTACATTACATTGCAATTGCTTTACCTCACGGCGTCGCAAACTACAAAGAGAGAGCTTTTTACGTTTGATGTGTTTCCACGTTGGAAAAAAAAAATGATTTGCATAAATTGAAAAGTTCGGATTACTTAATGTATTGATGTGTGTGCGTGTGTATTTGTGTGTGTGTGTGTGTGTGTGTGTGTGTGTGTGTGTGTGCACGCGCGCGCGCGGCGTGCGTGCGTGCGTGATGTGTGTGGGCATGCGTGCGTGCGTGCGTGCGTGCGTGTGTGTGTGTGTGTGTGTGTGTGTGTGTTTGCTATTTCATGATGGATTGTTGTGGCACTTCCGTTGTGAGTTTTATTAATTAAAGACACGACATCTGTTGTGACGTTATTGTGTCTTTGATTTTTGCCTGCCAGCAAGGGGAAAAACTCATAGACATAAACCCCATTCCCTCCCCATTCTCTCGTGTCATTACAGTTTGTTTCAACGCACAAAGTCGATGTCCATTGATAAATATTTGATTTAAAAATCTACGATATTGCAGTGTGTAAGTGTGAGAAGGATGTTGAGAGAGAGAGAGAGAGAGAGAGAGAGAGAGAGAGAGAGAGAGAGAGAGAGAGAGAGATGTTTTTACAATTGTGTTTCGTTCATTCTTTCATACGAAGACGTATCATGTCATGGCTATGTTCACTGTGTTCAGTTTGGAGAAATAAAGAAGCTAAAAATGATTCACGACGTGCGTGTTGAGATTGCTGAAGTGATTGTTTGCGACATGATCATTATTATTATTTATTTATTTATTTGTTTGTTTTGTTTTGTTTTTCTTTTTTGTGATCTTATTCATTCAGCTATGTGTCAGCTCCAGATATACCAGTGATCAAAATGATTTATGCATATCAAGTAATTATTCAATCAAAGGAACGATCAGTGACAGTGTGCGAGCGTGTGTATATGTGTGTATGTATGTATGTCCGTGCGCGTGTGTGTATGCGCGTGTTAGTGTGTGGTCTTGTTTGTATGTGTGTGTGTGTGTGTGTGTGTGTGTCTGTGTGTCTGTGTGTCTGTGTGTGTGTCTGTGTCTGTGTGTGAATGCGGATAATTTTCTCTAGTAAGTCAGTTTCCTCTCATGGACGTTTCAGGCAGCTGGAATCAAGGGATGAAACCGAAATGCTGAAGTGAACAAGCAATGGACTGATTTAACAACCACCACAACAACTGGTGTTCTTGTTGTTGTTCTTGCTGCTTATAGTACAGCCGACCGCACAGGGCCATATCAGGACTGTCGAACCATACAAATGCTCAACCGCGTCAACACAAAACTGTCACATCTACACACACACACACACACACACACACACACACACACACACACACACACACACACGCAAGAAAACTAAGACTAAGACTAACCCACAAAGTACAGTTCATGACACAGCATCCCAACTATTCAGCTCCTTAGGGAAAATAAGAATAGGCCATGCTGAGGACGCCAGCCATTCCGCTTAATTTATCATCCCCAAGTCACACAAAAATCATTAAAAAGGAAAAAACAACAACAACAACAACCAAAAACAATACTCCAAAGCTAAACCAAAAAAAACAAAACAAAAAAAACATGAAAAAGGCCATAGATATAGGCAAATAACACTGCAGAATGGGCAGCCAGTGCCCATCTCAGTGTTTACATCTCAATACCTAATCGCCAGAGCAAAACAGCACGGATAGTACATCATAGACAGCGGGAAAGAGAGAAAAATGTCAAGGCTTGCTTGAAAAAAGAAAGGGGAATGGACTGGGAAGGCAGAAAAAGGAGACAACAGTGAGAAAAGAAAAAAAAAAGGCAGAAACAAAGAGAGTTATAGAAAGAAGGCAATTTGTAGCACAGAATTTCCAGAAGGCGGGGATGCTATTTATACTGAAAGACCCCCGGCATCCCCACGGGGGTGGCACGGCTGGTGATGATGATGATGATGATGATGATGATGATGGCAATGATGAGAAAATCACTTTTTAGCACCTATCCTCGGTCAGACACCAAGCTCTGAGCGCCTTACAAACACGAAGTCATTTGCACTACAGGCTGTCTACGTGGGTCGAGCCAACTGACAGTTATCATTTCCTGACTGAAACGGAGCAGTGCCCTAGAGGTAATGGGCCCGACTAGGAAGCAAGGGATCATATGGGTCGAGTCCCACATACGGACTAGGATTTGTACTGCCTCCACCTACTTGACCGTCAGTGGTGTCCTGGGTGCCTGTCATTCGATTGAGACGATAGACTCGAGGCCCCGTATGCTGCATACAACTCTGCGTACGTACAGTGACCCAGGACAACAATGAGGGTTGTCCCTGCCTTGCCTCCGCTCCTTCCCCTACCCGTCCCTCAAGTCTGTGTTACTCATAGCAGTCCCTTCAGCGCTGGTAGGATGGGGTTTTATTTATTTATATTTATATATATGTATAATAATTTTCTATTCATTCATCTGTTTTTTGACGTTCTTCTTCTTCTGGACTGTACCAGCCACAACAACATCTCACAACCAAGGTATCAACACTTGATGATCATGATCGATAATGCTTTGTACTCTATGACAGTTCTGACTGACCCATGATTCGCTGTCTCGTCCTTTCTGGTCTTATCTCGACTATGCTGGTCAGCAGTACCGGTCAGTTCAAGGTCTCACTGATTCCACGTACTGGTCGTTCGGTTCTGAACCTTACACGTACATTTGGGGTCATCTGTGTTCAGCAGGAATAGGCTTTTTCATTATATTTTCCTTCGTTTATTGTGGGGTGGGGGGTGGCTTAATAGTTGGTATTCCAATGGCAAGAAAGGTATATATACATTCCAAATTAAAACACGTTGCAAGCAGACTACATTAAAAACTTAAGAGCTAACAATATTAAACATAAGGACAACTGTGATATTAATGAGAAAAAAAATACAGCGATTACTACTAATACAGCGATTACTACTTGTAGTACTGCTACTACTACAACGACGACGACAACAACTATTACTGCTACTGATAAGCATCAACATCATCACCATAGACATGTTCATAATTATCATAGCCACAATCATGATCGTAATAGTAACCATAATATTGATAATGATAATAAAGCTTAGGTAATCTTAGTCAGCACTGGAAAACCAAAACAACAACAACAACAACACACACACACACACACACACACACACACACACACACACACACACACACACACACACACACACACACACACACACACAAACAATAAAGACGACGATGTAGACAACAAAAGCTGCTCAACAGCAACAACACAATTAAAACAACAACATAAACAACAACAACAATACCAACAGTATTTGCTGTGTTTCGTGCTGACCTTTGACTCAGCATGTAAATGGAACACCTGTCACAAACATGGTCTCCTTTTATATCAGCGGGACAGATAAATCATGCGTCGTGGTCTACAGATATTTCGCCCGGTTAGAGCAGACACTTCGGTTTGTATGATAATGGAAATGAATACATGAACGTCCTGTTGTCGGTAATAATTCACAGTTTCCAACCTTTCAAAATTATCTATATCCATCTATTAGTCAGTATGCTTACGGATTTGGCTGTTTCTCAGTTCAGTTCTCGACTATATCAGTCTTTATGTCTATGTGTACGACCCCACTACCCCCTTCTCTCTCTCTCTCTCTCTCTCTCTCTCTCTCTCTCTCCTTCTTCTTCTCCTTCCCACCCCCTCCTCCACTCAATCTACCGATCACGGAAAGAAGGAAATACCTATCAAATAACTGGCAATAATAATAGTAGCATTGAGTTTAACCACGGGGAACTATAAAGCAGGTTGTCTTTTCCCAATTAACTCTAGGAATTTTACAGCCTCATACAACTGCACCTTTTTTTTCTTTTAGCAAAAGACATGGAGAATAATCATATCCATAATGTATTCCAAGAAGAAAACCAGGGATACAAGCACACATTTTTACATTATCAACATAGTTAATACAAAAGTTTCAAACTGAAACAAGTGGGGTGAAAAAAGCAGGAGGGGAGGGGGGGGGGGGGGGGGAGGAAGGTGAGGGGGGTGGGGGGAGGGGTGGAAGACGACGGTTGGGAATGAATTTAAAACGAGTTGAGGCCCCGTGGCAGAGTGGGTAAGTCGTCGGATTTCTGATCCAGTGGTCGGGGTTCGATCCCTCGTTTCGACCAGGTGTAGTGTCCTTGGGTAAGGGAACTTAACTCCGGTTTTCCTCACTCCACCAAAGTGTAAAAAATGGGTACCTGACTTCGGTTGAGGAGGGTTAAAATGGTTGAAAGGAACTTTACTCCGGTTTTCCTTATTCCACCAAAGTGTAAAAAATGGGTACCTGACTTCGGTTGGGGAGGGTTAAACTGGTTGAAAGGGACATTGCTCCGGTTTTCCTTATTCCACCAAAGTGTAAAAAATGGGTACCTGACTTCGGTTGGGGAGGGTTAAAATGGTTGAAAGGAACTTTACTCCGGTTTTCCTTATTCCACCAAAGTGTAAAAAATGGGTACCTGACTTCGGTTGGGGAGGGTTAAAATGGTTGAAAGGGACATTACTCCGGTTTTCCTTATTCCACCAAAGTGTAAAA
Organism: Babylonia areolata; assembly: GCF_041734735.1. Lineage (NCBI taxonomy): Eukaryota > Metazoa > Mollusca > Gastropoda > Neogastropoda > Buccinidae > Babylonia > Babylonia areolata. The sequence continues at coordinate 16,714,548 of NC_134884.1, forward strand.
ATGGGTACCTGAATTTGGTTGAAGAGGGTTAAAATGGTTGAAAGGGACATTACTCCGGTTTTCCTTATTCCACCAAAGTGTAAAAAAATGGGTACCTGACTTCGGTTGGGGAGGGTTAAAATGGTTGAAAGGGAGGACTCGGCCCCGCCGTCCTATGCCGAGCCCTGGACACGGTGGATGTGAATTCACTGCCCCGACGACCGTAAAAGGGTATGGAATACAACAGCTCAGAAATGGGATCTAGGTTCTGTTGCACACACAGGCACAGACGAACGGTGGCCTAGTGGTGACGCACCCGACTAGGAACCGAGTGTGCTGCAAGTTCGAGTCCCATGTACAGAGCAGAATTTTCATCACTCTGCCCCCTTCACTTCATCTTGAGTGGCGGTCTGGGTGATAGTCCTTTGGATGAGGACGAAAATACTAGATACTGTGTGCAGCATGTACTTTGCGGGGATTTAAAAGAATCTACGGCATCAAAAGGTTTCCCCCTGACAAAATTGAGAATAAAAATCAAGTTTGATGATAAAACAAATACACTGGCAGACAGAAAAAAAAACCACAAAAAAACAACAAACAAATGGAATAAACAATGGTGGCGCTGCACTCTGGCGACCGCACTCTTCCCAGGGAAAGCAGCCTGAATTTCACACAAACAAATATGCTGTGACACGATACGATACGATACGATACGATACGATACGATACAATACAATACAATACAATACAATACAGTGCAATACAATACAATACAATACAATACAATACAGGACGTCAGTTTGTTTCCAGAATGTTGGTTGTATTATTGATTGTGTACTATTTACGATTGTGTGCTATGACTTGTGTGTATTTGCGTGCGCGTGTGCTTGTGTGTATTGTGTGTGTGTGTGGGGAGGGGGGGGGGTTGAATAATTTTTGATAATGTTTGGTATCTTGTGGTCAGTTTCTCCCTTTTTGATATTTACATATGTGTTCTATTTGTAAACGCCCTAGGGCTTATTTTCAAGATTAGGCGTAGATAATAATAATAATAATAATAATAATAATAATAATAATAATAATAATAATAATAATAATATGTCAGAGCGTAAGGACTGACCCATATGCACTACGCAATCTTGCTGTCAGTGGAAAAAAAAAAGAAAAAAAGAAAAAGAAAAGAAAAGAGAGAATAGCTACCGGATCTTCGCAAAAACCCAGCCCGCTTATGATAATGCATCGTTAAATTATGATTTGCTCTGGGTGCCATTACGACTAATAAACCTTAAAAAAAAAAGAAAAAAAAAAGAAGAAAAGAAATAGAAATGATAAAAATGAAAAGACGACAACTTGTTTGGCAGTAACTGTCAATAGTAAGCTGCTGATTTTACTAAAAAAAAAATTTAAAAAAAAAGAAGAAAAAAAGGTTCGTTTATGAACCAGCTACGCCAAGGTTATCTTGCAAGCTCGCGGATACTTACTAAACAAATCCTTGCTGACTATTCTCAGCTCTTCAAGATGTCCTACAATCTGCTCTCGAACCACACAACCTTTTCCACCACAGCCTATTTTCATTGTTTATCTCTTTAACCCCTTAGCTGACGAACGACGATGAAATCAAATCGCGGTGGCCATAATTCGAAGTGGAAGAACTTACTTTTTGAGTACTTTAAAGTGGCATATATATATATATATATATATATATATATATATATATATATATTGCTGAACCAAAATCATTCAGTGACAGTAGGAAGGAGCTCAAATAAGGGATGATGACTAACATCCTGGACGGGCGCAATAGCCGAGTGGTTAAAGCGTTGGACTGTCAATCTGAGGGTCCCGGGTTCGAATCACGGTGACGGCGCCTGGTGGGTAAAGGGTGGAGATTTTTACGATCTCCCAGGTCAACATATGTGCAGACCTGCTAGTGCCTGAACCCCCTTCGTGTGTATATGCAAGCAGAAGATCAAATACGCACGTTGAAGATCCTGTAATCCATGTCAGCGTTCGGTGGGTTATGGAAACAAGAACATACCCAGCATGCACACCCCCGAAAACGGAGCATGGCTGCCTACATGGCGGGGTAAAAACGGTCATACACGTAAAAGCCCACTCGTGTGCATACCAGTGAACGCAGAAGAAGAAGACTAACATCCTGACCTGTATCTTCTGTCTTCTCTCGGTTGGACAACAGCCCTTTACTGATCAATAACCCACGTCAGCAGCATTTAAGGGGTTAAAGATAACAGCTCCTCCATCAGAACAGAACTTATCAATGTTTTTGGGGAAAAGACCATGCAGAGTGGGGTGACAGGGGTCGATGGGTGAAACAACAACAACAACAACAAAAAACAACAACAACAACAACAAAAAACAGAGAGTTTTCACTGCCTTTGTTCGGACACCTTATCGGCAGAGTTTGTAAATAGTTTGGCCGAGCTGTGACAAGAAACACACTCAAAGTAAGCATAGATGACTATAAAGCAAATAATGGGTGTATATATAAAACCAAACATATCTTGTGAATTAGCAACAACAACAAAAATAGCCAGCGAAATTATTATTGTTGTTATTGTTATTATTATTATCATCATCATCATCATCGTCGTCGTCATTATTTAAAAATCTGCTTCACTTGGCATGGCGTTCATTATGGGCGGTTATACTGTGCATCAGCCATATATTCATTATGAATTAGTGTTCCTCTTTAAACGTGTGAGCACGATCAGATTTCTGTGGATAAAAGTAAAAAATGTAAATGTGCATGAATTATATTTTTCTCTGTCACCTTTTTTTTTTATCAGCAAAAGTGTCAACAATGTCTCTTTTTGGAGATAATCAATATCCTTACACCGTATTTTCTATCTTGTAGACCTTGACTGACCACCCAAAAAAAATAACATAGTGAGATCAGCGGTGACACTAAAGACCAGTACGTCAACACTTTGCTGTCAAATAAACATAATCATTCGTGAAAGTTAAAAAAAAAAAAAACATTTTCATCAAAATAAAACGAAGAAACGTGCACACTCTCTGGATTCGTGACATGCATGCAGCATGCAAAATAGCAGCGCTCTCGTTCTCTAAAGATCGAACAAATTGTTGGTGACATTTTTGACATTTGAAAACATTTGGGTCACGTTCAGAAGGGTCGGTGAAGATATGCAGTGAAAAAGCAAATGCACTTGTCTTGTGTGTGTGTGTGTGTGTGTGTGTGTGTGTGTGTGTGTGTGATGCTCTTTCTTTCTCCCTTGACGATTTCAAAAAAAGATTGGATGTAAATGTCAACGGTGATTTCAAGAAGCGTTTTTTGTTGTTGTTGTTGTTGTTGTTGTTGCAACAGCAGATGTTGAGGCATATTTGGACAGATTATCGCGCACACAGACTCAGACACAAACACGCGTGCGTGCGCACGCATGCGCACAGACAGAGAGAGGGAGGGAGAGAGAGGGGGAGGGGGGGTTCTATATGATAGTTTTGTGTTACAGCAACAAAAGATTTTCCAGTAAGAACATTTCTTTACAAATATAATGTTGAAGGTGGTGTGTGTGTGTGTGTGTGTGTGTGTGTGTGTGTGTGTGTGTGTGTCTGTCTGTCTGTCTGTCTGACTGTGTCTGTGTGTGCGTGTCCGCGCGCCCGTGTACGTGTGCGCTAGCGCGCGTGTATGTGTGTGTGTATGTGTGTGTGTGTGTGTGTGTGTGTATGTGTGTGTGTGTGTGTGTGTGTGTGTGTGTGTGTGTGTGTGTGTGTGTGTGTGTACTTGACGACACAGGATTTAAAAAAAAACCCAACTCATTCCACTAAATTCTAAAGCAGGCAAACATATTCTGTGGTCCATTCAACTGAACTCAACCCCTCAATGGCCAAAACCTTGCTTACCCTTACCAAAGAACCTTCAACAATAAAACCCCGCCACACTTCACCACAGCAACTTCTTCCCCCCCTCCCACTTCTCCCCCCCCCCCCCCCCAACCCTCCCCGGCCACCTCCCCCCCAAAATAAAACCAGATAAGACACGCATATCATCTCTCCTCCAGCCCAAATCCACCCCTCAGCTGACCTTGAGGGGGTGGTGGGTGTGGGGTAGGGGTATGAGACGTTTCAGGTGCCTGCTGTATAAAAAGGGCTCCAGAAGTCGCCCACGTTCAGGGCCTCAGCCGCCTTAGGAAGAGTGCCAGCCATGTTGTCCGCGGTGGTGTTGGTCGCCATGATGGCGGGCAGCTGCCTGTCGATCCGTCTCCCGGAGGTCATGGTATCCTTTGAGGACGGTGTTCTGGAGTTCTCCATGCCTCGTGAGATTTTTATTTTTTTTTTCTAATTCTTTATTTACTGTATATAAACACATATATATAATATTGTATGATAGTCAGTCGTGTCCGACTATGACCATCAGAACAGCAGAGGAGGCAACTGCTGTCCCAACTATCTGGGCTAGAATTTTGATTATGGTGGAGAGTGTTTTGCCCAAGTTACATCCCCACTCTCTCGGCCGTGAAAGGTTTTAGGACAGTCGGCGTTGGGATTGCTCCCAAAAGGCCAACTGGCTAGCCCCCAAGGCTACAGCATGAAGAGCAAGTGCAATCTTGCGCTCCTAGTTTGAGAGTCATAGTCATTCAGCAGTAAGTGACTTCCCGTTGCAATGGAGAAGCCATGTATTACACAGCTCTGACTTTGCTGTTGGTCCAACTGTAAACTTATAATAAATTATAATATCATTTAATGTGTAAATAGCATGTATATGTATGTATTTCTTTCTTGTTTCTTTTCAGTCATTTGCCTTCTAAGTATCTTTTCTTACACACACACACACACACACACACACACACACACACACACACACAAGCAGGAAGGTGACAGAACGATTAAGACATTTATCTGCCAAAAAAGTGTTCGTGAGGGTGTGGGTTCGATTCCCGCTCTCGCCCCTTTTCTCCCAAGTTAGACTGGGAAATCAAACGGAGCGTTTAGTCTTTCATTCTGATGAGACGATTAACCCTTTCACTGCCAAACTCGCATTTATGCAGCAGCTAGGTAGAGGACCCATATCACTGAAGGGTGACCAGATCATGGGTCTGTTATCCATGAACCTACTGCTCTTAATGTTCGGTGGTAGGATAGGCCATATTTTCTACACATCACAGGGGGAATCCCCAGCTGTACTTAGACACCCTATTTACTGTGTTTATAGCACAAGGGAATTTTGCACTGAATTGACTGGCAGTGAAAGGGTTAAAAGAGGTCCCGTGTGCAGCACGCATTTGGAGCACTGGAAAAAAAAAGAAGAACGTTTGGCAACAGAAGTGTTGTCATCTGGCAAAAAATATGTAGAAGAAATCCACTCTGATAGATACACGTGTGTCCGTAGCGAATTACATGTATCTGGGTTCTTTTCATTTTCTTTCTTTATTTTTCGGTGCGGGAGGGGGAGGGGAGAAGTGAATAGGGGATCTGGAGAGTTTGAAGTCGATGATGAGATTTGCGGAGTTGTAATGTGAATAGTGATTTTCAAGTAGTGATTAATTTCATTGAAGTCATTAACCTACATCGGACCCCATTTAAAAAAATTTTTTTTTTAGAAAACTAAAAATGCAGAGTAATGTGAAATCATCTGGTTTAATACATTGTTTTGCATTTACTGTATGCGTGTTTGTGTTATCGAAAGTCAGTGTTGAAGAAGTCTTATAAAAAATCAACAACAAAAAACAGAAAACCCACAAAAAATAACAACAAAAGAAACACACACACACACAAAGACAAAAAGCCACACACCTACAGGCAAATGTATTAAACAAACACAAGTATGAACAAGAGAGACCTTCAAGACTCACTTGTGATACACTTTTAAAAAAAAATCCAAGCTTTTTATGTATTGAGTATAATGCATTTACTATTATATTTATATTTTTTATATTCTCTAAACATGGCACTTTGATCTGATATTCGACCCAACAAAAGATCTGTCATTATTATCATTTTTTGTTCAAACAGGAACTTCTTTTGCTAAGCATGGACGTTTTGTTTATTGCAAACATTTTGGTGCAGACAGTAAAACAAGGGAAATTACTCTGCTGGGGGACTTAGTTTGCTTTAAACTGATCTTTCTCATCTTAAACATTACATTTTGAAATTATACTCAATACATAAAAAGCTTGGATGTTTTTTTAAAAAGTGCATCACAAGTGAGTCTTGAAGGCCTTGCCTCTCTTGTTTCAAAATGTAATGTTTAAGATGAGAAATATCAGTTTAAAGCAAATTAACTCCCATAGCATTACAGAGTAATTTCCCTTCTTACTATCTGCACCAAAACGTTTGCAAAATAAATAAAACTTCCATGCTTAGCAAAAGAAGTTCCGGTTTGAACAAAAAATGATAATAATGACTGCTCTAGCTGTTGGGTCAGAATATCAGATCAAAGTGCCAAGTTTAGAGAATACAAAAAATATAAATATAACAGTAAATGCAGTTTGCATATAATTAGGCTTCATTCTTTATTTTTTTGTGCCCATCCCAGAGGCGCAATATTGTTTTAAACAAGATGACCGGAAAGAACTGAATTTTTCCTATTTTTATGCCAAATTTGGTGTCAACTGACAAAGTAGTTGCAGAGAAAATGTCAATGTTAAAGTTTACCACGGACACACAGACACACACACACACACAGACAACCGAACACCAGGTTAAAACATAGACTCACTTGTTTACACAAGTGAGTCAAAAATACGATGTGCGTAACACATCAAATCAGACTGACTGATTGAATAATTGATGTTTTCTTTCCAGATGTGCAGAAAATTAAGCACGTGGAGTTCCAGTACCAGCTGGGACACCTGGCCAAATCAGTGCTGCCCAAGACTGCCCGGGCCATGAAAGCAGGTCAGGTTCCCCGCAACTCCCGAAAACGGAGTACGGTTGCCTACATGATGGGGTAAAAACATTCATACACGTAAAAAAAAAAAAAATTCCAACCCATTTGTACATGTCACTGAAAGTGGGATTTCCAGCCCCAACTGCAGATGAAGAAGTATAATTTCTTTCTTCTTCTCCTCTTCCTCCCAATCCTTCCTCCTTCTCCTTCTTCTTCTCCTTCTTCTCCCCTCTTCAAGATCAAGACCATAGGAATACTACCAATGATTTGGGAACCAGTTATCTCCATTTTTCTCTATAACTCTTCTCTCTCAGGCCGTCGGTCAGTCTGAGTCTCAGGCTTGTCCATTTTGTGCACTGTGTCGAGAACAAATTTGCTTGCAGTTTCAAAAGTTATAAGGATGGCTAATGTTCGCTAGAGTGATTATAGATTTGAGAATAAAACAGGTAGTTCAGCTTCATGATACTTCATACAGTCGTACGAAATGGACTGATCGATAATCTCTTCGTAATATTCGGATGCAGTTTCATGCATTATTCTTACAGGTTTTGAACGTTTGAATGCATTTTGAGATAGATTATAACTGAAATGATGACATATCTCGACATGGATGATGACGACGGTGATAATGATTGTAATAAGGAAAGAAAAACTGACACTGATAGACGGGCATTTTAATGACGATGATGACGACAACGACATCGACGACGACAACGACGATGAAGACGACAAAGCCAGCCGCGAGAAAAGCTGCGATGATGCCGTTAATATCGACAATGTCGACGACGACGACGACGACGACGATGATGATGATGATGATGATGTCGACGACGAAGCCAGCAATGAGAAAAGCTGCAATGAGATTGTACAAAGTAATGACGACCGAAATAAGTAGAATGCACTGGGATTTTGTTTGATTTTCCCAATGACGCATAATGACTATTTTAGACATGTTGTCAAAGTATCAGTTTTCACGTTTGCAATGTTATCTTTTTTTTAAAAAAAGGTTTGAATAAGTGATGATGTCCATGTGATTGTAGACTTACTGTCAAAGTATTAATTTTCACATGCAAATGCTTAAAAAAAAAAAAAAAAAAAAAAAAAAAAAAAAAAAAAGTCGAAACAAGCAATGATGACGTCCATGATGCCTTTCACGATGACGATAACGAAGACGATAACGTTGACGATGACGACGATATAATGACGATGACCCCGTGTTCCTTGCAGCGGACGGCCGCTGGCAGGTGCGGGATGACAAGGTGGAGATGAAGCCTGGTGACTCTGTGCAGTTCAACGTGGTGGCCTGGGGCAAGTCCCGCAAAGTGCAAGGACCCACCACACAGTGGGTCTATGGTAGGGTTACACTGCCTTCCTGAACCCGGGTAATGTTCAACTTTAGAATACTAAACTCAGGGGGGCTGTTTAGACGAAAAACAAAGGGTGTTTTAGGCTCACCTCGACGCGCTGAGTTGAATGGAACCCTCAGCTAAGCTCTAGGACCACTCCTTTCCCATGAAACTGCGACAAATACACAGTAAGCTGAGTACTCCTTCCCCACCTGCACGCCACACACAGAGATTGATGACGCGACCACCCGCGTGATCAGCAGTCAAAATGGCTTGCAGGTGGTTGCTCTGGCTGTGATCGGCTGAGCTTACTGTGTATAAAATTGTCGCAGTTCCATGGGAAAGTAGTGGTCGTACAGCTTAGCTGACAAACAAACAAACAAAACCTAAGACACCCTTTGTTTTTCGTCTAAACAGCCCCCCTGAGTTTAGTATTCTAAAGTTGAACATTACCCTGAACCCGCTGTCTGTGACCCTGTCCCTCTGTCTTTATGTCGCTCTGTGTGTCCCGTCTCGGTGTCTGTCTGTCTGTCAGTCTGTCCCTCTGTCTGTGATATTCACCACACGTTTGATTTTCTCTGTCTTGTCTCTGACTCTTTATCTCCGTGTCTGTCGTCTGTCTGCCTGTCTGTCTGTCTGTGTGTGTGTGTGTGTGTGTGTGTGTGTGTGTGTGTGTGTGCTTTCTTTTACAAATTGTGTGCAAAAATATGTATGAAAATATAATAATGTGAATGCTTCAGCATAATTATGTTTGTGTATTTGTGTTAGTGCATCGTGTCTCATACCCTATCATGTTTGTGATTACTTCTAATTAATCGGGGTGGGTTTTTTTTTGTTTGTTTGTTTTTGTTTTGTTTTGTTTTTTGTTGTTGTTGTTTTTTTTG
>NC_134884.1:16728624-16741124 GCF_041734735.1 Babylonia areolata
TATTTATTTATAGTCTGTTCATCTAAGATGATGATATTAGACTAAAAATAAATTATATTGTTATTATTATTATTATTATTATTATTTGGATTATTATCATTTCTATCATAATGATGATTGTTATTATCAATTAGAAATCTTTGTTTAAAAGAAAATAAATTATAAAAAAAAACACCCAAAAAACATGTATCGTTTTTTAAAAAAATCTAAAAAAGATAAAGGTACCTCTGAAAATCGATGAAAAATTCCCCAGAGCACAAAACAAAGTGTAGGAACCCCAGTTGAAGTGTCCTGTAAATTCCAAGGGATGGTCGCCGGTACAATGGTTTACCCCAGAGACACAGCACGACGCATTAGATGTATATTTACAGTAAGCTCCCACCGAGGTCACCGCGCTAACTGAAGACATTGATCCTGAAATCCAGAGGTAAGCTAACACACCAAAGACACTAAATACAACTAAACACACACACACACACAGAAAAGACTGAATATTTGTAGAGCTGTTGATTCCTGTTGCGGTTGCTAACCAGGGGCAGGCCACTCTCTAAAGACATAGCGTTTGTAATGATAACATTAATAACAATGACATTGATATACTCATAAAATAGCATGCAAAAGGGGATTTATATCATACAGACACACGGGTTGATAATGGTGGTGGTTTGTGTGTGGTGGTTTCTGTGTGTGCATGCTTTTATATCTCGTATATTGTTTTATGTTAATTAACACCACATATGTATTAATCTTTTCTGAGATAATGAAGCGTTCCGTATTTTGCATTCTGTAATCATTAAGAAGAGCTACAGACGTTTTCCCCTTTCTCATCTCTGAATGTCTGTAATGACCGCCAACAGGGGCAGGCCACTCTCAGGATCCAGTCACTCATTTTGAACTGTCATGGCGCAGACTTAGACCAGGAGTCGTTTTATCAGACCAGGAGTCGTTTTAGTTGTCACGAGAGCCCGTGAAAGACTCAAGGCACAGATATTTTAGTTGTCTTGACATCCCACTAAAGATTCACAGTTCATGTCTAAAATCAAAAAGCATTGGTTATGCCGTCAAGGAGATGAGTGACTATACGGATTTCATGATTGTGTGTGTGTGTGTGTGTGTGTGTGTGTGTGTGTGTGTGTGACAGCCATCTGGATGTTGCCCAGAGACAACCATTACGGAGGATGGCCTCGTTCTGGAGAGATCGACATCATGGAGTCACGTGGTATGTGTGCACCATAATTTGATGATGGATGTAGTAGATTATCACGAAAAGATGGGAAGACCAGGTCATGCCTGAAATATTAATCCTTGAATGAACAGCGGTATTTTTTTTTTTTTTTTTAGTTCTGTCTCCCTCTCTGCCTTTCTTACTCCCCCCTTTTCTCTGTCTATCTCTTTCTTTCTCTGCCTCTATCGGAAGACTAGACCATGCCTACAATCTTAATTGTTGAATAAAACAGTCTGTCTCCCTCCCTCCCTCCCTCCCCACCTCCCTCTTCTTTCTCTGCCTGTATTGGATTAGGCCATGCCTTGAATATCAATCCTTGAATGAAAAACATTTTGAGGTGTATTGTATTGTATTGTATTGTATTACTCTTTTTGTCACAACAGATTTCTCTGTGTAAAATTCGGGCTGCTCTCCCCAGGGAAAGCGCGTCGCTGCACTGAGAGCGCCACCCATTTTTATGTATTTTTTCCAGCATGCAGTTTTCTTTTTCATGTTTTCCTATCGAAGTGGATTTTTCTGCAGAATTTTGTCAGGAACAACCCTGCCGTGGGTTCTTTTACGTGCGCTAAGTGCATGCTGCATACGGGACCTCGGTTTATCGTCTCATCCGAATGACTAACGTCCAGATCACCACTCAAGGTCTAGTGGAGGGGGAGAAAATACTGGCGACTGCCGTGATTCGAACCAGTGCGCTCAGATTTTCTTGCTCCCTAGGCGGACGCGTTACCTCTAGGCCATCATTCCCTGTCTCCCTACCTCCCTCCCTCACTGCCCCCATATCCCCCCCCCCTCACCCCCTCCACCCCCCACCCCCAAATCCCCTTTTTCTCCCTCTGTGCCTATATTGGAAGAATAAGCCATGCCTAAAATATTAACTCACTCAGTACGGCCAGTCCTCTCTGCTCCTCTACACAGACCCCTCGGATGTCCAGTGGGTGTCTGAATGACCCAACCTTTAGCTTCCGTCGTCAGAATTGTGGTATTCTTTGTCAACATTCACCTCTTCAGTATAAGAGCCTTCCGCTTGCAATATTTTGATGATGGTAATTGAGGTGAAACGCTGTTGACGTCGTCTCTTTCGACGTTCGTATGGAGAGAGTTTTAATCCTTGAATGAAAAGCATTTTGAGTTCTTTCTCCCTCCCTGTGTGTCTCCCCCTTTTCTCTCTCTTTCTCTCTGATTGTATTGGAAGAAAATAGATCATGTCTGCATGCCTAAAATCTTAATTCTTGAAAGAAAAATGTTTGACTTCTTTCTCTCTCTCTCTCTCTCTCTCTCTCTCTCTCTCTCTCTCTCTCTCTCTCTCTCTCTCTCTCTGTCTGTCTGTCTGTCTCTCTCTCTGTCTTCGCCATCCCTCCATCACCGCTCTCTTTTAATGTTTGCATAACTGTTGAACAATTTTTATTATTATTATCACTACTAACTTTAAAAAAAAATTATAATTATTATTTATTTGTGTAGCTTATCTATTATTTATTCACCTTTTTTTCTTTTTTTTTTTACATTATAATTATTATTTATTTATTTATTTATTTGTGTAAGCTTATTTATTATTTATTCACCTTTTTTCTTTTTTTTTTCTTTTTTTTTACCCTCAAGGCCTGAGTAAGCGCGTTGGGTTACGCTGCTGGTCAGGCATCTGCTTGGCAGATGTGGTGTAGAGTATATGGATTTGTCCGAACGCAGTGACGCCTCCTTGAGCTACTGAAACTGAAACTGAAACTGTTATCAATCCCCCCCAGGAAACGTTAACGCCAACGGCCACGGAGTGAACGAGGTGTCCTCCACCCTTCACTGGGGAACCTCCCCAGGTGACAACCACTATGGCCAAACCACTGGGGCCAGGTGATTATCTCACCTTTGTGTTTGTCTGTCTGTCTGTCTGTCTGTCTGACTGTCTTCGTCTCTTCCCCCACCTCCACCCCACACACCCTTTTCACCTTTGTCTCCATCTTCCTCCTGTCTCTCTCTGTCTCTCTCTGTCTCTCTCCTTCCCCCTCTTCTCTCTTTGTCTCTTTCTTTATCTCTGTAGTTCTCTCTCTCTCTCTCTCTCTCTCCTCCCTCCTCACGGCCTTATGAATAAACCATCTAATTCTCTCTCTCTCTCTCCTTTCCCGCCCCCCTCTCTCTTTCTCTCTCTTGCCTTTTATCTCTTTTTATTACACACACATACACACACACACACACGGAAAAAATAAGACTTTTAGTGACCTTTTGCGTGTGTGTGTATGTGTGTGTGTGTGTGTGTGTGTGTGTGTGTGTGTGTGTGATATGTGCACGCATATGTGTGTGCGTGTGTGTGTTTGTGTGTGTGTGCACGCGCGCGTTTATGTGCGTGTGTATATGTGTGTCTGTGCGTTTGTATGTGTGTGTGCGTGTGCGTGCGTGCGTGCGTGCGTGTGTGTGTGTGTGTGTCCACAGGCATACAGGGGACTGGAGCGCTGGGTTCCACACCTGGAAACTGGAGTGGACTTACGACCACTTGGCGTCAGTACCAGAATCTGTTTCTCCGTCTGTCTGTCTGTCTGTGTCTGCCTGTCTGTCTGTCTGTCGCTGTGTCTGCGTCTCTTTTTTTCTTCTTTTCGTGTCTGCTTCTGTGCATCTGTATCTGTCTTGTTTCTATGTCCGTCTCTGTCAGTCTCTGTCAGTATCACTGTGTCTGCCTTTGTGTCTCTGTCTCTGTGTACCTCTCTCTCTCTCTCTCTCTCTCTCTCCCTCTCTCTCATCCCACCCCACCCCCTCCCCCGCCATAATTCCTTTTAACTTTCTTTTCTTTTTCTTCTTTTTCATGTAGATATTCATTTACTTCTTTATTTGTTTGATTATCTGTTCCTTTTTTTCTTTTTTTCTCTCTCTCAAAGGCCTGACTAAGCGCGTTGGGTTACGCTGCTGGTCAGGCTTCTGCTTGGTAAATGTGGTGTAGCGTATATGGATTTGTCCGAACGCAGTGACACCTCCTTGAGCTGCTGATACTGATACTGTTACTGCCACAGATAACGAACAACGCAACAATTCACGAACGATGCCACACATCATGAACAGTGCCACATCGCAGATTTCGAACAATACCACAGATCACGAACAATGTCACAGATTCACGAACAATGCTACAGATCAGGAGCGATACCCCACCACAGATCACGTGCAATACCCCACCACAGATCACAAACAATACCCCACCACAGATCACGACCAACACTCCACCACAGATCACGAACAATGCCCCACCCCAGATCACGAACAATACCCCACCACAGATCACGAACAATACCCCACCACAGATCACGACCAACACTCCACCACAGATCACGACCAACACTCCACCACAGATCACGAACAATGCCCCACCCCAGATCACAAACAGTACCCCACCACAGATCACGAACAATACCCCACCACAGATCACGAACAATACCCCACCACAGATCCCAGATCACAAACAATACCCCACCACAGATCACGAGCAACCGACCAACACCCCGCCACAGATCACGAGCAACCGACCAACACCCCGCCACAGATCACGAACAATACCCCACCCCCAGATCACGAACAATACCCCACCACAGATCACGAACAGTGCCAGTCGATTATCACGAGCAAAAGATGAACACAAGCAAAACAGATAACAAACAAAACAAGAGAGGCAAGGCCTTCAAGACTCACTTGTGATACACTTTTAAAAAATCTAATCGTTAAAATGTGTTCTGTATTTGTTATTATAAAGCTTCGCGTTAAAAAAAAAAAAAAAAAAAAAAAGAAGAAGAAAAAACAGTCCTAACCAGATTCGAATTAAGTCCCCTAGTATTAATTACAGAGTAATTTCCCTTTTTTACTATCTGCACCAAAACGTTTGCAAAATAAATAAAACTTCCACGCTTAGCAAAAGAAGTTCCTGTTTGAACAAAAAATGATAATAATGACTGCTCTTGTTGTTGTGTCAGAATATCAGATCAAAGTGCCAAGTTTAGAGAATACAAAAAAATATAAATATAACAGTAAATGCAGTTTGCATATAATTAGGCTTCATTTTTTTATTTTTTTGTGCCCATCCCAGAGGTGCAATATTGTTTTAAACAAGATGACTGGAAAGAACTGAATTTTTCCTATTTTTATGCCTAATTTGGTGTCAACTGACAAAGTATTTGCAGAGAAAATGTCAATGTTAAAGTTTACCACGGACACACAGACACACACACACACACACACACACACACACACACACACAGACAACCGAACACCGGGTTAAAACATAGACTCACTTTGTTTACACAAGTGAGTCAAAAAAAGTACCCAGAAACGTTTCCATCTCGCTTGTTGATTGCAGTACCTACGTCGACAACCAGCAAATCATGCGAGTTACCCCTCCTGCTGGCGGCTTCTCTCAGCTGGGTCACACCAGTAACATCTGGGCTGGTAACGACAAAATGGCGCCTTTCGACAAAGAGGTAACAGCAGTCCTAACCAACGTTCTTTCCTCCTTCCTCCACCCTCCCTCCTTCCATCCTCCTTCTCTCCTTCTCTGTCTCTCTTCCTGGTGGTTGGTTATGATGGTATCACACCCATAAAAATTCCTTTTTTTCAGTTTATATTGTTTTTTCACACACACACACACACACAACTGGCAACCAGCCTCATCCACCCTTCGCGGTTAACTGCCCTTCTGACGGTCTGAGTCAGGGTTAGACCTGTACACGATCTTCTGTTCCATGTTATTTCAGTTCTACACGATCTTCTGTTCCATGTTGTTTCAGTTCTACACGAGCCTCTGTTGTTTCAGTTCTACATAATCTTCTGTTCCACGTTGTTTCAGTTCTACATGATCTTCTGTTTTCACGTTGTTTCAGTTCTACATGATCTTCAACGTGGCGGTGGGCGGCACCAACGGGTTCTTCCCTGACGGCTGGAACTACGGCTACGCCAAGCCCTGGTCCAACAGCTCGCCCCACGCCGCCAAGGACTTCTGGCAGAACCGGGCCCGCTGGGAACACAGCTGGGTGGGCGACAATGTGGCCATGGAGATCGACTACATCGAGATGCGTTACCTGTAGAGCGGAGACGTTTTATCTGTAGAGCTGGGATGCGTTTCCTGTAAATGTGTTACCTGTAGAGTTGTGAAGCGTTACCTGTAAATGCGTTACCTCTAGAGCTTGCAGAGTTGAGATGTCTTACCTGTAGAGCTGAGATGCGTTGCCTGTCGATACGTTACCTGTAGAGTTTAGATGTTATGCGTTGCTTGCAGAGGTAAGATGCGTTACCTGTCGAACTGTGATGCGTTGCGTGCTGTAGATACGTTTCTTGTAGAGATGAGACGAATAACCTATAGAACTGAGATGCGCTATTGCTTAAAAAGCTACTGACGGGACCACCAATCACATCGGTCAGTCTGAAAAAAAAAGGTTAGTAGCGGCATCGATAAACAGCTGCCATGTCTGAGAAGGTTTTATTCTGCGGCATCAATAAAAAAAAAATTAAAAAAATTAAAAAAATCCCCCAACAAACAACAAAACAGTTTTCATGAAAATGTCAGCAAAAAGATCCAAATGTTTCGCTATTTTGTGACCAGCTGAAGACTGTTTGGGTTGATGGTGGGACTTTGGTTGGTTGGTGATAAATGATTCGTTGTTGTGTGGTTTGAGGTGGAGGGGTTGTCAATGTGTGAGTAAATGATCTAATTCTAAAATGTCGTTTTGCTTGGTATGCTACAAAGATGAATGGGAGGGGTAACAGAAAGGGAGAGAGAAGAGAGAGAGAGAGAGAGAGAGAGAGAGAGAGATGAACGAATCAAATTAATTTCGAATTATGAGACTGAAACGTCTTTTTCTTTTTTCATTCAGCCCCCGAAATACCCCAACACCTCTACACTCCCCCAAACTTTCCACCCCTCAAAAAAAGGGGGGGGAAAGTAAACGATTTTTAAAGGAGGAAAAGTGGAAGTAGCAAAGAAGAGAATTCTGAGCAGAAGAAGCGATACTAGTGACGAGCAGAGAGAGAGAGAGAGAGGCAGAGACAGACGGTGAGAGAGGTGGGTGAAAGATGTCTTTCTTTCCTCCAGTGCACTTCCGCATGTTCGCGCAACTGTGCGTGCGCGTGTGTGCGTACGTGTACGCGCGCGCGTGTATGTGAGACACAGAACAAAAAAGAGAGACAGGCGAACAGAAAAAACACCATAAAGCATCGGATATCAAGTCATGGAGAAAAACGTGACAAGGGATACAATCCAAGTTAGTTCACTTTTCGTACTTCGTGTTAAGTTTGCTTCCCTTCCCAGTTTCAGTTTCAGTAGCTCAAGGAGGCGTCACTGCGTTCGGACAAATCCATATACGCTACACCACATCTGCCAAGCAGATGCCTGACCAGCAGCATATCCCAACGCGCTTAGTCAGGCCTTGGAAAAAAAGGTGAATAAATAATAGATAAGCGCACATAAATAAAGAAATAATAATTATAATATAAAAATGATGGACAAACTATCGCTCTGTCAAAAAACATGAAATTTAATAAAAAAATAAAGAATAACAGAATAAAACAAGATGAACGAAATTAAGTAAGACGTAGATACAACACTATAATACATAACAGAATGAACAGAAACCAGCGTGTAAATAATAAAAAGGTCATGAATTCATATGTTAAGAAGTTAAATGCTTATGTGTTGGAGCTGAATTTATAAAGTTCCCATATGTACACTACTCTCTCACACACACACGCACACACACACGCACACACACACACACACACACACACACACACACACACACACACACACACACACACACACACACACTTCAACTGTTGAATATGTGATTTTAATGAATGAGAGATCAGGTATAAATTCTTTAACGAACCGAATAATGTTTCAAACATTTCAAAGAAAAAAAAAACGTAACGATTTTTCAATAGACTGTCTTGAGCACCACATTAAATGCATAAAAACATATGGATAACGTTTACAAACTTCACATCTAAAACAAATTTCAAACTCGAAAGTATGTACATCTAAAAGAATGAAGTTTCGAATATGATTTAAAAACCTTCATCTTTAAAAACCAATACAAACGTAATGTCAATACGAAAGCGTATGAAAAACGGGGGAAAAAAAAACGTTGAAAATTTCAGACATCACACACAAAATCAAATCTCATGTTTTAAGTGTATTTAAGTCCACCAATACAATATAGCCTCATTGATTACAAACACTGGACAGCATTTCAAAACCTCAAGCAATGGATATTTCACTCTTCAAAATACTTGGCAACATTTTTTTAAAACTCAAAATACTGGGCAACATTTCAAAACTTAAAATACTGGACAACAATTATACATTGAACTGGATAACATTTCAAACCTCAAACACAGGTCAAAATTTCAAACTGGATAGAAAAAAAAATCATACACCGTACATTTCAAACCTATAATACTGGACAAATTTAAACTTTAAGCACAGTGCACTTGAAACCTCAAACATTGGGCAACATTTCAAACAACGAGTAACATTCCAAATTATTTACACACACACACACACACACACACACACATATATATATATATATATATATATATATATATATATATATATATATATATATATCAGAACATTCCATAACTCCAGAGTCGCATTTCATTTCAAATCCTAAGCAGTTGACAGTATTTAAACCTCACAACACCACGCATTTCAAATCTATGAAAAAAAAAAGAAAAAAAAAAAAGGGACAACAACGTTTCGAAACCTCAAACAACGTCTCAACTCAAACAACACAAACTGCAAAACTGAACTACTGGACAAACATTCAATTACAACTCGAGCACAGGACTACATTTCAAATCTCAAACTACTCATTCAGAACATGGAAAACTCGACACATTTCATTCATCAATCATTATCAAGAATTTCAACCAACCACGACAGCGATACCCAAGACAGCTCAAACTTAAAGCATGCTATTTATTAATTTATTTATTTCCTGCTGAGGACCAGGAAGAAAAAGAAAAAAAAAGGGCGACAATACAAGGGCATCCAGGAGTCATGATCTGGGTGCAGCCCGGCTCCCTTAGAGTGTAAGGAGTTAAGGGCTGAAACACTTGACTGAGGAGGGGGGGTGGGGTTGGGGAGTTGGGGGGTGGGGGGTGGGGGTGGGGCTTCTTCTCTGAAGACCTTGTACTGTCCCTCTCTCCCTAGAGTTTCTTAGTACATGTCGTCTTTCTGAACATTAAGACACCTTTCAGTTGTCGCAACTTTCTAGAAAAAAGAAAAAGAAAACAAATTAAAGGTTAATGTAGGAAAACGCAGAATTGGCGTATTCTGCTGTCTCAGACACGATCAAACTGAAAAAATTCTGGCCACATGAATGAGCTGGAAATACAAGTAGACAAAATATTGAGAGCTGGCCACAGTAACGATAAAAGAAAGTAAACATTGAAATACGCGGGGCAAGACGTGGAATTACAAATCTGCACATTGCCTAGTCAATAAAAGGATACACGTTCACTGTAATATACACGTGAGTGTGTGCGCGTGTAACTTAAGCCTGATTTTATGATACAGGTAAACGATATAAGATGCAAAGGCAGCTCTCAGTCTGCTCTTACCAGGTGGGCAGCTGGTTGTGCAAATGACTCTCTCTCTCTCTCTCTCTCTCTCTCTCTCTCTCTATATATATATATATATATAATGCTTGGAGTTTGGTTTCTGACCGAGACAGATGTGAGTACGTATGAGACACACACACACACACACACACACACACACACACACACACACACACACTACGCTCACTCATCGAACACTAAACAACTGCACCGCGGAAGAGGAAGAGGACGTCGACGTCGACACTGTCGTCACCGACGACGATGACGATGACGACGACAGATAAGACGACGTCAACGAATACGACGAGCGCGTGCTCCACGGTCGTTGTTTGAAGGACGTCAGAAATGACGTGGCGAGATGCCGCTTGGAGGAAGACCGATCGTGGTGGTGCTGGTGGTGGTTGTGGTGATTGCGCCGCTGTGTTCCGGGATTGCAGCACCCATGCTGGTGGTGGTGGTGGTGGTGGTGGTGAAGGTCAGGACCCGAGCAGCAGCAGTTGTGGCGGCAGTTCTTGAGTGCTCGCCAGAGGGCGCGCATTTCTGTCCGGAAGCGGGAGCTGGCCAGACAGTAGAGGATGAAGTTTGCCGTGTTGTTGCAGTACATCAGGATGCTCAGGGAGGCGTACGTCACCTTGTTAAACATACACACGCGCAAACACCGAGTTATACACAGCACATACATACATATATACATGGCAATACTAATTAGTATTATATTCATATAGCGCTGAATCTTGTGCAGAGACTAATCAAAGCGTTTTTGCACTTGTCATTCAAACGCATGCATAACTCTAAAACTGAAGAAAAAAACAAAAACAAAACAAACAAAAAACAACTGAAGACAAGGAAGAGGCAGCGAAGGGAGGCTGTTTTGGGAAGAGGTGGGTTTTAAGGGCAGACTTGAAAGAGCTGAGTGTGGAGACCTGACGAAGCGAAAGAAGAAGTTCATTCCAGTTACAAGGTCTAGAGAACAGAGAAAGAACGGCGGCCAACAGTCGAGTGTATGAATCTGGGTATGCGCAATCAACAACCATCTACCTGAAGATCTAGTCATCAGCCCCATCCACATGTAATATGCGGCTTCTGTTCAAACGTGTGTGTGTGTGTGTGTGTGTGTGCGTGCGTGTGTGTGCAGTGCGTGCATATGTGAGAATGCACAAGTTTTTATATTGGTATGCACTTGCATGTATCCCAATTTCTACTGTATCGGTGTTTGTGTATGATTTTCGATTTATGTTCGTACCTTGTTATGTACCTCCCCCCCCCCCCCCCCCCGCCCCAATATTCCTTGTGACCCCGGTACACTTGGTAATAAAGACATATTCAATTCTAAACAGAGTGAATCCGAAGCCGATCGTAGAGAGCGAGATGGGGTGTAGAGGTGAAGTCAGCCACAGAGATTGGAAGGGGCAGAATTGTGAATACATTTATAACATAGAGTGCTGATCTGTGTGTGTGTGTGTGTGTGTGTGTGTGTGTGTGTGTGTGTGTGTGTGTGTGTGTGTGTGTGTGTGTGTCCTTCCTTCCTTCCTTCCTTCCCTCCTTCCTTCCTCCCTTCCTTCCATCTATCCTTCCTTCCTTCGTGCCATCCTTCCTTCCTGTCTCCTTTCTATCCTGATTTCTTCATTCCTTCCATCAATCCTTCCTTCCTTCCATCCTCCGTTCATCCCGCCCTCCCTTCCTTCCATCCCTCTTCATTACTGCTTTCCATCCATCATACCACCTTCCTTCCTCCTTCGTGCCATCCTCCTTCCTTCTTCCTTCATTCCTTCCTTCTTTCCTTCCCTCCCTCCCTCCTTCCTTCGTCTGCCTTCTTTCCTACCTTCCTTCATTTCTCCCTCCCTCCCTCCCTCCCCTCCTCCTTCCTTCCTTCGTGCCTTCCATTCATCATCCTTCCTTCCTTCTTTCCATCTTCCTTCCTCCCTTCCATCCTCCTTCCTTCCATCACTCTTCCCTCCCTCTCTCCCTTCCTTACATCCTTCTTTCTTCCTGCCTTCCACCCATCATATTTCCTTCCCTCGTGCCATCCCCTTTCCTACCTTCCATCCATCCATTATCCTTCCTTCCTTCTTTCTTTCCTCCCTTCCTTCGTTCCTTCCTCCCTTCTTTCCATCCTTTCTCCCGTCCTTCCTCCCTTCCTTCTTGCCATCCTCTCTCCGTCCCTCCCTCTCTTCCTTCTTTCCTTCCTTCCTCCCTCACTCCTCCCTTCCCTCCCTCACCTCTGAAAGCCGTTTGTTGTTGGGGAAGCCGAACCAGTGGACGATGGCGTAGACGCTGTAGGGGAAGGTGGTGATGCAGAACAGCACACTCACCCCCACCAGCAGTCTCCTCATCACCTCTACCATCCGGCCCTGACGCTGGTCGTACCTGGTTGATGATAGTCATGATGATGATCATGATGATAATGATGACGGCAACAACCAAGAAGAAGAAGAAGACGAAGAACAGCAGCAACAACAACAACAAAACAACAACAACAATAATAATGATGACAATATGAAGAAGAAGAAGAAGAAGTGTATTGCACTGTAATGTATTCATTACTTTTTGTCACAACAGATTTCTCTGTCTGAAATTGGGGCTGATCTCCACACATCACTAAGGTACAGCAACATCTAAACTGAATAGCTAACTCACTAACTAACTAAAAAAACTGACATCTGTTCAAACAAATGAATTAATAAAT
>NC_134884.1:16746124-16753624 GCF_041734735.1 Babylonia areolata
CACAGTTAATAGAGGGTTACGACCATACTAGGCTCTTCCTTCCGAGCAATGCAACTGGCTCCAGATTGCTCCATGTCTGTCGACTTATGTGTCAAAAACCTGGATCTCTCTAAACGGTTTCCATCTTCATTCTGCAATATTGCCAGTCCATCTTTATTGGTTTTTATTTCTTCTTCTTCTTCTTCTTTCTGTCTTCCCCTGTAAAATTAAGCACAATAAATATTTGACAACGACCTGTCACGCTGAAGTATTGAACACCACCGGTAAAGATATCAGGACACCCGTGAACAGCTGTTGCACTGCTCGATGTGTTTCCTTGTACTCCGACACACTCGTGCATTCGAGTGACTGTAGGTTTCTTCGACTTATTCAACGCCACAAGAGGGAGGAGGGGGATGAGAGGGGGGCTTCTAGCTGCTTGAATGAAGTGGAGGGCGGGGGGGGGGGAGGGGAGGGGGTTCAGATCGATGCCTGGTGTATTGATGTTTCGGGAATGGAAATCATCAACAGCTTCACGGGTGCAACATCCGAGAGGTTACAGCATGGACTTTCAATCTGAGGGTACCGGGTTCGAATCACGGTGACGGCGCCTGGTGAGTAAAGGGTGTAGATTTTTTACAATTTCCCAGGTCAACATTGTGTGCAGACCTGCTAGTGCCTGAACCCCCTTCGTGTGAAAACGCGAGCACAAGATCAAATACGCACGTTAAAGATCCTGTAATCCATGTCAGCGTTTGGTGGGTTATGGAAACAAGAACATACCCATCATGCACCCCCCTCACCCCCCGAAAGCAGAGTATGGTTGCTTACATGGCGGGGTAAAAACGGTCATACACGTAAAAGCCCACTCGCATATATACGAGTGAACGTGGGAGTTGCAGCCCACGAGCGAAGAAGAAGAAGAAGAAGAAGAAGAATCTATAGCTTAGTCTTTTGTGAAGGACTATGACTCGAACTAGGAGGCGAGATTGCACTGGCTCTTAGTGCTGCAGCCTTGGGGACTAGTTGGCCTTTGGGAGCCATCCCGACTAAGACTGTCCTGAAACCCTCATGGCCGGAAGAGTGGGGATGTAACCTGGGAAAGACATTCTCCAGTATCATCATATTCTAGTCCAAATAGTCGGGACGGCAATTGCCTCCTCTGCTGTTCTGATGTATTTGTATTTCTCTATTTTGTCACAACAGATTTCTCTGTGTGAAATTCAGACTGCTCTCCCAAGGGACAGCGCGTCGCTACACTGAGAGCGCCACCTTTTTTTTTTTTCTTTTTTTTTTTCCTGCGTGCAGTTTTATTTGTTTTTTTCCAATCGAAGTAAACTTTCCTACTGAATTTTGCCAGGGACAACCCTTTTGTTGTCATGGGTTCTTTTACATGCGCTAAGTGCATGCTGCACACAGGACCTCGGTTTATCGTCTCATCCGATTGACTAGCGTCCAGACCACCACTGAAGGTCTAGTGGAAGGGGAGAAATATTGGCGACTGAGCCGTGATTCGAACCAGCGTGCTCATATTCTCTCGCTTCCTAGGCGGACGCGTTACCTGCGGGTTTGTATTATTGTAAACACACGATAGCTTGCATGGTTGATCTATAACCATAATTATCGTCTTTCAGTTGCAGATTAATTAATTAATGAGCTGGCCAAAATTAACATGAAAATAGATATTGAATAAACAGATAGGTGATGATAAAAAGAAAAGAAAGTTAAACACACACACACACACACGCATACACACACACACACACACACACACACACACACACACACACACACATGTATGTATATATATCAATAGATCTACATCTGTCTGTCTCTCTCTTTATATATATATATATATATATATATATATATATATATATATATATATATATATATATTACACACAAACACACACATATATAAATGTTATATATATATATATATATATATATATATATGTATAAACAAGTTTCAAGCTTTGATTATCCTTTTACACCTTTTGGGGTATGGAGGATTACTGCAAAATAATGTTTTCATGCCCAGAACAAACACTTCCAAATACACAACAATGTGACATAAAAGTTGAGAAAACACAATATATATATATATATAAACAGATACATAGATACACTGAAAAAGGAATTAATAGATTAAAGTAATTTTAAAGGAATAGAATAAAAGCATGTTATCACCACTAGCAGCACACCCACGCGCAGTCACACACACACACACAACAATGTGACATAAACGTTGAGAAAACACAATGTCTTTTGACTCCAAAAGTGTAGTTAGGCAACATTTGCAAATCTAATCATTTTACTTACAGCCAAAATCACACACACACACACACACACACATAGATATATATACACATATATATGTATGTATATATATATATATATATATATATATATATATAAACAGATGCATAGATACACTGAAAAAGGAACTAACAGATTAAAGTAATTTTTCAGGAATAGAATAAAAGCATGTTAGCAGCACACCCACGCGCAGTCACACACACACACACACGCGCGCACACATACGCATGCGCGGACGTGCGCACACACACGCACGCACGCAAGCACATCTACACCCCCCCACACCCCTCCCATGCCCCCCCCCCCCCCCCCCCCCCCTCCCACACACACACACACGTGGTACCTGAGGTGTCGAACATCCACGTGAAAAGCGGAC
Source organism: Babylonia areolata (assembly GCF_041734735.1). Lineage (NCBI taxonomy): Eukaryota > Metazoa > Mollusca > Gastropoda > Neogastropoda > Buccinidae > Babylonia > Babylonia areolata. The sequence goes on from NC_134884.1 coordinate 16,748,801, forward strand.
AAGATCACCTGCCTAAGCAGTCCAGTATACAACACCGCCAAGTCTGTTGCCGCCGCCACCAGCAAATATATTGTCGCCTTTTGTCTCCTGAAACAAGACCCGTCCATCCCAGTCAACCCTGAAAGCGGAGTATGGCAGCTTAAACGGCTGGAAGCTGGTTGAATGAATGAGCATAAAATTAATGTATGCTTGAAAGAGGAGGAGGAATGATTTGTTTAATGTCCCGTCACATTTTCTGCTGGTGATTGTGGACATTGTGTGCCTTCTGTTTTCCTGTCCCATTATCTGCACCGTGTCAGTGGCATTACTCCCACGCCGCTCACTCCATCGGGAATAAAGACAAATCGGGAATGGCAAATCGGGAAAACAATGCGCTGAACTCACCCTTACACCCGGCGGAGGATGGGGGTTGGGGGTTGCGGGGGCGTGGTGGGGGGGTGGGGGGGATTTTCATAGTGATTTTCTTGTGTGTTTTTATGTCAGAAATCAAAATTGATTTGTCTGCCAAGTTTGAATTATGGCATAAATGCAGGAGGAGTGCAAATATCGGCCATTTTTCCTTCTTTGGGCTCTATAAATAACGTTTTGGGGTATATGTGCTTGAAACGGTACTGTATTCACATATTCCATCACACAATTAATTTCTTTATGTCTACAGAAAGAAATCAGAATGAGCTATTCCATGAAACACAACGACCCACCTCGGCGTTGGAAGCTTTGGGGATCTTCATCTGTGACAGTTTCTCAAAGACTCGCCACATGCAAAGGAACCCTCCGAGGACACCAAATGGGCATCTTAAAGTCACCCAACATGGAGAAGAAAAAAAATTACAAAAGTATACCATTAATATATGCGTAGTACAAGAAAGAGGTTCTTGTGACAAAAAAAAACCTAAAACAAACACACACACACACACACACACACACACACACACACACACACACACACACACACACACACACACACACACACACACACACACACACACAAACACACACACAAAGACGGCACAGTTTGGTTGTGCATGTGAACAACTCAGTGATCCTTTCTGTAATTCGAAAGGAATGATTAGAGTTTGTTTTACAATGAACTCTAAACTGTCTGCTGTTTGTATTGACCACACCTTTCGCAACTGTCAAAGAAGGGAGTTGATGGGGTTCATTTCTTTCTTTTTAAATTTTTTTTTTTTAACATTGGATTCTTAAACCGCAACTGACGATATGTGACACAGGTAATTATGGACAGGTAATTGTGGGCCAAAAAACTGACCAAACTATACAGCGGATATCGTGAAAAATCTCCCTGGTGATGTAAGTGGTGTGTATGGACGGAAAAACCATTAATGATGACGTTTTGTTTACCAAGTAAAATGTTGTAAATTGCTGCGACGCGATACTTGAAATTGTAGAGTTTGGGTCAGTAATAGACCGCCTGTAACCCTCGGGTACATTTTAGCAGGTCATTCTTGACAATAGAAGGCTGTGTGACATCATTTGAAGCTCTACAAACTTAATCTTAGACAAATACACTTCACTAATAACAAAATACCATTTTAGCTGAGGACATACTTTCGCGACAATACAAAAACAGTGCCTTTTTTTTAAACCATACCCTGGTATATTCAAACCGTAACTTATTTTTGGATGACAGGTATATTTGGATGGCAAAGTGATCAGACTTTTGGGAAATCATAATGAAAAATCCCCCCCTCCGCCGCCCCCTCCCTCCCCCGCCGGGATAAGGGGGTAGGGGTGTATGGTCACCCGAAGGATAAAGCTTTGTTGGCGAAACGATTGGTTTGGGTACTGCTCACATCTGTGAGCCCACGACCCCAGGGGGAACATTTCACGGGGGATGTTCTTTTGTACCCGGGATATATAAAAACATTTCCCGCTGGTGGTATGCTATTTACTGGGAGGTGTTTTTTTTTATTTATTTTTTTTGTTTTTTTTTTTTGGGGGGGGGGGGGATGGGAGAGCTCTCCTTCTCCGTCTCTCTCGGTCTGTCTGTCTGTCTGTCATTCTCTCTCGGTGTGTCTGTCTGTCGGTCTGTCTGTCTGTCTGTCTCTCTCGGTGTCTCAATCCCTCCTCCCATTGTGGGTGCGTGTGTGTGCGTTTGTCTGTCTGTCTGTCCGTCTGTGTGTCTGTCTGTGTATGTGCGCGCGTGCGTGCGTGTATATGCGTGCTTGCGTGTGTGTATATGTGTGTGCGTGCTTGTAGTGCGTGTATATGTGTGTGTATTTGTGTGTGTGTGTGTGTGTGTGTGTGTGCGTGAGCGCGCGCGCGTGCGTGTATATGTGTGTGTGTGTGTGTGTGGTGTGTGTGTGTGTGTGTGTGTGTGTGTGTGTGTGTGCGCGAACGTGCGCGCGTATGTGTATACCTGTCTAAACGTGCCTGCGCATGTCTGTGGAATATGTAGGCATGATAATGTTTGATAACATTGATACACACACACACACACACACACACACACACACACACACACACACACACACACACACACACACACACACACACACACACACACACGTATATATATATATATAACACTACGACAAAGGCAGACAGCGTGCCTGTGCATATCATCGTGACAGAAGGTGCACCACAGCGGCGCCAGTGCGCACAATGAGTGTCCCCACGTTGCATGCATGCATTCATTCATTCAGCGAGCGGTCCCCCCTACCCCCAACCCCACCACACCCCTCCCGACACATGACACATGCTTGTCAGGAAACCAGTTAAACGATATCTTGGCATGCATCTGAAGACTTCAGCCTTATAATTATTTTTCTGGTCGCTTTCAACGGTACCGGTGTGAGATCCTCAAACCAACCCCCCACCCCTTCCCGATTCAAACAACTCTCACACCCCCCCCCCCTCCAATCCCCCCCTTGCTGTGTTTTTATTTACCCGGCGGAAATTCTAGGCTGGCTGCGAATGATCAACCATGTCCCCCTCCCCCACCTCCCCAAACTGGAGTTTGGCTGCCTGCATGGCGGGGGAAAAAAAACAACTGGTCATACAGATAGAAGCTCACTCATGTGTACGAGTGAACGTGGGAATCGCAGAGTGGTGACGCTTGGCTCTTCCATATTAAAGCGTCCTGAAGCCAGTTGCATTGCTTGGTTCTAACTTTTTGACACTCACACGTGACTAAATACCTACATTGACCGAACTACGCCATTGGTCAGTTCCATACTACACACAGTTAGTAGCGGGTTACGACCACACTAGGCTCTTCCGTCCGAGCAATGCAACTGGCTCCTGACCTGTTAACGACATGATGTGCTGTACAAAAATGTGTCGTTATAAACATGAAAATTGAATCAACTCAAATCAAACCAAATCAAATGGATAAGAACTGATTTGGATTTGATTTCACGATAATTACGATTTTTATAATTATGGTTATGGTTCTATCATTATCATCATTAATAATAATGATAATGATATAATGATATAATAAGAAGAAAAAGAAGAGGGAGGGACGCTCACTCAGTCTGGCTCTGCGACTAAACCATTATTGTCGTTAGTTGGGGGCTTAGTATGTGGTGTCCAAAGCGCAGAACAGGCACCACTGAACACCACCGAAGTGATTCAGCAGCAGTGCAGGGTCTCCTCTGGTGTGTGGCTTCCTGGCGACCTAACATCGATGATTCCCTGTGGACTGCCGACGCTGGAACTGCGACGGACGAACCCGGGTGTGGTCGTGTATGGGGGAATCTAAATGAGCGGCGTGGGAGTAATGCCACTGAAACGGGGTGGGAGGGGGGGGGGAAGAATCATTTTTTCTTCTTCTTATCATTATCATTCAAATGACCTAGAACAACCCCCATATCGATTATAATGGGGAAGCGAGGATGGGTGTGCGGGGGTTTGGGGGCGAGAGGGGTGGGAGGATGATATCCAGCATGTCATTTCTGTCAATCCTGACTAGTTGGAGTTCATCCTAGGGCTTAAATCTAAGCCGGATTTTACCGCTGGGGGGGAAAAGAGCACAAGAAGCAGCGGGGGGCACGATTAGACTGCTACACCGGATGATGATGATTCTAACACCACGGACAATCACCGTGTACAAAGTCGTTGAAGCATGCGCGGTATACGTATGGCAAATCATCAGCCCTGAAACTGATATGCTTTATACTTGCGACTGCTTTTTTACGATAGGGTGATGACGTGAGATGGCTTGGGACAAGGGGAGATAAGAGATGTTACATGTCATTACACACACACGCGCGCGCGCGCGCACACACACACACACATACTCCCATTCCCCAGAAACGTGCGCGCACACACCCACACACATACACCAAACGCACACACACACACATCCCTGCGCACCCGCACAGACATTTCTATATGTGTTAAACCTTTCATAACTTTTGAAAACGGTTATGCCACTTCTGTCATCAGCAATCAATCAATCAGGCATTTCGTTAAACAACAACAACAACAACAACAACAACAACACGCGAATGAATTCATTGACTTAGCCATCCAAACAACATCACCATGCGCACATCTGAGATCCAGTTCTTTGATTAAAGCTTACTGGTCCCAAAGACCTTTTTTTCGGCCATTGGGGCAGTAAATTCACATTCAATATAAATCTACGTCTCGGTACTGGACAGCGGGGCCCAATGTTCTCCTTCCCCCACTTTATTCAATCTTCCCAACCATAGTCAGGAACCCATTCACACCTGAGTGGGCTGAGGAAATCCGGAGTAAAGTGCCTTTCCCAAAGACACAACACTATGCCGAAACAGGATTTCGAAACTTGATTACAGGTGAATCAATGTGGAAAAGAAGACCAACGCCTGTCCA
>NC_134884.1:16763624-16768624 GCF_041734735.1 Babylonia areolata
TAAAGATAAATGATAAAGACCATAAAATATCACAATTTGCTGACGATGCACAGTTGATGAATACTGGGGACCGTGTATCGTTTGAAAGATCTATTCGACATGTAGAACAATTTGGCACGTTTTCAGGACTTTTCATGAACACACAAAAAACACAAGCTATATGGTTAGGAAACAAAAAACATTCAAAAACAAAATATATGCAACACCTAAATATTAAATGGAATCCAGAAAGATTTAAAATATTAGGAATATGGTTTACAAACGACTTGAAAGATTGTGATAAAATAAATTATGCAGAGAAACTCTCCGAACTGAAGTCCTTATTCAAAATATGGATAAAAAGAAATATCACACCTATGGGACGTGTTGTGGTGTTAAAATCTCTTATCTTATCTAAACTTATTCACCTGTGGATCTTGCTCCCAAATCCTCCTGATGATTTTATTAATAGTTGCCAGAGGATGTGTTTTCAGTTTATATGGAATGGAAAAAGAGACAAAGTGAATAGAAAAACAGCAACAAAAAGTGTTAAAGAAGGTTTAAACATACCAGACATAAGAAAATATAGTCAAGCATTAAAACTCACCTGGATAAGAAGATTTAAAATTACAAAGCATAAATGGAAAAACATTTCAATTGAAATGTTCCCATTTTTCACTGAATTAGAAAGATATGGACCCATGTATGCATTGCGTAAATGTAATAATAATTCATTTTGGAAACACACTTTCATGGCTTACAGAGAATTTTGTTGTCAGGTTACACCTAAATCAGATATTGACCTTCTGTCAGAACCAGTCTTCTATAACGAAAAATTTAAGATTGGAAATAGTACTATAAATCATAGAGACTGGGTTGATAAAGGTGTATACTGTGTTTCGCATTTTCTGAATGACAATGGACACTTTCTTACACAAAACGAATTTTGTGGAAAATATGAACTGAATGTACATTTTCTGGCATACAATGGTTGCTTAAGAGCAATCAGAAAATACATGGAACAGGTAGGTCTTAATGTTCCAACAACCCACAGTTTCCCTGATACACCAGTGGCATTAAAAATAATATACTCGACACCTAAAGGATCACAGCGATACTATGATGTTCTAGCATTTGATGATACAACCCCGAAATCCTGTCACAAGTGGTCTGAGAAACTGGGAACAAATATTAATTGGGTAAAAGCTTATAACAAACTTCATAAAATTAAAGACATAAAACTAAAGTGGCTACAATTTCGTATATTACATAGAATCATTGGAACAAATGTTGTTTTAAAGGAAATGGGAATTGTAAACAGTATTGATTGTGATTTTTGTTTAGAAGTTAAAGATAGTGTTGAACATATATTCTGGCGATGCCATTACTCGAAACGCTTTTGGACAAGTCTAGAAGAACTATTAAAAATAAACTGTACAGTGTGTGAAAATTTGAAGTTCAATGAATGTATAATACTGTTTGGTTTCCATGCTGATATGAAGACAGACTCAGTGCTTGATTTATTAATCCTCCTGGGGAAGATGTATATATATAAATGTAAGTTAGATAAATGCCTTCCAAATATTCACGCTTTTGAACATTACATTGTTTCAAGATACAAAATCGAAGAATATAACGCTAAGATCGCATGTGAAACACACAGCTTCAAAATAAAATGGTTGCCATACTTACCTTTAATTAGAAACAACATATAAAAACAATATTTCAAACCATGTATGGAAATATAACACAACTAAGTTAAATGTTGAAAAAATGGTGCAAGTTGATATGTAGGGATATGGATATCTATTCCTTTTTTCTTTTTTCTTTTTTTGTGTTGTTGTTGTTGTTGTTGCTGTTGATGACTTATTCAAACATTCTCAGTTATTTTTACTTAGAATGTTATATGTGTATATCAATTATATGTGGGTTTTTTTTATGTTGTTGTTTGTTTTTGTTTTATTTTCCTATTGGTACCATGTTTTTGTCAGATTTGTCTTTTCTCTTTTCCCAATATATGCGTTTATTCATTTAAAAAAGAAAAACAAGCAAAAAACACAAGCAAATAACTTATGTTTATTGTTAATGTTGACTGTATTCAGATTTGTAAAAAAAAATCTTTTCATGTATTTTTTTCCCCATCTATTCTCAATTGTCACATTAAATTTATATACAAAATAAAACGGTGGTCGACCCAAGAAAGTCCGGGAAAACACACACATAAAAAAAAAAAAAATAAAAAATAAAAATTCATAATTGTGATTAAAAAAATAAATAAATAAATAAATAAATAAATAAATAAATTAAAAAAAAAAAAATATATATATATATATATATAATACGATGAAAATTGGCAAGAACAAATGGGAAGAATCGGCAATGCCTAAAACCTTAATCCTTGAATGATATTGAAAAAAAACGTTTGTGTTCTAATTCCTGAGTTCCCGCTCTCTGTGTCTGTCTCTGTCTCTGTCTCTGTCTCTCTGTCTCTGTCTCTCTCTCTCTCTCTCTCTCTCTCTCTCTCACACACACACACACACACACACACACACACAGACACACATACACACACATTTAACGATGTTTTACGCCATTGGCTTTGCTCACCCTTGTTTAGGGATCAATGTATCTAAAAACAAGAGATATTCGCTCGTTCGTACGTTCGTTCGTTCTCTCTCTCTCTCTCTCTCTCTCTCTCTCTCTCTCTCTCTCTCTTTCTCTCTCAGACTCTCTCTCTCTCTTTCTCTCTCTCTCTCTCTCTCTCTCTCTCTCTCTCTCTGTCAGCCACAACAGTACCAGATACTATCAAAACTGATCAAATCAACAACAACAACAACCTACAACGACTGCTTCCATTTCTGTTTCCCCATCCACACCAATATATACACACACCACCAACACCAACACCGCTACCAGACAACAGAGAGCTGTCGAGGTGGGGTTTTTTTTAAAGCATGTTTGCAGTCGGCTGGATGATGTAAGGCGCTTTGAGCAGCATTGGTGCTGGATATCGCGCCATAGAAAAAAATGTTTCATTCTCATTACCACCACCACCACCACCAACACCAAAACCACTACCACCACCACTACCACCTCCACCAACACCACTACCACCACCACCAACAACATCACCACCACCACTACCACCATCACCACCACTACCACCAACACCAAAACCACTACCATCAACACCACCAACATCAACACCACCACTACCACCACTACCAACAACAACAACAACACTACCACCACCACCACCACCACTTCCACCAACACCACCACCACCACCACCAAACCACCACCACCAACAACAACACCAACAACACAGAATGTTGGCCTGGAGGTAACGCGTCCGCGTAGGAAGCGAGAGAATCTGTGCAGACTGGTTCGAATCACGGCACAGTCACTAGCATATATTATCCCCCTCCGTTAGACCTTGAGTGGTGGTCTGGACGCAAGTCATTCGGATGAGACGATAAACTGAGGTCCCGTTTGCAGCATGCACTTAGCGCACGTAAAAAAATACCCACGGAAACAAAAGGGTTGTCCAAGGCAGAATTCTGTAGAAAAATCCACTTCGATAGGAAAACAAATAAAATTGCAGGCAGACAAAAAAGAAAGAAAAAAAAAGGTGGTGGCGCTCTAAGTTTTGCGACGCGCTCTCCCTGGGGAGAACAGCCCGAATTTCACACAATCTGTTGCGATGTGTGACCAAAAAAAAAAAAAAAATAAATAAATAATATATATATATATAATATACAATGCCACCATCACCACCACCACTACCACCACCAACAACAACACCAAGAACACCATCACCACCACCACCACCAACAACACCAACACCACCATCACCACCACCACCAACAACACCAACAACACTAATAACACCAACACCACCATCATCACCACCACCACCAACAACACCAACACCACCAAGACTCAAGCCTCCAGAACATCAACAACAACTTTGCTGCTAACCTCATCTTTTCCCTGGACAAAACAGCCAGGGCCAACAGATTGCCCACAGTTCCGACCAGAAGCAGAATGGAACCCCCGATTATCCAAATGTAGCTGGCCACATCTTCGTCCACATCGGACGCGGCATCCCCATTCTTTGTTGTATTATTCATCAACCCCGCACTCGAGTTGTAGTAGTAACTGTCTTCGGTCGCGTTCACTGGCATGACTAGGTGTTTCGTGTCTTGTTTCTTGCTGAAGTGAAGACTGTCTGTCTGTGCCCGCTGCCTACCTGTGTTATTAAGGTGTTGACTTCCGTGTTCGTGTGTGTGTGTGTGTGTGTGACTGGCTCACTATACCCACCCATCCTCCCCTACCCTCCCCCACCGGCACTTCCCGCCTCTCCCTCTTCCCGTCCGCTACAAGCAGGACAGCGGCGGAGAAAAAAAAAATGTGGCCTGTCATTGGTCTAGAAAAACACACACGCACAAAAACCCACCATCACCATACCCGCCAAACGGATCATGTTCGCGCGATAAGTCTTCCGAACCCTTTTGTCTTCACAACAGCTGTGTGACGTGTTCGGATTAACGGGCTGGGAAGGAAGTATCTCACATTCCTATCCAACAACCCCCACCCCCCCTGCCCCCCACCCCCTCATATGGCACCCTCTCGCTGTATTTTGATGTCCATATATATATATATATATATATATATATAGAAAGAGAGAGAGAGAGAGAGAGATACACACACACACACACACACACACATATATATATATATAGAGAGAGAGAGAGAGGGGTGTGTGTGTGTGTGTGTGTGTGTGTGTGTGTGTGCATTCATTTTCATTACAGATTTCAAATATCTTATTGCATTCCCCCAGTGCAATGTTGCACATGAGAGAGACAGTTATAAATTATTGAACTGCGTTTTCGTAACGCTACTTTTTCTTCACACTTTCTGGTTTACATCACCATTTCTTCAATATATATATATATATATATATATATATATATATATATATATATATATATCAAAACATAAAACACATATTCAGCTCT
>NC_134884.1:16773624-16819068 GCF_041734735.1 Babylonia areolata
GATGCTAACAAATCACCAGCAATAACAGAAAGGACATAAACACTGAATTGTCGAGAGAAAAGAACTAATGTTGTCATTCGTACTCGTTTCCCTTGACTCATCCTTGCTAAATGCTTCTTTTTTTTCCTCTCTCTCTTAATTTCACATGGGTTGATTCTGTCCATTTACGCCAAACATCTACTCGTTCATTTATTTATCAGTCTATTTGTTCCTGTCAGATTTTGTTTATAGGACTGGAACTTTCATTCAGTTTCTTTCAAATCCTCACAGAACACAGTCACCATGACTTGTGGAATCGTTCTAGATTCTATTCATAGCTTGGAATACCATCTGCGTCATAAGACAGTCCTTTATTTGAACGTTTTGTTTGGGTTACTGGCCGCAGTCTTGCCTGGCTCCTCTCCTCGCTCGCTCAACAAAATGTCCGACTGACTCTGTGCTCAAGACATACGATCGTGACGAACTAAGTCAACCAAGATTACTTTCTTTAGCTGATGCTCAGAAAGAATTGAAGCATAAATTCGAAGGAGAAGACAGTGGTGAACATTTATAGGACGATTTGATAGAAAATAAAGGGAACAATCAAGAGAGTGGCCAAGATTCGACCATCAGTGAGTGATGCCGGCTGTTCAGCTCCAGCAGACGACAGAAGTCACCGAATTTTTAGCAGTGTGAGCTATTTTCTTGGCACTCAGCCAATGCGGTCTGGTGAGAACTGGATCAAGTGACTGTGTGAGAGGGGTGAAGAGGAGGGGGTGGCGACTGAGGGGGCGTGGCCTCACATCCATATTATCACTTGCAGAAGTCACAATGCATTATGTATCTATTTCTTTTTCAGTTTTTTGACTCACTTGTGTAAACAAAGTGAGTCTATGTTTTAACCCCGTGTTCGGTTGTCTGTGTGTGTGTGTGTGTGTGTGAGTGTGTGTGTGTGTGTGGTAAACTTTAACATTGACATTTTCTCTGTAAATACTTTGTCAGTTGACACCAAATTAGGCATAAAAATAGGAAAAATTCAGTTCTTTCCAGTCATCTTGTTTAAAACAATATTGCACCTCTGGGATGGGTACGAAATAATAAAAAAAAAAGAAGCCAAATTATATGCAAACTGCATTTACAGTTATATTTATATTTTTTTGTATTCTCTAAACTTGGCACTTTGATCTGATATTCTGACACAACAACAAGAGCAGTCATTATTATCATGTTTTGTTCAAACAGGAACTTCTTTTGCTAAGCATGGAAGTTTTATTTATTTTGCAAACGTTTTGGTGCAGTTAGTAAAAAAAGGGACATTAATCTGCAATTAATGCTAGGGGACTTAATTTGCTTTACTCTGATCTTTCTCATCTTAAACATGACATTTTGAACTTATACTAAAAACATAAAAAGCTTATGTGTACAGGGCTTTCACTATGTTCATTCACCCAAGTGGTCTTTTTCGGAAAATACTAAAAATCAATATGACGAGTAGACTTTACAGATCTATTGGCTGAGCCCTGAATGTCATGGGCAAAAATCAGTTGCGTACACATATTTATACGCATTCAAAGCGCGTGCTCATATTCTTCGCGAACGCGAACGACGCCATTTTGTTTCAAGTTGTTGGCCTGCCCGTTCAGTCATTTATTCAATCGACAATACACGATTACATGTGATGGAAAGTTGGAGAAGGAGACTGTGAAATATTTATCCAGAGAAAGATTTGTAAACACCTCATCACTTACTGGATTATACCCCAAACTGCCTTAAAAATATCCACAGAATCAGTCGGAATTCACAGTTAAAAATTGTAAACCACGCGAGTTAATACCTTGAACTGATCACGTTGAAACGAAAAAAATTTCCAGTCTTGACTTTTCTCAAAATGAAGTCCTTTTCACTTCTTACGACGTTTGGAAGTACTTATACTTGGCTCTACATGTTATTAGTTTAACAAAATACTAAATTTTCATGTCAACTTTAAAAGTATAAAACTAGAATGAACATAAAAGAGAAATTGAATTGACCGTGTCGTACTACATGCCCGGCGGGTGTAACTAAACTTGTACATCTATCTAGATCTAGAGAAAACGGCTAAATGTTGCAGTGTGATTGAGGCGATAGCCACGTCTCCTTTACCGCGGAGTTAAAAAGAATTTTTTATTGCCCTTAAAGATTTTTTTTAATGCCCAAGACACACCAGAATAATATGATTTAAACAGCGGTCTCACTGCGATTACCGCAATTGATTTATCGCCCTTTAAAAAAAGTATGTTCAAATATTAGTCAGTTAAGGAACCACGATAGTGTAATGGGTAAGACCAGAGGCACTAAACTTAGCGAGATGAATCACTCAGCGCTTCGCGTGAAGCCGCCGCGCGAGCAGCTCTCGCCCGGAAATAGTATGCGCCCTCAAGCGGCCAGACAGTTACGGCAGCAGAGGAAATGGCTTGGTGTTCTGCTGTAAACTGCAAAAACTCGCGCAAAAAAGGATGGACATTGTTCCGATTTCCCAAAGATGAAGACAGGTAAGCGTTTCATGATTTTGTTTAATGAAGTATCGTGTTGATATGGACATTTATGTCGTTATTACATTCGTTAGTCAGAGCTTTGTTTAGCCGAGTGTGCAAAGTGAAAGTAGTTTTTAGCAAAACCGAAAGTAGAGCTGTGAAAGGTATCCGTGACGTTTTGTGATTGTGACTTTGGGTCTGGGACAGACAACATTAGAGCGGCATCAAAACTGAACCCAAAATGAGGCACTGTTTTAGTGATTAGAACCATAGTGATGCATTGATATAATTATGCAACACTGAATGTGTTGCTATGGTTGTAGTGTAGTGGTTATGGTAGACTGCTCAGCTAGCAGTCATAGTAATAGTAATCACTACTTGCAGTAGACGCCAGTCAAATCTTTCTAGTAATCAGTAATCACTCAGTTTAGCAGGAATGGCAGTAATAGTAGAAGCAGTTGCAGGAGCAGCAGCAACAGCAGCAGTAGTAGCAGCACCAGCTTTGTCATCATCATCATCATCTTCATCATCATCAGTAGTAGTTGTTGTTGTCGTGGTAGTAGTAATAGTACTGAGAAGGATGAAGAGAACAACTGAGGATGAAATGATACCAGTTTCTATAAATTGAAAACTGAATGAAAATAAATATTGAAATGCTGTATTGCTTTTTTTGTACAGATGCAAAAAGTGGGTTCAGAACACCAGGCGAGCTGATCTACAGGGAAAAACCAGCGAGTACCTGTACACTAACTGCAAACTTTGCTCTGAACATTTTGAGCCAAATCAGTTTATGAATCCCAGTGCGGAAAAATTGAGTCTTGTGTGGAATGCTGTCCCCACATTATTCAACATTCCAAATCCACCACCTAAAGTCACAACAAAAAGAAAAATGCCCTGTCGACAGGATCACCCTGCAAGTTCCAAAAAAGCCAGAACCAGCCATGAATCACAGGAAAAAGCAGGTAATTTAATTTACTGTATATATTTGTATGTTTTTAAATTGCTGTAGCTTTTATATGTACAAGTATTTTGATATAATTATGTCAGACTTGTTATCTCTGCGATAATATTATTTAGAACTGTGTATATCACATTGTGTGGGGTGTGGATGAGGAGAGTGAAAAGGTAAAACATAAATTAACATATATGTCATTATTTCTGTCGCCTTGTCAGTGTTTCTCTCTCTCTCTCTCTCTCTCTCTCTCTCAGCTATTGTTTATTTGTATCTCTCACACATTTTCTGGAATGGTGTGTGTGTGTGTGTGTGTGTGTGTGTGTGTGTGTGTGTGTGTGTGTAATAGTCATAAACTAATTTTCATTTCCAGTGCCTGATCCTGTTCCTGGCCCCTCGGTTGACTGACAGCCAACACCAGAAAGACAATAACAGAAAGTTTGCGTCTTCAAGTGGCAGGCAAAACAGAAAACTGCTCAAGCTGTGTCATATCTGAATTTTCCTTAGGCATTGACTTGCAAAATTACTACTGACTTTTACAAATATACTGCCTTAACATTATAAAATTTTAGTAAGTGATCTCAGAAAGGTTGAAATCAGGTATCTGAAGCAAAGTTCCTGTGGTAGTTGGTGCTATTTGTCGTGTCGGCTGTTGGTTCAAGGAGAAAGGCGAAAGTTTACGGCTGGATATGACACCTTTGTTTTCGTCTGTATGGATCCCGACACCAACTGGGTGGGTAATTTCGATAATTTAATAGTAAGTCTCTCTCTCTCTCTCTCTTTGCTGTATCTCTTTTAAAACCTATGGAGAATCTGCAAAATTATGTCGATAACCCACGTATTTATTTTGGGGGACATGCCGCAGACAGTCAACATACGCACATGCTTTTTCTGTGTTGCTTCTCCTTTGCGCCTGGCTGCTATCTACTGTCTGGGGGAAGGGAGAGGGTGGTGAGGGACGCGGCGCGCCGCGAGCGAGCGAGGCTTCAGTTTTGCACATAGGGGAAAGAAGGGAGTGTGCCCTCTCCCTCATTCTACACTCTCTGGTAAGACAGTTTCTTCTCATACCGAACACGCGGGGTTCGAATCTGGGTAGGACTTTTTTTTTTTTTAACCCGAATCTTTATAATAACAAATACAGAACACATTTTAACGATTAGGTGGTTTTTTTTAAAGTGTATCACAAGTGAATCTTGAAGGCCTTGCCTCTCTTGTGTATATTTTATTTTATTTGCAGATCTAGCGCGTGCAGCACTGATTTTGAATCTACACAGAGAAGAATTTGACCTTAATCATTTTTTTATGAAAATCTAGAATGTGAATCAAAGTCATGAGTATGGCCACGAGGTCAGCAGTAAAGACTGTAAATTGTTTGTACAATTACAAGTTGTACATTTTCTCATGGTTCAATTCCGGATTTCCAAAAGCTGCTCCCGTTTTGCCATTATCAATAACGGAATCACCTGTATACATTTTTTGATATCATTACTATTTCTATATTTATTTTCCATAATCATGAGAGCATGCAGAGCTCTTTAATATATTAGTCAATTTATTTTTCGAGATTTGTGTAGTCTATAACAAAGTTGGGTTTTCTCAATTCCCACGATGGTGTGGTTGAGAATGACAGTTCTCTCTCTCCCTCTCTTTCTCGATGCACACTTCCACTGTCCATTCCTTAGCAACTTCGAACACAGTTACGTTAGCACAGTTAGCATCGTTTCGGGGTTTGTCACTGATCTTGTTCTGTGTGTTATGGTTGCCGTTGTGAGGCCACACATTGAACTAGCGGGTATCAAGTTTCCCCCACTGATCCTCCCCCTTCCTCCCACTCCAAATCTCGCCACCTGGGACCCCCCCTCCCACCCCAAATCTCGCCACCTGGGACAGAGAGAGAGAGAAAGAGAGATCAGAGAGAGAGGCAGCAATGTGGTTTTGTGGTGCTTGGGATAATCAAAACAGAGCGGTGGTTCACGCCGAAGAGAGAGAGAGAGAGAGAGTCAGACCCAATGATAAGGATTTCAGCCTTGCTTTTATTTCCCATCTGTCCTAAATAATCTACATTCACTACATTTTGTACACAAATATACCTACACGGAGGAGGGGGATGGTGAAAGGAAAAAAACAACCCCGTACAAATGAATATGCATGTTGAAGAAGGTACAACATACACACACACACACACACACACACACAAGCGCGCGCGCATACACACACACACACACACAAGCGCGCGCGTGCACACACACACAAACACACTCGCTCACTTGCACATGATACGTATTTATGAAACATACACAGACACGCTCACACAGAGATGACAGGTGGACGGGAGAGATAGGGGTGAAAAAGAGAGAGTGCGGAATGGAGGGGGTGAGGTGGGGGTCGCCAAGTGCTGGTGTGAGCGGTTTACAACTGTTCACGCTTTTTTTTTTTTTTTACCCGCAAGCTCATCTCGCCCGTGGGGTGAAACGATGTGAGTTCGTGTCTCAGCAGTCAAAAGCGCCAGTTTGTCAGGCTCAGTCGGTAGCTGTCTGGAGGAGAGAAACCATACAGCCTTGGTTGTCCGGCCTGGTAAGTACGTAGCTGTGTTTAAATGAAATGTTTAGTTTTGTTAATAACTTTGTAAAATGAACTCATTCACCATCCCAGTCCTGCTGCAAGACAGCCTCTTACCTGTTTTTATCTGATGCAAAGGTAGTCATCGATAAATCGCCAGTGTACCTTTACTGGGTGTCCACAGGAAGGAGTATTTGAAGTTCTCATTAAGTTCTATAAACTAAAATGGGAAAACATTACCACCACACCTCCCCCACCCCGTTTCGGCGCACACCCATTTATTTTATTTATTTTTTTTAAATCAGAAGGTATGGAATGATCCCAGAACGATAGCGTGTTGAAAACATCGGAATGGGAATATTGCTCATTAAAGTAGGAACAATGTTGGAAAGATATTCACCCCAGACCTCTCCAGCCTTTTCCCAATTGAGTAAAGAGGGCAGGGGATGGGGACAAAAAGGAGGTATATTTCCAGTATGTTTCCAGCAGCAGGAATGGTGGGGGTGGTGGAGGCAGGGGAGGAGAGGGAGCAGGGTGGAAATCATGTCCAAAAAAGAGACGAGAATAGTTTACATTATAGTGACAGGTTTTGATAGCAGGGATGGTGGTTCCCATTCCTAGCCAAAATGGCTAGAAACAAAACAAAACATTTCATTATTGATATTTGAAGTCATCTCATTTTGTTTTCAGTTCATTTTTGACTGGTCACCTTAATCATAGAAAACAGAATAATCTGGTTACCGCAAAATGTGGTCAGTAACTTTAGTTCAAGCACTGAATGGCAGATTTCTTTGTTCACCCCTCCTCCATCATTCCAACTGCCAAGTTTTTGTATACATTTTAGATCAGCTTTTTTTTTTATTCTTCATTGTGATATTTAAAAAGTTTTAAAGGGTGTTCAAATAATCACAGATTATTGATAGTGGTGTAGAATTGAAAGACAGAAAAATCAAACTGAACTCAAAGACATACATGAAACGTAAATCATTGATCAAAGATCTCTACAGATACGTTGTTGAAACATTAAGAAAAAAGACAAGGAAAAAAAGCTCTAGTATTTTAGTAAGACAACATGCATGCCCACATATTATGCACGACCCAAGCATACATAAAAATCCACACCTGCACTCTCTCTCCACCCCCCCTCCCCAACCGCTTTCCTCCCCACACACCTTAGTAGGGATGTTGTGGAGGGGGGATGCAGTAACAGGAGGGGCAGGGTGGAAGTCTTGCCCAAAAGTGTTGGTGGATATAATTGTGGTTGACATTATGCAAAATTTTAATCTTAAGTCAGCTTTTCATTTCAGTTTGTTGAAAGGTGTGAAAAGAGTGCCAGAAAGTGTTCCATTTTTTTTTTTCAAAATGATAAGGTTACAAGATAAGAATTTTAATGATCATTTATATTTCTGTCCCCCCCCCCCCCCCCCCCCCTTTTAAATCAATGTTTTCATTTGCTTTTATATTTAATTTTGTTGAAAAATATCAACAGTGTTATTCAATATCCTCCATGCCCCAAAAGGGATTAAAAGATGGAAAAGAAAATGTTCAGGCATTATAAAACTATTGAAATTTCTTTATGCCATGGCACTTCCTGATGATGAACAGCAAGAAATAAGTCGCCAAATACAGAAATGGGTGCTAAGGACAGTGATACAGACCTGTGAACTCCTTACTGAGCTATGTTAGTGACCAGTTCGCCATGGAATGCAACTGGTGTGATGAGACATTTGCAATTTAGTGATGCTTGCAACCTCTGTGGGATGAAAATCAAAAGTGAATGATGTCTCTAGAGAAAACAAATATATTAGGAAATGTTAATAATGAATGCTAGCAAATGCATTGAATGATACATGCCAACTGTTACTAGAAGTCATTTATAAAAATGATGCACTAGTTGTCAAAATGATCCAATATGCAGCACTATGTACCAATAATGTTTTAGCATAACTATTGTTTTGTAAACCCAACCATCGACTTTACTTGATATATTTTTGCTTGAATAAAACACCCCTCTCCCTTTTCCAAGATCATAGAAAGCCCTGACACTATCACTATTCATGTTTAAATACTTTGACTGTCTTAAATGTATCTGACCATTTGTATCTGGTCATGTTATTAGGATCAAGGACGCGAACAAGGGACTTCATGAGGCCTCTGAAAAAGCTAAGTCAACCCCCCGCCCACCCCCCTTATCTCTCCATTCTGTCTGTCTTGTCTGTCTGTCCGTGTGTGTGTGTGTGTGTGTGTGTGTGTGTGTGTGTCCGTCCATCTCTGTCCCTCCCTGAGGATGGTTGCCTTGAGTGGATGTGCACGCTGAGTTGAGCATGATGTTGAGCTTAACCCTAACCCTCTAACCATTACTAACAACCTAAGCCTAACCCTGACACACTGCACAGTATGGGTGCCATGTGTGTGTGTGTGTGGGGGGGGGGATTGTGAAGAACAAATAACTGCGGTGTGAATGCCCTTAGTTTCCTTGTTCACAGGCAGGCCACTGAGGACAGCGCCACAACTTGGGACAACACGGGGCTGAGCAGGACACCACCAGCAGGATCTAGGAACATGGGGCCACTACTGCCTTTGGGTGAGAGACTGCTGTTAAAATCGGATCTTGCACCTTGACCAGATGGTAAGGCAGATAAGACAGGTGGGGCCACTGAGGCCAACAGGTGAGGCACTCCTACCAAAATCAGACTGTACTTAAACTAGAAATCATGTGGATAACAGGAAGTGTAGCATAGCTTTGACTCATAACAAGATCATGTCAACAGTCAGTATTGGAAGAATAACCACAAACTTAGGCTTTGCAAATGATCTTAAATGTCTGGCAGGCAGTGAGGAAGAACTCGTCATTCAAGTGTCTGTAACTAATTTATAAAATGAAACTTGGATAAAGGATTACCTGAATCTTTTGTAAACAAATTTTGAGGATTTTGTGACATCTTTGGCGGATTCTAAAAAATGGAATAGAATGGTGGGAGATTACAATGTAGATGAAAATGTTAAGAATTAAAATCCAAAAGTATCAAAGTAGATGAGTCAGTTTTCAGATTTTTTGAACTTACACATATTTATTTATCTTTGCAAAATAAAAAGAGTTGAATTATAAGTATTCATAGGTATCATTTTTGGTTCTTTTTTCCCTGAAACTGTCAAAAGAAATTTAATGCATTTAACTATTAAATTGAAGTATCTGTCATAAATGTCAACGACGAAAAAATATGTCCAGGGGGACAGAGGACGCCTACACCAGCACCGGGGTGGATACTGGTGATGCCAGCACCCAGGACGCCGCTTCCAGTGGGTTCCAGACATATGGAGCCACTGACGCTGACAGGTGAGATATTCCTATCGAAATCAGACAGTACTTGGACAAAAAAAAAATCTTGTGGATTTCAGGAAGTGTAACATAGCTTTGATTGACTCGTTTGAAGATCATGTCAGTAGTCAGCACTAGAACCACCACCACAAAGACAGGCTTTGCAGATGATCTTAAATGTCTGGCAAGCAGTAAGCAAGAACTCATCGTACAAATGGCTGTAACTAATTTAGAAAATGAAACTTGGATAAAGTATTATCTGAACCTTTTGTAAACAAATTTTGGGGATTTTGTGTTTGGCGGATACTAAAAAAATGGAATAGAATGGTGGGAAAAGGAGTTAAATTATAAGTATTTATAGGCATCATTTTTGGCTCTTTTTCCTTGAAACCGTCAGAAGCTGAAAGTGATTGTATTTAACTATTAAAATTATCAGTTATAAATGTTAATGGCAAAAAAATATGTCCAGGGAGACAGGACGCATACACCAGCACCGGGGTGGATGCTGGTGATGCCAGCACCCAGGACGCTGCTTCCAGTGGGTTCCAGACAGATGGAGCCACTGACGCTGACAGGTGAGATATTTCTATCAAAGTCAGACAGTACTTAGACTGAAAATCTTCTGGATTTCAGGAAGTGTAAAATATGAGACTGATTCTCTTGAAGATCATGTCAGCAGTCAGCATTAGAAGAACCACCGCAAAGACAGGCAGATGACCTTAAATATCTGACAAGCAGTGAGCAAGAACTCATTGTACAAGTGTCTAACTAAAATTTAGAAAATGAAATTTGGATAAAGCATTATCTGAATCTTTTGAAAACACATTTTGAGGATTTTGTGTTGGCTTTTGTGAATTGTATAAACGGAATTGAATGGTGGGAGATTACAATATAGATGAAAATGTTAAGAATTTTTATGCAAGATTTTTTCAACCAATGGATATTTATCTTGGCAAAATAAAAGGCATTAAATTAAGTAATATTGATAGTTATCAGTTTTGGCAGGTTTTTCCTTGACACTGTCAAAACAAAATTAAGTGGGTTTAACTATTGAAATATGTCATAAATGTTGCTGATACGAGTCCAGAGGGACAGAGGTCGTCGACACGAGCACTGCCGCTGCCAGATAGAACCTCTGACGCCAACAGATGAGGCATTACTATCTGAATGTGTACTTTAAACAGAAATGATGTGGATTTCAGGAAGTGTAACATAGCTTTGAGTCGAAGATTATATCAGTTGGCATGGGAAGAACTAGGACAAACGTAGGCTCTGCAGATGACATTAAATTTCTGGCAGGTAGCCAACAGGAACTCGTGATACAAGTGTCTGTAATTCATTTAAAAAATGAAACAACATACTTACATTCTTAAAACGCTGAAACAGAAGGAAATGTCCTGATTCTGCCATGGCACTTGCGATTGTGAAGAACAAATAAGTGTGGCACGAATGCCCCGAGTTTCCTAGTTTTCAGGCAGCCCACTGAGGACAGCGCCACAACTTGAGAAACACCGGGGCTGAGCAGGACACCGCCTGCGGGATCCAGGAACATGGGGCCACCACTACTATAGGGTGAGGGACTGCTTCAAATCAGGTCTTGTGCCTTGACTAGATGTAAAGACAGACAAGACAGTAAGGCACTCCTATCAAAATCAGACTGTACTTAACCCCTTCACTGCCACAGTAAATAACCCTTTTAATTACACATACTTAACTGTGACCCAACTAGTGCAGACTGTGGCAGGGGTCTGACGTTCCTGCCAGATAGAAAATTTCCTTTTTGGATTGCTGTGTGCCAGGCCTAATTTTAGCTTTTTTTGGGTAGGTTCACCAAAGTTTTCACTGCTCATTCATTTATAGAGGTATCTCAAAGATTTTTGGCATGTTTTTTCCCCTCATTATGTTGTGATGTTTCCAATTTTTGTATTATCCTTGGTAATGTATATCAAAAAAAAAAATCACACTTTCGGAACATACACTCACACACTCCTGACCATAAAACAACAAACGTACTGGTATTACTGCGTGCCAGGGCAAAATACTGCTTTCCTTCGTATGTTCACTGAACAGTTCACTGCTCATTCAGTTATTGAGATATCTCCAAGATATTTGGCATGTTTTTTTCTCACATCCTTGGCTTTGATGTGACGTACAATTATTTGATATTGGTAGAGTAAATATGGATACACATGATATTAAAAAAAAACCCAAAAAACTCTCAGATCATAAATACATATTACACAACATAAAATCATACAAGGACAGGAAATACTGGCTTTCTTTGTACATTTACAAACTCCAGTGCACAAACATGGCATGGTAGCCCATGAAACAACCCTACTGGTACTTGTACGCACGGAAGGACTTGGCCAGGGCAAAATATATTCACTGAATAGAAATCATATTAGGCTTAGGCTTTGAAGATCAATCAATTTTTAGATTTTTTCAAACTGTGAATAATTGTTTATCTTGGCAAAGTAAAAGGAGTTGGATTGTTAAAAATTTATAGGTATCATTTTTGGCTCTTTTTTTATTTTATTTTTTTGTTGAAACTGTCAAAAGCGAAATTGTGTTACTATTAAAATATGTATCTATCATAAGTGTCAATGGCAAAAAAATATATGTCCAGGGGGACAGAGGGTGCCAATGCCAGCACTGGGGAGGACGCTACCACTGCCAGTGGGTTCCAGACAGATGGAGCCACTATATACCAATAATGTTTTAGCATAACTATTGTTTTGTAAGCTCAGCCATTGGCTTTATTTGATATATTTTTGCTTGAAAAAAGCCCCTCTCCCTTTCCCAAGATCCCAGAAAGCCCTGACACCATTCATGTTTAAATACTTTGACTGTTTTAAATGTATCTGACCATTTGTATGCGGTCATGTTATCAGGGATCTGTGACATGAACAAGGGACTTCATGAGGCCTCTGAAAAAGCTGAGTCAACCCTTCCCCCCTTATCTCTCCATTCTCTCTGTCTGTCTCTGTCTTGTCTGTCCATGTGCGTGTGTGTGTGTGTGTGTGTGTGCGCGTGTGTGTCCGTCCATCTGTCTGTCTCTCCCTGGATGGTTGCCCTGAGTGGATGTGTGCACCGAGTTCAGCATGGTGTTGAACTTAACCCTAACCCTCTAACAGAGGGTTCAACGGAGAGGAAGGCGGTTACAGCAACACACTGTGGAGTGCAGAGAGCAAGATGAGACACCGAAAGGATATCTTGGTCATCCACTGCATCCGTGCTCATCCTCCAGTCGTCTCGACTTAGTCTTGCCACTTGAAATTGGTGGACCCGGACGAGAGACTGAGGTCGACGTTGCACAACTCCTCTTCACTTTAAACAAACTCATCGCGCAAGTCATCAGTCATCCAAAATGACCTTTCATCCTTCATCATTTCATCACCCCCAAGTCCTGTGGCAACAGGCGAGTGACGAAACGACAGGTGTGGGTACACTGGCAGTCGCAGCCACAGACCTGCACGCAGGCGGCTCAGGCCATAGGGTCGTTCTTCGTCGACAGGAGCAGCGATAGAGCTTGGCAGCCATCTGAGCGTCTGAGCAGCCCTCTTTAGGAATGCACTGCTCACCTCCCTGGCATGAGGAAGGGGCTAGAAAAGGTGCCCTAAAAATTGCCTGCTCCATATCAC
Organism: Babylonia areolata; assembly: GCF_041734735.1. NCBI lineage: Eukaryota > Metazoa > Mollusca > Gastropoda > Neogastropoda > Buccinidae > Babylonia > Babylonia areolata. Next base: position 16,786,591 of record NC_134884.1, read on the forward strand.
CCTGGCCAGCATACCGCGGCTGGCGGGGACCCTACATCAGCGGTCGAAACAAGAAAGAAAAGAAAAAAACAAGGATCGTTCCTCTCACCATTGGTGCTTGGAACATAAGGACTCTCCTGGACAGAGATAACACGGACAGACCCCAAAGGAGAACAGCACTGGTTGCATCCGAACTCGCCAGATACAACATTGACATCGCAGCCTTGAGTGAGACTCGGCTTCCAGGCGAAGGCGAGCTCTGTGAACAGGGATCTGGTTACACCTTCTTCTGGAGTGGACGAGGAAGCAAAGAGCGACGTGAGGCTGGCGTTGGTTTTGCAGTAAAAACAGCACTTGTCAGCAAGCTAGCTGGAATCCCAAACGGAGTCAACGATAGGCTTATGACCATGAAACTCCCACTGGCATCTGGCCAGAAACACCTCACCATTGTCAGTGCCTACGCCCCAACCATGACCTACCCGGATGAAGTGAAGGCGAAGTTCTACGAGGACCTTCACTCTGTCATTGCTGCTATCCCTAAAGCAGATAAGCTCATCATTCTTGGGGACTTCAGTGCTAGAGTTGGCTCTGACTACATCTCCTGGGATGGAGTGATTGGAAAGCACGGTGTGGGCCAGTGCAACCCAAATGGATTGCTTTTGCTTCAGACCTGTGCAGAGCACGAACTGCTGATAACCAACAGTTTTCTGCCTCCCTACCCGTAACAGGACGTCATGGATGCACCCTCGCTCAAAGCATTGGCATCTCATCGATTATGTCATCAGGAAAAGGGATAGGCAAGATGTACGTGTAACAAAGACCACGTGCGGCGCCGAGTGTTGGACAGACCATCGCCTTGTAGTCTCGAAGCTGAATATTCGAATCCAGCCCAAGAGACGCCCCCAAGGCCAGAAGGCTCCAAAACGGCTTAACATTGCTAAGCTGAAAAACATCACCATCAAACAGTCCTTTGTGGAGCTGCTGGAAGATCGTCTGGAATCCGCCTCTCTGGACAACCAGAATGTGGAGTCTGACTGGAGGACCCTGCGTGAGCTGATCTATAGTACAGCTTCAGAGACCCTGGGACCTATGACCAGAAAGCACAAAGACTGGTTTGATGAAAACTGTGATGAAATCAAGCAGCTTCTGGATGAGAAACGCCGTCTGCATCAAGCCTACCTGAGCATCCCAAAGTCCACATCAAAAAAGGATGCGTACGATGCCATCCGCAGGACTGTTCAGCAAAAGTTACGCCAGATGCAGGACAATTTGCTGAGTGACAAAGCTGATGAGATCCAGGGATATGCTGACAGGCACGATATGAAGAAGTTCTATGATGCCTTAAAAGAAGTCTACGGCCCCACATCCTCAGGATCATCCCCCCTCCTCAGTGCAGATGGGAATACCTTGATCACCGAGAAGGAGAAAATTCTTGAACGCTGGGCTGAGCACTTCAACAGTGTCTTAAATCGCCCTTCCTTCATAAATGATGAAGCCATAGACCGTCTCCCACAAGTCCCCATCAACGGAGCACTGGATGATCCGCCAACACCTCTTGAGACCCAGAAAGCAATCCGTCTGCTATCCAGTGGCAAAGCACCTGGCTCAGACTCCATACCAGCAGAGGTCTACAAGGATGGAGGCACTGTGCTGAGTGAGAAGCTCCATCAGCTGTACTCACTCATGTGGAAAGAAGAGACGATCCCCCAGGATTTCAAAGATGCATCTATCATTCACTTGTACAAGCAAAAGGGGAACCGGCAAGCCTGTGATAACCATTGGGGCATTTCCTTGCTCTCCATCGCAGGCAAGATACTTGCCAGGATCCTACTAAACCGCCTCACAGCACACCTTCACCAAGGTCTTTTGCCTGAGAGCCAATGTGGATTCCGGAAAGAGCGCAGAACCACCGACATGGTGTTTGCTGCAAGGCAGCTGCAAGAGAAATGTCAGGAGCAAAATGCTGATCTGTTCTCCACCTATGTCGACCTCACTAAGGCCTTCGACACCGTGAGTAGAGAGGGACTGTAGAAGATCATGGCCAAGTATGGATGCCCTCGGAAATTTCCTTGGTCAGCCAATTCCATGAAAGCATGCAGGCTCGAGTCCAGGACAATGGCGAAACATCTGCCCCTTTTGCTGTCACAAATGGTGTCAAGGAAGGCTGCGTCCTGGCTCCAACGCTGTTCAGCCTCATGTTCTCTGCAATGCTTACGGATGCCTTCAGAGATGGCGATGTTGGAATCGGCCTAAAGTATCGAACAGATGGCAAGCTGTTTAACCTCAGAAGGCTTCAAGCAAAAACGAAGGTCATGACAGACATCATCAGAGACTTTTTGTTTGCTGATGATTGTGCCCTCAACGCTGGATCTGAAGCTGACATGCAACTCAGCGTCGACAAGTTTGCCACTGCCAGCAGGAACTTCGGCCTTACCATCAGCACAAGGAAAACTGAAGTTCTCCATCAGCCAGCCCCAGGGAAACCGTACGTTGAGCCCAACATCACAGTCAACGGTCAGAGACTCAGTGCGGTGGAGCGGTTCACATACCTTGGCAGCACACTGTCACGAAATGTGACAATCGACGATGAAGTGAACGTCAGGATTGCAAGAGCAAGCACAACTTTTGGTAGACTCAATGCAAATGTCTGGAACAGAAGAGGCATTAGTCTTGAGACCAAGCTAAAGGTCTACAGAGCAGTAGTTCTCCCCACACTACTGTACGCCTGCGAAACTTGGACAGTGTACCAACGACATGCAAAGAAGCTGAACCACTTCCACACAACATGCCTCAGGAAGCTACTGAACATCAAGTGGCAAGGCAGGACCCCAGACACAGAGGTGCTCGCAAAAGCCACCCTTCCCAGCATCTTCACCATCCTGATGCAGTCCCAGCTTCGCTGGGCTGGACACGTGGCGCGCATGCCAGACCATCGGCTGCCCAAAAGGCTCTTCTGTGGTGAGCTGCAGCAAGGGAAGAGATCACACGGAGGTCAGAAGAAGCGCTTCAGAGATTCTCTGAAAGTCTCTCTGAAAGCGTTTGATATCAACCCTGACTCCTGGGAGGAATCTGCAGTGGACCCTGACAATGGTATGCCTGTCTTTGTCTGCCCCAACTGTCAGTGAACATTTCGTGTGCAGATTGGACTATTCAGCCATCTGCGCATTCCCAGATAGATTCATGAGCATCCTCCCCCCGACCCCACCACCACCCTCCCCCCATCCCCCAGCTGGATGACAACGATGGTCATCATCGATCTCGATGGACACACCACCACCAACCCTCTAACCCTCACTAACAACCTAACCCTTCCTAACCCTAACACACTGCACAGTATGGATGCAGTGTGTGTGTGTGTGTGTGTGTGTGTGTGTGTGTGGATTGTGAAGAACAAATAAGTGTGGCGCTAATGCCCTGAGTTTCCTAGTTTACAGGCAGCCCACTGAGGACAGCGCCACGACTTGAGAAACACCGGGGCTGAGCAGGACACCACCTGTGGGATCCAGGAACATGGGGCCACCACTACTTTAGGGTGAGAAACTGCTGTCAAAATCAGGTTTTGTGCCTTGACTAGATGTAAAGACAGACAAGACAGTAAGGCACTCCTATCAAAATCAGACTGTACTTAACCCCTTCACTGCCACAGTAAATAACCCTTTTAATTGCACATACTTAACTGTGACCCAACTAGTGCAGACTCCGGCAGGGGTCTGACGTTCCTGCCAGATAGAAAATTTCCTTTTTGGATTGCTGTGTGCCAGGCCTAATTTTAGCTTTTTTTGGGTAGGTTCACAAAAGTTTTCATTGCTCATTCATTTATAGAGGTATCTCAAAGATTTTTGGCATGTTTTTTCCCCTCATACCCTTGGCAGTGAAGTGACAGCATTATGTTGTGATGTTTCCAATTTTTGTGTTATCCTTGGTAATGTATATTAAAAAAAAAAATCACACTTTCGGAACATACACTCACACACTCCTGACCATAAAACAACGTACTGGAAAAATGGGTTTTCTTGTACATTTACTGAGAATGAAAATACATCACTCTGTGTTAGTGCCAGTACACAAACTTGGCATGGTAACCCATGAAACAACCCTACTGGTATTACTGCGTGCCAGGGCAAAATACTGCTTTCCTTGGTATGTTCACTGAACAGTTCACTGCTCATTCAGTTATTGAGATATCTCCAAGATATTTGGCATGTTTTTTTTCTCACATCCTTGGCTTTGATGTGACGTACAATTATTTGATATTGGTAGAGTAAATATGGATACACATGATATTAAAAAAAAACAAAAAAACTCTCAGATCATAAACACATATTACACAACATAAAATCATACAAGGACAGGAAATACTGGCTTTCTTTGTACATTTACAAACTCCAGTGCACAAACATGGCATGGTAGCCCATGAAACAACCCTACTGGTACTTGTACGCACGGAAGGACTTGGCCAGGGCAAAATATATTCACTGAATAGAAATCATATTAGGCTTAGGCTTTGCAGATGACAGTAAATGTGTGGCAGGCAGTGAGCAGGAACTCATTATATAGATGCCTGTAACTTTTTAGAAAAATGAAACTGGGATAAAACCATCTAAATCTTTTGTAAACAAATATTCAGGAATTTGTGACACCTTGGATTGTAAAAAGTGGAATAGAATGGTGGGAGACAACAATGCAGATGAAATTAACAATTTAGATCCAAAAAACACCAAAGCAGATCAATTTTTAGATTTTTTCAAACTGTGAATAATTGTTTATCTTGGCAAAGTAAAAGGAGTTGGATTGTTAAAAATTTATAGGTATCATTTTTGGCTCTTTTTTTTTTTTTTTTTTTTTTTTGAAACTGTGAAAAGCGAAATTGTGTTACTATTAAAATATGTATCTATCATAAGTGTCAATGGCAAAAAAATATATGTCCAGGGGGACAGAGGGTGCCAATGCCAGCACTGGGGAGGACGCTACCGCTGCCAGTGGGTTCCAGACAGATGGAGCCACCGACGCTGACAGGTGAGATATTCCTGTCAAAATCAGACTGTATTTAAAACTAGAAATCATGTGGATTTCTGGAAGTGTAACATAGCTTTGGCTGACTCACTTGAAGATCATGTCAGCAGTCAGCATTGGAAGAACCACCACCACAAACACTGGCTTTGCAGATGACCTTAAATGTCTGGCAGGCAGTGAGCAAGAACTCATCATACAAGTGTGTGTTAACTAATTTAGAAAATGAAATTTGGATAAAGCATCACCTGAATATTTTGTGAACAAATTTTTTTTGGATTTTTTGACAACTTTGGTGGATTCTATAAAATGGAATAGAATGGTGGGAGATTACAATGTTGATGAAAATGTTAGGATTTAAATCCAAAAGAATCAAAGCAGATTAATCAGTTTTCAGATTTTTTCAAACTACACATATTTATTTTGGTAAAATAAAAGGAGTTGAATTGTTAGATAATTATAGGTGTCATTTTTGGCTCTTTTTTCCTTAAAACTGTCAAAAACTGAAAGTAAGTGCGTTTAAGTATTAACATTATCACTCATAAATGATACTGACGAAACAATATATGTCTAGGGGGACAGAGGATGCCTACATCGGCTTCAGGGAAGACGCTGCCAATGCCAGCGCCCAGGACGCTGCTTCCAGTGGGTTCCTGACAGATGGGGCCACCGACACCAACAGGTGAGGTATTCCTATCAAAATCAGACTGTACTCGACTAAAAATCGAGTGGATTTCAGTAAGCGTAACCTAGCTTTGACTGATTCACTTGAAGATCATGTCAGCAGTGGGCATTAGAAGAACCACCGCCGCAAAGACAGGCTTTGCAGATGACCTTAAATGTTTGGCAAGTAGTGAGGAAGAACTCATCATACAAGTGTCTGTAACTAAATTAGAAAATGAAACTTAGATCAAGCATTATGTGAATCTTTTGCTAACAAATTTTGAGGATTTTGTGTTATCTTTGGTGGATTCTAAAAAATGGAATAGAATGGTGGGAGATAATAATGGAGATGAAAATGTTAAGAATTTGAATCCAAAAGTATCAAAGCAGATCAGTCGGTTTTCAGATTTTTTCAGACTACGCATGTTCATTAATTTTTGTAAAATAAAAGAAGTTGAATTGATAGATATTCATAGAATATTCCTGAAACTGTCAGAAACTGAAAGTAAGTAAATTAATCATCAGTCATAAATGTTACTGATGAAAACATATCTCCAGACAGAGGACGCCAATGCCAGCACGGGGGAGGATGCTGCCGATGCCAGCACCCAGGACGCCACTGCCAGTCAGTTCGAGAAAGATGGAGCCACCGACGCCAACATGTGAGATATTCCTATCAAAGTCAGACTGTACTTAAACTAGAAATCATGTGGATTTCAGGAAGTGTAACATAGCTTTGACTCATTTAAAGATCACGTCAGCAGTCAGCATTGGAAGAACCACCACAAAGACAGGCTTTGCAGATGACCTAAAATGTCTGGCACGCAGTGAGCAAGAACACATTTAAATATTTGTAACTTAAAAAATGAAACTTGGTTAAAACATCACCTGAATCTTTTGTAAACAGATTTCTAGGATTTTGTGTTACCTTTTGTGGATTCTAAAAATGGAAGAGAATGGTGGGAGATTACAATGTAGTTGAAAATGTTAGGAATTTAAATCCCAAAGAATCAAAGCAGATTAATCAGTTTTCAGATTTTTTCAAACTTCGCATATTTATTTTTGTAAAATAAAAGTTGAAATGTTAGGTAATTATAGGTGTCATTTTTGGCTCTTTTCTCCTTAAAACTGTCAAAAACTGAAAGTAAGAGCGTTTAACTATTGAAATTTATCAGTCATAAATGTTACTGACGAAAAGTATGTCTAGGGGGACAGAGGACGCCTACACCAACATCGGGGAGGACGCTGCCGATGCCAGCACCCAGGACGCTGCAGCCAGTGGGTTCCAGACAGATGGGGCCACCGACACCGACAGGTGAGATATTCCTATCAAAATTGGACTGTACTTTGACTAAAAATCATGTGGATTTCAGTAAGTGTAACATAGCTTTGACTAACTTGAGTGACTCGCGAGCAGTCAGCATTGAAGAACCACCACCACAAACACAGATTTTGCAGATGACCTTAAATGTCTGGCAGGCAGTGAGCAAGAACCCATCGTACAAGTGTGTAACTAATTTTAAAAATGAAACTGGGATAAAGCATGACCTGAATCTTTTGTAAACAAAATTTGAGGATTTTGACCCAACTTGTGCAGATTCTATATATGGAATAGAATGGTGGGAGATTACAGAAAAGTTGAAAATGTTAAGAATTTTTATGTAAGATTTTTTCAACCAATGGATATTTATCTTGGCAAAATAAAAAGAATTAAATTGTGAAGTAATATTGATAGGTATAATTTTTGGCAGGTTTTTCCTTGAAACTGTCAAAAATGAAATAAGTTCGTTTAACTATTGAAATGAAGTATGTGTCATAAATGTTACTGATGAAAAAATATATGTCCAGAGGGACGGAGGTCGTCGACACGACACCGCCGCTGCCAGTGGGTTCGAGACAGATGGAGCCTCCAACGCCGACAGGTGAGGCATTACTATCTAAATGAGACTATACTTTAAACCAGAAATGATGTGGATTTCAGGAAGTGTAACATAGCTTTGACTGACTTGAAGATTATATCAGTCAGCATGGGAAGAACTAGCACAAACGTAGGCTCTGCAGATGACATTAAATTTCTGGCAGGTAGCCAACAGGAACTCGTGATACAAATGTCTGTAATTCATTAAAAAATATGAAACAACATGCATACTTACATTCTTAAAACGCTGAATCAGAAGGAAATGTCCTAATTCTGCCATGGCACTTCCTGATGATGAACAGCAAGAAATAAGTCGCCAAATATAGAAATGGGTGCTAAGGACAGTGATACAGACCTGTGAACTCCTTACTGAGCTATGTTAGTGACCAGTTCGCCATGGAATGCAACTGGTGTGATGAGACATTTACAATTTAGTGATGCTTGCAACCTCTGTGGGATGAAAATCAAAAGTGAATGATGTCTCTAGAGAAAACAAATATATTAGGAAATGTTAATAATGAATGCTAGCAAATGCATTGAATGATACATGCCAACTGTTACTAGAAGACATTTATAAAAATGATGCACTAGTTGTCAAAATGATCCAATATGCAGCACTATATACCAATAATGTTTTAGCTTAACTATGGTTTTGTAAGCTCAACCATTGGCTTTATTTGATATATTTTTGCTTGAAAAAAGCCCCTCTCCCTTTCCCAAGATCCCAGAAAGCCCTGACACCATTCATGTTTAAATACTTTGACAGTCTTAAATGTATCTGACCATTTGTATGTGGTCATGTTATCAGGGATCTGTGACATGAACAAGGGACTTCATGAGGCCTCTGAAAAAGCTGAGTCAACCCTTCCCCCCTTATCTCTCCATTCTCTCTGTCTGTCTCTGTCTTGTTGGTCCATGTGCGTGTGTGTGCATGTGTGTGTCCGTCCATCTGTCTGTCTCTCCCTGGATGGTTGCCCTGAGTGGATGTGTGCACTGAGTTCAGCATGGTGTTGAGCTTAACCCTAACCCTCTAACCCTCACTAACAACCTAACCCTTCCTAACCCTAACACACTGCACAGTATGGATGCAGTGTGTGTGTGTGTGTGTGTGTGTGTGTGTGTGTGTGTGTGTGTGTGTGTGTGTGTGGATTGTGAAGAACAAATAAGTGTGGCGCTAATGCCCTGAGTTTCCTAGTTTACAGGCAGCCCACTGAGGACAGCGCCACGACTTGAGAAACACCGGGGCTGAGCAGGACACCGCCTGCGGGATCCAGGAACATGGGGCCACCACTACTTTAGGGTGAGAGACTGCTGTCAAAATCAGGTCTTGTGCCTTGACTAGATGTAAAGACAGACAAGACAGTAAGGCACTCCTATCAAAATCAGACTGTACTTAACCCCTTCACTGCCACAGTAAATAACCCTTTTAATTGCACATACTTAACTGTGACCCAACTAGTGCAGACTCCGGCAGGGGTCTGACGTTCCTGCCAGATAGAAAATTTCCTTTTTGGATTGCTGTGTGCCAGGCCTAATTTTAGCTTTTTTGGGTAGGTTCACCAAAGTTTTCACTACTCATTCATTTATAGAGGTATCTCAAAGATTTTTGGAATGCTTTTTTCCCTCATACCCTTGGCAATGAAGTGACAGCATTATGTTGTGATGTTTCCAATTTTTGTGTTATCCTTGGTAATGTATATTAAAAAAAAAAAATCACACTTTCGGAACATACACTCACACACTCCTGACCATAAAACAACAAACGAACTGGAAAAATGGGTTTTCTTGTACATTTACTGAGAATGAAAATACATCACTCTGTGTTAGTGCCAGTACACAAACTTGGCATGGTAACCCATGAAACAACCCTACTGGTATTACTGCGTGCCAGGGCAAAATACTGCTTTCCTTGGTATGTTCACTGAACAGTTCACTGCTCATTCAGTTATTGAGATATCTCCAAGATATTTGGCATGGTTTTTTTCTCACATCCTTGGCTTTGATGTGACGTACAATTATTTGATATTGGTAGAGTAAATATGGATACACATGATATTAAAAAAACCAAAAAAAACCTCTCAGATCATAAACACATATTACACAACATAAAATCATACAAGGACAGGAAATACTGGCTTTCTTTGTACATTTACAAACTCCAGTGCACAAACATGGCATGGTAGCCCATGAAACAACCCTACTGGAACTTGTACGCACAGAAGGACTTGGCCAGGGCAAAATATATTCACTGAATAGAAATCATATTAGGCTTAGGCTTTGCAGATGACAGTAAATGTGTGGCAGGCAGTGAGCAGAAACTCATTATATAGATGCCTGTAACTTTTTAGAAAAATGAAACTGGGATAAAACAATCGAAATCTTTTGTAAACAAATATTCAGGAATTTGTGACACCTTGGATTGTAAAAAGTGGAATAGAATGGTGGGAGACAACAATGCAGATGAAATTAACAATTTAGATCCAAAAAACACCAAAGCAGATCAATCATTTTTTAGATTTTTTCAAACAGTGAATAATTGTTTATCTTGGCGAAGTAAAAGGAGTTGGATTGTTAAAAATTTATAGGTATCATTTTTAGCTCTTTTTTTTTTTTTTTTGAAAGTGTGAAAAGCGAAATTGTGTTACTATTAAAATATGTATCTATCATAAGTGTCAATGGCAAAAAAATATATGTCCAGGGGGACAGAGGGTGCCAATGCCAGCACTGGGGAGGACGCTACCACTGCCAGTGGGTTCCAGACAGATGGAGCCACCGACGCTGACAGGTGAGATATTCCTGTCAAAATCAGACTGTATTTAAAACTAGAAATCATGTGGATTTCTGGAAGTGTAACATAGCTTTGGCTGATTCACTTGAAGATCATGTCAGCAGTCAGCATTGGAAGAACCACCACCACAAACACTGGCTTTGCAGATGACCTTAAATGTCTGGCAGGCAGTGAGCAAGAACTCATCATACAAGTGTGTGTTAACTAATTTAGAAAATGAAATTTGGATAAAGCATTACCTGAATATTTTGTGAACAAATTTTTTTAGGATTTTTTGGAAACTTTGGTGGATTCTATAAAATGGAATAGAATGGTGGGAGATTACAATGTTGATGAAAATGTTAGGATTTAAATCCAAAAGAATCAAAGCAGATTAATCAGTTTTCAGATTTTTTCAAACTACACATATTTATTTTGGTAAAATAAAAGGAGTTGAATTGTTAGATAATTATAGGTGTCATTTTTGGCTCTTTTTTCCTTAAAACTATCAAAAACTGAAAGTAAGTGCGTTTAAGTATTAACATTATCACTCATAAATGTTACTGACGAAACAATATATGTCTAGGGGGACAGAGGATGCCTACATCGGCTTCAGGGAAGACGCTGCCAATGCCAGCGCCCAGGACGCTGCTTCCAGTGGGTTCCTGACAGATGGGGCCACCGACACCAACAGGTGAGGTATTCCTATCAAAATCAGACTGTACTCGACTAAAAATCGAGTGGATTTCAGTAAGCGTAACCTAGCTTTGACTGATTCACTTGAAGATCATGTCAGCAGTGGGCATTAGAAGAACCACCGCCGCAAAGACAGGCTTTGCAGATGACCTTAAATGTTTGGCAAGTAGTGAGGAAGAACTCATACAAGTGTCTGTAACTAAATTAGAAAATGAAACTTAGATCAAGCATTATGTGAATCTTTTGCTAACAAATGTTGCGGATTTTGTGTTATCTTTGGTGGATTCTAAAAAATGGAATAGAATGGTGGGAGATAATAATGGAGATGAAAATGTTAAGAATTTGAATCCAAAAGTATCAAAGCAGATCAGTCGGTTTTCAGATTTTTTCAGACTACGCATGTTCATTAATTTTTGTAAAATAAAAGAAGTTGAATTGATAGATATTCATAGAATATTCCTGAAACTGTCAGAAACTGAAAGTAAGTAAATTAATCATCAGTCATAAATGTTACTGATGAAAACATATCTCCAGACAGAGGACGCCAATGCCAGCACCGGGGAGGATGCTGCCGATGCCAGCACCCAGGACGCCACTGCCAGTCAGTTCGAGAAAGATGGAGCCACCGACGCCAACATGTGAGATATTCCTATCAAAGTCAGACTGTACTTAAACTAGAAATCATGTGGATTTCAGGAAGTGTAACATAGCTTTGACTCATTTAAAGATCACGTCAGCAGTCAGCATTGGAAGAACCACCACAAAGACAGGCTTTGCAGATGACCTAAAATGTCTGGCACGCAGTGAGCAAGAACACATTTAAATATTTGTAACTTAAAAAATGAAACTTGGTTAAAACATCACCTGAATCTTTTGTAAACAGATTTCTAGGATTTTGTGTTACCTTTTGTGGATTCTAAAAATGGAAGAGAATGGTGGGAGATTACAATGTAGTTGAAAATGTTAGGAATTTAAATCCCAAAGAATCAAAGCAGATTAATCAGTTTTCAGATTTTTTCAAACTTCGCATATTTATTTTTGTAAAATAAAAGTTGAAATGTTAGGTAATTATAGGTGTCATTTTTGGCTCTTTTCTCCTTAAAACTGTCAAAAACTGAAAGTAAGAGCGTTTAACTATTGAAATTTATCAATCATAAATGTTACTGACGAAAAGTATGTCTAGGGGGACAGAGGACGCCTACATCAACATCGGGGAGAACGCTGCCGATGCCAGCACCCAGGACCCTGCAGCCAGTGGGTTCCAGACAGATGGGGCCACCGACACCGACAGGTGAGATATTCCTATCAAAATTGGACTGTACTTTGACTAAAAATCATGTGGATTTCAGTAAGTGTAACATAGCTTTGACTAACTTGAGTGACTCGCGAGCAGTCAGCATTGAAGAACCACCACCACAAACACAGATTTTGCAGATGACCTTAAATGTCTGGCAGGCAGTGAGCAAGAACCCATCGTACAAGTGTGTAACTAATTTAAAAAATGAAACTGGGATAAAGCATGACCTGAATCTTTTGTAAACAAAATTTGAGGATTTTGACCCAACTTGTGCAGATTCTATATATGGAATAGAATGGTGGGAGATTACAGAAAAGTTGAAAATGTTAAGAATTTTTATGTAAGATTTTTTCAACCAATGGATATTTATCTTGGCAAAATAAAAAGAATGAAATTGTGAAGTAATATTGATAGGTATAATTTTTGGCAGGTTTTTCCTTGAAACTGTCAAAAATGAAATAAGTTCGTTTAACTATTGAAATGAAGTATGTGTCATAAATGTTACTGATGAAAAAATTATGTCCAGAGGGACGGAGGTCGTTGACACGACACCGCCGCTGCCAGTGGGTTCGAGACAGATGGAGCCTCCAACGCCGACAGGTGAGGCATTACTATCTAAATGAGACTATACTTTAAACCCGAAATGATGTGGATTTCAGGAAGTGTAACATAGCTTTGACTGACTTGAAGATTATATCAGTCAGCATGGGAAGAACTAGCACAAACGTAGGCCCTGCAGATGACATTAAATTTCTGGCAGGTAGCCAACAGGAACTCGTGATACAAATGTCTGTAATTTATTAAAAAATATGAAACAACATGCATACTTCATTCTTAAAACGCTGAATCAGAAGGAAATGTCCTAATTCTGCCATGGCACTTCCTGATGATGAACAGCAAGAAATAAGTCGCCAAATACAGAAATGGGTGCTAAGGACAGTGATACAGACCTGTGAACTCCTTACTGAGCTATGTTAGTGACCAGTTCGCCATGGAATGCAACTGGTGTGATGAGACATTTACAATTTAGTGATGCTTGCAACCTCTGTGGGATGAAAATCAAAAGTGAATGATGTCTCGAGAGAAAACAAATATATTAGGAAATGTTAATAATGAATGCTAGCAAATGCATTGAATGATACATGCCAACTGTTACTAGAAGACATTTATAAAAATGATGCACTAGTTGTCAAAATGATCCAATATGCAGCACTATATACCAATAATGTTTTAGCTTAACTATGGTTTTGTAAGCTCAACCATTGGCTTTATTTGATATATTTTTGCTTGAAAAAAGCCCCTCTCCCTTTCCCAAGATCCCAGAAAGCCCTGACACCATTCATGTTTAAATACTTTGACAGTCTTAAATGTATCTGACCATTTGTATGTGGTCATGTTATCAGGGATCTGTGACATGAACAAGGGACTTCATGAGGCCTCTGAAAAAGCTGAGTCAACCCTTCCCCCCTTATCTCTCCATTCTCTCTGTCTGTCTCTGTCTTGTTGGTCCATGTGCGTGTGTGTGCGTGTGTGTGCATGTGTGTGTCCGTCCATCTGTCTGTCTCTCCCTGGATGGTTGCCCTGAGTGGATGTGTGCACTGAGTTCAGCATGGTGTTGAGCTTAACCCTAACCCTCTAACCCTCACTAACAACCTAACCCTTCCTAACCCTAACACACTGCACAGTATGGATGCAGTGTGTGTGTGTGTGTGTGTATGTGTGTGTGTGTGTGGATTGTGAAGAACAAATAAGTGTGGCGCTAATGCCCTGAGTTTCCTAGTTTACAGGCAGCCCACTGAGGACAGCGCCATGACTTGAGAAACACCGGGGCTGAGCAGGACACCGCCTGTGGGATCCAGGAACATGGGGCCACCACTACTTTAGGGTGAGAGACTGCTGTCAAAATCAGGTCTTGTGCCTTGACTAGACGTAAAGACAGACAAGACAGTAAGGCACTCCTATCAAAATCAGACTGTACTTAACCCCTTCACTGCCACAGTAAATAACCCTTTTAATTGCACATACTTAACTGTGACCCAACTAGTGCAGACTCCGGCAGGGGTCTGACGTTCCTGCCAGATAGAAAATTTCCTTTTTGGATTGCTGTGTGCCAGGCCTAATTTTAGCTTTTTTGGGTAGGTTCACCAAAGTTTTTACTACTCATTCATTTATAGAGGTATCTCAAAGATTTTTGGAATGCTTTTTTCCCTCATACCCTTGGCAATGAAGTGACAGCATTATGTTGTGATGTTTCCAATTTTTGTGTTGTCCTTGGTAATCTATATTAAAAAAAAAAAAAAAAAATCACACTTTCGGAACATACACTCACACACTCCTGACCACAAAACAACAAACGTACTGGAAAAATGGGTTTTCTTGTACATTTACTGAGAATGAAAATACATCACTCTGTGTTAGTGCCAGTACACAAACTTGGCATGGTAACCCATGAAACAACCCTACTGGTATTACTGCGTGCCAGGGCAAAATACTGCTTTCCTTGGTATGTTCACTGAACAGTTCGCTGCTCATTCAGTTATTGAGATATCTCCAAGATATTTGGCATGTTTTTTTTCTCACATCCTTGGCTTTGATGTGACGTACAATTATTTGATATTGGTAGAGTAAATATGGATACACATGATATTAAAAAAAAACCCAAAAAACTCTCAGATCATAAACACATATTACACAACATAAAATCATACAAGGACAGGAAATACTGGCTTTCTTTGTACATTTACAAACTCCAGTGCACAAACATGGCATGGTAGCCCATGAAACAACCCTACTGGAACTTGTACGCACGGAAGGACTTGGCCAGGGCAAAATATATTCACTGAATAGAAATCATATTAGGCTTAGGCTTTGCAGATGACAGTAAATGTGTGGCAGGCAGTGAGCAGAAATTCATTATATAGATGCCTGTAACTTTTTAGAAAAATGAAACTGGGATAAAACAATCGAAATCTTTTGTAAACAAATATTCAGGAATTTGTGACACCTTGGATTGTAAAAAGTGGAATAGAATGGTGGGAGACAACAATGCAGATGAAATGGGAGCTAAGGACTGTGATGCGGACCTGGGAACTCCTTACTGAGCTATGTTAGTGACCAGTTCGCCATGGAATGCAACTGATGTGATGGAGACATTTGAAATTTAGTGATGCTTGCAATCTCTGTGGGATAAAAATCAAAAGTGAATGATGTCTCTAGGGAAAACAAATATATTAGGAAATGTCAAAAATGAACGCTAGCAAATGCAACGATACATGCCAACTGTTACTAGAAGACATTTATAAAAATGATGCACTAGTTGTCAAAATGATACAATATGCAGCACTATGTACCAATAATGTTTTAGCATAACTTGTTTTTGTAAACTCAACCATTGGCTTCATTTGATATGTTTTTACTTGAAAAAAAAACCCTCTCCCTTTCCCAAGATCCCAGAAAGCCCTGACACCGTGTTTAAATACTTTGATTGACAGTCTTAAATGTATCTGACCATTTGTATGTAGTCATGTTATCAGGGATCTGTGACGTCAACAAGCATGCTGCAGGATTTCAAGAGGCCTCTGAAAAAGCTAAGTTGACCCTCCCTTATCTCTCCATTATCTTTCTGTCTTGTCTGTCCCAGTGTGTGTGTGTGTGTGTGTGTGTGTGTGTGTGTGTGTGTGTGTCCGTCCATTGTCTGTCTCTCCCTGGATGGTTGCCCTGAGTGGCTGTGTGCACTAAGTTCAGCATGGTGTTGAGCTTAACCCTAACCCTGTAACCTTCACTAACAACCTAACCCTTCCTAACCCAAACACTCTGCACAGTATGGATGCAGTGTGTGTGTGTGTGTGTGTGTGTGTGTGTGTGTGTGTGTGTGTGTGTGTGGATTGTGAAGAACAAATAACTGCGGCGCGAATGCCTTGTTTCCTTGTTTTCAGGCAGACCATTGAGGTACAGCGCCATGACTGGGGTCATAACCAGAGCTGAGCAGGACACCACCAGCAGGATCCAGGATCATGGGGCCACCACTGCTTTAGGGTTTAACCTGAAGCTTTATAACAAATACAGAACACATTTTAACGATTAGATTTTTAATAAAGTGTATCGCAAGTGAATCTTGAAGGCCTTTCCTCTCTTGTTTTATATTGTGGTTGTTCTAGTATGATTTTGTGTGTGCAGATATCCATTTGTCCAGAAAATATATTTTAGTGCAAATTACCTGACTGACTGTAATGAACAAGTTGAAAATGTGACAAAAAACAAAACACTGATTTCAAAACAACAGCATGTCACTAAAAATACATAAAATGGGAAAACATCACGTGTTTTGTATTCTTTATTCATTTCACTTTCAGAAAATATATACTCTTATGGGTGTTTCTCCAATAACAAAGAGCACAGAATTTATTGAAAATTTATACCCATTTTTGGGGAAAAAACCCTGGCAAATAGATTAACTTAAATTTTATTTTCCTGGCAGCGAAAGGGTTAACATTATCATACATACTTTTAATACATTTATGCAGTTTACCTTTGATACCATTTTTAAACAAAATAGGCCAAAGAAGAAGATTTCTATTGATGGAATCAAACGCTTTTTCAAAGTCGATAAACGCTACATAGAGTTTACGATTAAATGAAAACTGTTTCTGTATGAGTGCAAGTAATGTGAACATGTGATCTGTGGTAGAATATCCTCTTTTGAAGCCCGCTTGATGCTCACCAGTAATATTATTCTCCTCTATCCACTCTTGTAATCTGTTATTGATAATCAAACCAAATACTTTACTGCTTACATCACTGAGACAAATTCCTCTATAATTATTGGGATCGTGGATATTACCTTTTTTGAAAAGTGGCAAAATAACTGATTCAGTCCAATTTAAGGGAAACTCTCCATTTTCAAAAAGCCTATTGAACAATTTTAAGAAAAATTCCATTACTAGACTATTATCATTCTTTACTAACTCACTTATTATGCCATCAGGACCAGCTGCTTTTTATTTTTAAGTTTTCTTAAGGCTAGTAATATTTCTTCTTTCGTTATAGGACGGTTCATATATTCATCATTTTCTTCGTCTTGTACATCTTCAATGAATCTACAATTTTCTATTTTTTTTTTATCTAGTAAAGATTTAAAGTGACAAAACTATACATCGATATCTATATTACTTTTAGACTGTTTTTAAATGAAACTTTACGTACTGTGTTCCAAAACTCTTTTTGGTTTCTTACCGAATTAACTAGATTATTCAGCATTTCATCATTAAATTGTTTTCTTTTTCTCTTCACTAAATTTTTGTATTCACGTCTGGCAGTAAGAAATTCTTGTCGATCTTCAACCTTTAATGTCCTTCTACACGTTCTTAACAAACATTTCGTCTACCAGCTTTACATTCCTGATCAAACCAATCACGTTCTTTTCCATTTGGATTAACAACAATACGTTTCTTCATACACTCAGCACATTCTTTGATACATTCATTAAACATGTCTAGAGCAACATTTACATCAAAATCTATTAAATTAACAGCGACCTCAAGCTTTGTAAATGTATCTTCCCTAGATAAATTATCATAATAATCACATGCATTTGTTTCGTTCCACACAATCTTTTCTAAGACTTCAGCAACATTTGTCTTTTTATCACAAAACAGTTTGTTCTCATTCGGAAAATAAACATTGGCTACAACAGGCATATGATCAGAATCTATCCCTTCATCTACTTTCAGTTCACATGTTTCATAAACAAGAGACAATAGATCATTTGAAAAAATAAAATAATCAGTAACACTACATCCGGAATCAGATATATATGTATAACGACCTTGTAGCTCGCCCTTACATGAGCCATTTAGAATACACAAGCCTAAAGCAGTGCATACATTCAAAAATAACTTACCATAATTATTCAGATGACTATCTTCAGAACAACGTTTGGATGAATGTTTCACTTTTACACTGTGTATCAAAAACATTATCAAGGTAATCTTGAGAAACATTCGATGTCCTACTGTTCAGATCTCCACATAAGATGAGATAAACATCAATCAGGCATTCTTCTAGCATAGCAATTCCATTATCAAGGTCAAAGTGAGAATAAAAAGGAGAGCCTTCAGGTTGAACATATGCACAAACATACATCACATCTTTGTCTGTACCAAAGAGCTGTTTGTCAATCAAAAACACACAACAATTCATATATTTCGTTATCTCTATATTCTTTACAAAAGGAAGGAATTCATGTTTTATCAGACAAATCACACCTCCAGATCTTCTCCCTTGCTTTGTAAACTTTCTTGCTGATTTGCAAAATAATTTATAACCAACAAACAAATCTGGTTGACAAGTTTCCATAAAGGTTTCAAGAAAACAAACAAAATCAAAACCACGAACAAATGACATAAAATCAGTGTCAGAAAGTTTAGACATTAAACCATTCACATTCCAAGAGAGAAAAGAGAAAGGGTTACCTGTGACAGTTCGAGCATTTTTCACGTGATTTTTGTTCCCGTCTGACCGCTCATGCATGTCCTGGTTAAGAAGTAAATGTTCAGAAGCGGTGTTGACATGCGGGTTCGCGCCCGGTGCTTCCTCAAAATGTCTATCCCGAGAGACAGACAGACAGAGGGAAAGACTGGGTTGAGAAACAGAGACACAAATTTAAACTTAGATATAACCGTATTACATTTAAGATTGAAAGCTTGTGGAAGAATATCCAGAGATCTGTAATTCAGAAGAATCGATTAATGAGGGTTTAAGAAGAATTGTTTTCACAGCTCTATGGGGACTTAAAAGAGGTTTCAGGGTATTTTCACTTGCTGAATCCCATGATATTGAAGCGTATTTAGTGTGGGACTCGACATAAGCATTGAAAAATACTTCGCAACAATGAAAAATCAAAACGCGTTTCGTTTCAGATGGTTGATAGATACGTTTGGATACTTTTTTTGAACAATAACGAATGTGAAGTGACCACGATAGATTGTTATCGACTGTAACCTCAAGAATAATAATGGTGTTCAACTTCTTCGATAATCTCACCATAGATTCGGATAGATCAACAGTTTATAGGCATATTTTGACACTTTTGTCTTGTTGTAATTTTCAAATATGTATTTTTCGTCGGATGGAGACTTATGTGTTTGAATTCAGATCACTTAGTCAATTGGTGAATGCTTTCCTGAAGAGAAGAGGATACATTACATAACGTAGAATTACTGACATATTAAGGTGTATCATCAACAAACAGTTCGCCTGTATAAGCAAGTTTAAGTGTTTATATATACAGAAAATAAAACTGGTCCCAAACAGAAACTCGAGGTACATCGTGAGTAATAGCCAATACTGCAGATTCAGATCTGTTAGCTGAAACAAATCATTTTCTGTTAGAGTAAAATGATGAAATGACTTCTACAGTATTGAAAGGCAAACCATAAACGTACAATTTTCGTAAAATGAAAGAAAGATGAATAACATAAAAAGCCTTAGAAAAATCAACAAAAAGAGCTCCAGCAATTTCATTGTTGTTTGTATTGGTAATCCATTGATCTACTATATATTTATTAATGCACTGTGACATGAACGAAAAGCTCTAAAACCAGATCGGTGTGGAGGGAACATTTTGAAATAATTCAAATGGTGCGGAATGTGTATATTGTCAATATGGTATTCCAAAGTTTATATGGAACTGACAAAATCAGAGGATGGTCTGTAGTTGGCTAATAATGATAATATATATAAAAAAAAATAAATAAATAAAAAATAATAAATAAAAAAAACAGAGAGAGAGAGACAGAATGAGACAGAGACAGAGACAGGTGGGAGTTGATGAACCGAAAGTGCGGGCAGACAGGCAGACAGACATGGGTGATGATGGTGGAGGGTAGCGGGTTGAGGGCGAGAAGGAAGCCAGAGAGACAACAGGGTTAACGAACTGTGCAATACACTGATATAGACAAAAGCTGATGGAAATGATGGTCTGCCCACCCATGGGAGAAACAGCTTCCAATCAACTGCTTAGTTTATCACTTGGCAAAGTCTTCTTTCTTCGTATAATGACCATCCTGCTATGACAGAGTGAAGCTACACAAAAAGGCAGACAACATTGGTCTACAGCCAGACATTGAAGACATAGGCACTGGCTGGATCATCAGTCTGTAACCTTTGTTAGACACAGTGAAAATGGGCTATACTTGTTCTTAGGATTCATTATTGGTGGGGTTTTTTCCCCAAAGACAGACCACAGCGTGTCATTGTGAATGGCTGACTGTCAGATGAGATAATGCCCAATACAGGTGCTCCATAGGGGTGTGCCCTGTCTCGCACACTGTTTTCCACACACCCTGACCATAACATGGTTCATATTATCTCATGGTATGAGATGTCAGACTATTTTTCACATCACTTTTTAAATGTGTAGACGACACAGCTCTCATGGGATTGTTGAAGGACGATGACTTTTTTTTTCGACTCTTTTGTCACATATTTTGCTGAGAGTTCATGTTCTTTACGGATGATATAAAGAGAGTTACTTTGAAATTAACTGTTGCGAAAACAAAACGAAAATCGTTCAAGATGGAAGAAAAACAGGTAGCTGTTCAGTTTCTGTGGCACAAAACGATGACCATGTTGAAGTTGTGTCGTGTTTTAAATATCTAGGCATAGCTGTTGACAACAAGCTTTGTTTTTGAATGAGCACAACGATATGGTAGTCAATAAACCCCATCAACGTTTTCATCTCCTGAGGAAACCTAAAACATTCAATGTTAATCAAGAGATACTGCATAATTTATTATCACAGAAATCTCATTGAAAGCATTTTGTAACTGTTAATACCGTTCTTTGGTATGCAATGCTTGTCATGAAAATACAGAGGACGGATAGCTCGAATTATGAATATCGCTGGCAAATTAATTGGTGCAAAACAACTCTCCTCGGCTGATCTACATCATCAAGCAGTAAAGCGGAAGGCTTTTCAAATTGCCAATGACTGTTCTCACCCTCAGTGTTCCTGTTTTGAATTGCTCTCATCTATGAAATAGCGCTTGAAAAGAAAATATATCATGAAGATCCTTTTATTTCACAGATTTGTCTGTACTAAACGTTTATCTGACGGTTGTTTGTATAGTGTAACTGTGATTTTCACGTCTTGTCATTAATTTTAGTGATTTATGTTTAGCTTTTACTGGCATATCTGCGAAATATATTTCGCTTTCATATGGCTTAGATTGGTTTATTCATTATTTCTTTCATATGAGGTTTTTATGTGTGTGTTTTTTTGTTTGTTTTTTTTTTTTTTTTTGGGGGGGGGGGGGTCTCCGAGTGCGCGCGCGCGCGCACGCGCGCGCATGTGTGTGTGTGTGTGTGTGTGTGCTTTCCATTCTTAGGAAGATGAGGAAGAAGAAAGACATTGGCCCCGTGGTAATATCGAGTTCTCCTACATTAGATTCCTCGCCAATTGTCACCTACGCATAGCGTTGAGGATAACGGATGGTGATCACTGACCACTGGAACTGTTTCATAGCAGTATGAAGAATGATTTGTTTCTAAACTCGTGATATGATGACAACTGCACGGCGTGGCAGGGAAAAAAATAAAGTACTGTGTGTGGGGCGACCCTTAACTCTCAGTTTCGTAAGCACTGAACTCTTACAATGCAAAAACACAAAACAAAAAACAAAACAAAAAACAAAACAAAAAAAGGAAAGAAATGAAAAGTATTTTATAACTCCCAAAACACCCACATCCAGGAACGCCCACACACAAACCACACCCACACCCACTCCCCAACACACACACACTCACATACAAAGACATCCACACACACCTCATGCACCACCACCCCCACCACACACACACACACACACACACATACACCCAAACCCAACTGAAGCACACACACCCCCCCGACCCCCCGCAGTCCCCCCCGCCCCCTACCCTCCTCCCCCCCATACACACACAAACACACACACACACACACACACACACACACACACACACACACACATACACACACACACACAAACACACACACACACACACACGTCGGCACCACTATCCACCTCTTCTACATTGTACTGGGAGGCTGGAACGACAAATGATTTATTACCCAGAAGCATGTAGGATGATTATAAGCCACTGGTTACAGTTTCAAAGGTTTGTGAATTTCTCCTCTTTTTTCTTTCTTCGGAAATTTTACATTTTGAGAAGGGTTTAAATTAAGGGTACGAATGTGTGTGTGTTTGGGTGGGGTGGGGGTGGGTGTAGGGGGGCGAGGGGGGTGCATGGGGGGCGGGGGGGGGTGCGTGCGTGGGGGCGTGGGTGCAAGCGTGTGTTCGTGCGTGCGTACATGCGTTCATAGGCCTCTGTGTGTGCGTGCGTGCGTGCGCGCGCGCGCGCGCGCGTGTGTGTGTGTGTGTGCTTTTCATTCATAGCCAGCACCACCTATCCCCCATTTCCAATAATTTGAAAGCAAGTGTTGTTTTAAAGGTATATTTAAAGAACAACAACTAATACAAAATCATGTTTCCTTACCGGTATTTTTTTTTAAAGAAAGAAAGAAAGACAGAAAGATAAAAAAAAAAAAAAAGAAAGAAAGAGAGAAAGACAGAAAAAAAGAAAAAAGAGGAAGACAGAAACAGCAACAGAGGATATGAACCTGATGATGAGCAGAAGAAAGATATTGATCATCTGATACTGTGATGACTTTTTCCTGATTAAAATCCCTCATCAATTACCACACACGGAGAGAGAGAGAGAGAGAGAGAGAGAGAGAGAGAGAGAGAGAGAGAGAGAGAGAGAGAGAGAGAGTTGGAATCAGGAAGTGTGTAAAACTACCAGGTGTAAAGTTGCACTGTGATCGGCGAGCTCCGTATCACATGACAGCATAACAACAACACGGTAAATCACTGTAGGGGGTCGGGGTGTAGAGGGGAATGGAAGAGGAGAGGTGGGTGGGGGGCGGGGGGGGGGGGGGGAGAGGAGTGGATCGGAGGTGTATAGGGAAGGGGAGGGGGAGGGTGACATGGATCGCTTCCATGGTTGGTGCCGTTTTCGTTCGCTTTGAGCCGTTGAATCTGTCAGGAAAATAGCGCTGCGTCATTTAATAAGTGGTGATCAGTAGCGTCTGCAATATATGCAGGACACCACAGAGAGAGAGAGAGAGAGAGAGAGAGAGAGAGAGAGAGAGACATGGTCACTAACCAATGGAACTGTTTCTTTACTCTTTTTTTTTTCTTTTTTTTTTTTTCATTTTAAAGTATGTAAGTAAGTACGAGAAAACACTTCTGGTTATGCAAGTGGAGTGATGACTTAGAGGTAACACGTCCGCCTAGGAAGCGAGAGAATCTGAGCGCGCTGGTTCGAATCACGGCTCAGCCGCCGATATTTTCTCCCATTCCACAAGACCTTGAGTGGTGGTCTGGACGCTAGCCATTCGGATGAGACGATAAACCGAGGTCCTGTGTGCAGCATGCACTTAGCGCAGGTAAAAGAACCCACGGCACCTAGGGTTGTTCCTGGCAAAATTCTGCATAAAAATCCACTTCGATAGGAAAAACGAATAAAACTGCACGCAGGAAAAAAAAAAAAAAATTAAAAGGGTGGCGCTGTAGTGTAGCGACGCGCTGTCCCTGGGGAGAGCAGCCCGAGTTTCACACAGAGAAATCTGTTGTGATAAAAATAAATACGAATACAAATAAGTTGTGCTTATTACACGGGCTGAATACGGACTGAATACACCGCTGTTTGCCGAAAATTTAGCATAATTTCTTCATGCCCTTAGAAAGAAAAAACTATGCAAGTTCCTAAGCGGTCATTAACTTTTTGTGAACCCCCTGTTCTTACAGCCGTGGACAAAGAGCAGTCATCTAGGCATTGCGCAATGTCTTGAGAGTCCACAGCGCGTGCAGTTATCTTGGCATTACACAATGTCTTGAGAGTCCACAGCGTGTGCAGTTATCTAGGCATTGTGCAATGCCTTGAGAGTTCCACAGCGCGTGCAGTCATCTAGGTATTGCACAACAATGTCTTGCGAGTTCACAGCGTGTGCAATCATCCAGGCATTGCACAATGACTTGAGAGTCCATAGCGCGTGCTGTCATCTAGACATAGCACAATAGAATAGAATAGAATATGTCTTTATTACCAAATGTACCAGGGGGTTAGGGGGGTGCACGGTAGGGGTAGTACCTCTAGAGGGGGGGCTTGTCACGCTCTTCCGGGAGTAATTCGTCCTCTATCGGTCCCCACCGGCACCCAGCTCTCACCTATGGGTCCTAGAAGCTGCTAGCATGCGGCAGCGCCCAAACCCTGGGCAACGGCTTTAACAGGCTGGCTGAACTAGGTGAGGGTAGCTGACGGGTCTCAAACCCTCGGTGAGTTAGGGCTTGTCTACCCAAGCATGTGAAGACTGGATCCGGCGGACTCTACGGAAGAAACCTTCAGGGTTCAACGGAGAGGAAGGCGGTTGCAGCAGAGCACTGTGGAGTGCTGAGGGCAGGATGAGGCACATAGGACATCCTGGTCATCCACTACATCTGTTTCCATCTCCAGTCGTCTTGACCTCATCTTGCCACTGGATACAGACAGTCTCGGACAAGAGAGTGAGGTCGACGGTGCGCAACTCCTCTCACTATAAACAAAGTCATCGCGCAAGTCATCAGTCATCCTTCGTCCCATACCATCATTTTCCCCAAGCCATGTGGCGACAGGCGAGCGACGAAGCGACAGGTGTGGGTACACTGGCAGTCGTAGCCGCGGACCTGCACACAGGCGGCTCAGGCCATAGGGTCGTTTTTCAACGACTGGAGCAGCGGTGGAGATCGGCAGCCCCCTGAGCGACTGAGCAGCCCTCTTCAGGACAGCACTGCTCACCTCCATGGCATGAGGAAGGGGTTAGAAAAGGTGCCCTAAACATTGCCTGCTCCACACCACCCTAGTCAGCATACCCATTGACCATTGCCACATGGAACGTGGGTACGTTTCTGGACAGAGGCGACTCAGACAGACCACAGAGACGCACAGCACTCATTGCGAAGTGAACTAGCCAGGTACAACATCGACATCGCTGCCTTAAGTGAGACCAGACTGGCAGAAGAAGGCGAACTCTGTGAGCGAGGCGCAGGCTGCACCTTCTTTTGGAGTGGTTGCGGACCTGAGGAGAGACGTGAGGCTGGAGTAGGCTTTGCAGTGAAGACAACCCTCGTTGGCAAGCTGGCTGGCCCCCCGAAAGGAGTGAACGATCACCTGATGACAATGAAACTCCCTTTATGCAACGGGAAGAAGTTTACCACCATTGTCAGCGCCTAGGCGCCCATCATGACCAATCCGGATGAGATCAAGAACAAGTTCTACGAGGACCTGAACACTGTCATCACCACTCTTCCCAACGCAGACAAGCTCATCATTCTTGGTGACTTTAACGCGAGAATTGGCTGTGACAGCACCTCCTGGGAAGGCGTGATTGGGAAGCATGGGGTCGGTAACTGTAACAGCAATGGTCAACTACTTCTCCAGACATGTGCCGAGCACGACCTTCTTATCACAAACACTGTCTTCTGCCTCTCTACCCGTAACAGGACGTCATGGATGCATCCTCGCTCTGGGCATTGGCATCTCATCGACTTTGTCATTGTCAGGAAGAGGGACAGGCAGGACGTACGAGTCACGAGGGCCATGTGCGGCGCCGAGTGCTGGACAGACCACCGCCTTATCGTCTCCAAACTCAACCTCCGCATCCAGCCCAAGAGACGGCCTCAGGGCATGAAAGCACCCAAACGCCTGAATGTCAAGAAGCTGGAGCTAGGCAACATCAAGCAGAGCTTTGCTGACACCCTGGAGGAACGCCTTGAGTCCACCGTGCTGGACGACCAGAATGTGGAGGCAGCATGGGGCGCACTGCATGAGACGGTGTACAACACTGCCATGGAGTGCCTGGGGCCTTCTGCCAGGAAGCACAAAGACTGGTTTGATGAGAACTGCACTGAGATCAAGCAGCTGCTGGAAGACAAACGCCAAGCCTACAGAGCCCACATTGAAGATCCCAAGTCACAGTCAAAGAAAGACATACTGAAGAGCGCATGCAGCACCATCCAGCTGAAGCTGCGGCAGATGCAGGATTCCTGGTTGAGCAACAAAGCTGATGAGATCCAGGGCTTTGCGGACAGGAACGACATGAAGAACTTCTATAACGGCCTGAAAGAAGTCTACGGTCCCACCACCTCCGGATCTGCTCCACTCCTCATTGCTGATGGCTCTACCCTAATCACTGACAAGGACGGGATCCTTGAGAGATGGGCTGAACACTTTGACAGCGTACTGAGCCGCCCTTCCACCATCAATGATGAAGCCATCGACCGTCTCCCCAGGTGCCAGTCAGTGAGTCGTTGGATGCCATTCCAACTTTGGAGGAGGCCCAGAAAGCTATCCGTCTGCTATCCAATGGCAAAGCCCCTGGCTCAGACTCCATTCCAGCTGAGGTCTACAAAGAAAGTGGTATGGCGCTGACTGAGAACCTTCATCAGCTGTTCCAGCTCATCTGGCAGCATGAGGCAGTTCCACAGGACTTCAAAGACGCTTCCATCACACACCTGTACAAGCGCAAAGGAAATCGTCAGGCCTGTGACAACCATCGTGGAATATCCCTGCTGTCCGTCCCAGGCAAGACTCTGGCCAGAGTGCTACTCAACCGTCTCATAGCGCACCTTGAGCAAGGTCTCCTACCAGAGAACCAGTGTGGCTTCCGGAAAGAACGCGGACTATCGACATGGTGTTTGCTGCCAGGCAGCTCCAGGAGAAGTGTCAGGAACAGAACGCCGACCTTTACTCCACCTATGTCGATCTGACCAAGGCCTTCGATACTGTTAGCAGAGATGGCCTTTGGAGAATCATGGCGAAGTATGGATGTCCCAGAAAGTTCATCACCATCATACGGCAAACTACACGATGGGATGATGGCCCGAGTCCAAGACAACGGAGAGACTTCAGAACCATTCCCTGTCTCCAACGGAGTCAAGCAAGGATGTGTTCTTGCCCCCACCCTGTTCAGTCTCCTGTTTTCAGCCATGCTGACAGATGCCTTCAGAGACGCTGACGTAGGCATTGGCATCAGGTACCGCACAGATGGCTCACTCTTCAACCTCAGGAGGCTTCAAGCAAAAACCAAGGTGAGGACAGACACCGTCGACGACTTCCTGTTTGCTGATGACTGCGCTCTCAACGCTGCCTCCGAAGTTGACATGCAACGTAGCGTCGACATGTTCTCTGCTGCCTGTGACAACTTTGGCCTCACAATCAGCACAAAGAAGACTGAGGTGATGCACCAGCCACTCCAGGAAAGCCTTACGTTGAACCAAACATCTTCATCAACGGGCAACGACTGAACGCGGTGGACAAGTTCATATACCTGGGCAGTACACTCTCTCGCACAGTTGTCATCGACGACGAGGTGAATGCCAGACTCGCCAACGCCAGCGCTGCCTTCGGCAGACCCCATAAGAACGTTTGGAACAGGAGAGGCATCACCCTGGAGACAAAGCTCAAAGTATGTGAATCATGGACGGTCTACAACGCCACGCCAAAAAGCTGAACCATTTCCACACCACCAGCCTCAGAAAACTCTCGGCATAAAGTGGCAAGAGAAGATCCCTGACACAGAGGTGCTCACTCGTGCAAACTTGCCCAGGCATCTACACCATCTTGATGCAGGCCATGTAGTTCGCATGCCAACTGCTGTATGGCGAACTCCAACATGGCAAGCGCTCCCATGGAGGCCAAAAGAAGCGCTTCAAAGACACTCTGAAAGCTTCTCTGAAGGCCTTCACATGAGCCACAACACATGGGAGCTGAATGCAATGGACAGACCAAAGTGGCGTTCAGCTGTCCACAAAGGCGCCAAATCCTGTGAGGCCAACAGAATCGCTGCAGGCAGAGCAAACGCAGACAGGCCAGGAAAAGCAGTGCCAGCAAGTCCCCGACAGCCGCCACCATCCCCTGTCCACACTGCGTCAGAACCTTCCGGGCGCGGATTGGCCTGACCAGTCATCTGCGCACCCATAGAGCCCAAACCACCCACCCCCAGGATGACTGGATGGTCCTCGTCGATCCCGACGGGACGAACCACAACCGGGGTCACAAGAATATTGGTGGAGGGGGGGAGGGAGTCGGGGGTGGGGGGGGGGGGGGGGTGGAGAGGGGGGATAGTACAATAAACGTACATAAATCGAAAATCATACACAAACACAGATAACGTAGAAATTAGGATACATACAATTGCATAACAGCATAAAAAACGTGTGCATACTCACACATGCACGCACTGCACACACACACACGTTTGAACAGAAGCTACATATACATGTTGGATATGGGCTGATGACTAGATCTTCAGGTAGATGGTTGTTGATTGCACAATAATATTATCACACTGGATTTGTTCGAGAGACAGGCATTGACTGCTTTGGGGAAAAAAAAGCTATTGGCGAAGCGGTTGGTTTTCGTCCTTATACTTCTGTACCGTCGACCAGAGGGGAGGCATCTCGAAAATCCCAAAAGCTGGATGTGATTCGTCCTGGCTGACTGATTTTGCTTTTTTGAGTAGCCGCTTATAATATGTCTTCTAGAGAAGGCAGGTCAGCCCCGGTAATCTTGGTGGCAGTTTTTACGATTCTGTTAAGGACTGCAGCTTCTGCTTGAAATGTTTCCGTACCAAACGTAATAGCGAAGTTTACCACACTTTCAATGGCCTGCTCGGTAGAAATCAACCATGATTTCTTTTTTAATTGCGAACATTTTGAAGCGCTGAAGAAAGTACAGGCGCTGTGTGCTTTCTTAACATTTTTTTCCGTATTTGTCTCCCATTCAAATCATTGGAATGATCAGTCCGAGAAATTTAAAGACGCTCATGATCTCTACTTGCTTGTCTTTAAAGACAGGTGGTAAGGGGTCAGATCTGGTCTTCCTGAAATCTAAAATAATTTTTTGGTTTTTGATACGTTGAGTTCTAAGTTGTTTTGATCACACCAGCTGACAAGTTCCAGTATTTCCTCCCTATATTTTGACTCATCACTGCTCGTAATCAGTCTCTAGAGTAGTATCGTCGGCAAACTTGACCATGGTGTTACATTCATTTTGAGTTGCACAGTCATGTGTGGAATAGTGAGTACAACAGTGGGGACAGAACACATCTCTGTGAGGTGCCTATGTTAGAATGCATGTGGAGAGGTGAGGTCACCAACTTTAACAACTTGCGGTTTGCATTTTTTTTTTTTTTTTATTGCGGTTTGCATCTTTTTTTTAATTTTTGATCCATGCACAAATTGATTCAAGCAGCGAGAGGTTTTTCAGTTTAAAATATAGGTTTTGATGGCACTGGTGGTGTTGAACGCAGATCTGTAGTCATAAAAAGGATCCTGATATTGCTCTCAGGATTTTCGAGATGTCTGAGGACGTGACAGAGATCTATGCTAATGGCATCTTCAATGATCTGTTAGCTCTATAGGCGAACTGATAGGGATCAAAAGATTGAGGAACGTAGGTTTTTAGGAATTGTAGAATCAAACGTTCAAACGTTTTCATTACGACTGATGTTAAAGGCTACGGGACGATAATCATTAAGACAACTAGGCTGTGCTTTCTTTAGGAACAGGAATGATTGTTAATTTTTAAAGCAGTGTGACACCCACACAAGACTGAAGGGACACGTTAGATAGTCAGTGAAGGACACTAGATAGTTGGACTGTACACTTCGTCCAAATGGCCTGGTGATATGTTGTCAGGGCCAGCGGCTTT
This sequence comes from Babylonia areolata, assembly GCF_041734735.1. NCBI lineage: Eukaryota > Metazoa > Mollusca > Gastropoda > Neogastropoda > Buccinidae > Babylonia > Babylonia areolata. The sequence goes on from NC_134884.1 coordinate 16,816,708, forward strand.
TCTCATTTGCAGATGACTGAAGTGGAGTCTGACTTCATTCTACTGGACCACGTCCTTCAATATCTGCAGAGTTCACAGCGTGTGCAGTCATCTAGGCATAGGCACAATGTCTGCAGAGTTCACAGTGCGTGCAGTCATCTAGGCCTAGGCACAATGTCTGCAGAGTTCACAACGCGTGCAGTCATCTAGGCATAGCAGCAATGTCTGCAGAGTTCACAGTGCGTGCAGTCATCTAGGCATAGCACAATGTCTGCAGAGTTCACAGTGCGTGCAGTCATCTAGGCATAGCACAATGTCTGCAGAGTTCACATGTGTGCAGTCATCTAGGCATAGCACAATGTCTGCAGAGTTCACAACGCGTGCAGTCATCTGCATAGCACAATGTCTGTAGAGTTCACAGCGCGTGCAGTCATCTAGAATAGCACAATGTCTGTAGAGTTCACAGCGTGTGCATCATCTAGGCATAGCACAATGTCTGTAGATTCACAGCGCGTGCAGTCATCTAGCATAGCACAATGTCTGTAGAGTTCACAGCGCGTGCGGTCATCTACCATGGCACAATGTCTGTAGAGTTCACAGCGCGTGCGTCGTCATTACCATGGCACAATGTCTGTAGAGTTCACAGGCGCGTGCGGTCATCTAGCATAGCACAATGTCTGTAGAGTTCACAGCGCGTGCGGTCATCTACCATGGCACAATGTCTGTAGAGTTCACAGCGCGTGCGGTCATCTACCATGGCACAATGTCTGTAGAGTTCACAGCGCGTGCAGTCATCTAGCATAGCACAATGTCTGTAGAGTTCACAGCGCGTGCAGTCATCTAGCATAGCACAATGTCTGTAGAGTTCACAGCGCGTGCAGTCATCTAGCATAGCACAATGTCTGTAGAGTTCATAGCGCGTGCAGTCATCTTGGCATAGCACAATGTCTGTAGAGTTCACAGCGCGTGCAGTCATCTGGCATAGCACAATGTCTGTAGAGTTCATAGCGCGTGCAGTCATCTGGCATAGCATAATGTCTGCAGAGTTCATAGCGCGTGCAGTCATCTGGCATAGCACAATGTCTGTAGAGTTCATAGCGCGTGCAGTCATCTGGCATAGCACAATGTCTGTAGAGTTCACAGCGCGTGCAGTCATCTAGGCATAGCACAATGTCTGTAGAGTTCACAGCGCGTGCAGTCATCTTGGCATAGCACAATGTCTGTAGAGTTCACAGCGCGTGCAGTCATCTAGGCATAGCACAATGTCTGTAGAGTTCACAGCGTGTGCAGTCATCTAGGCATAGCACAATGTCTGTAGAGTTCACAGCGCGTGCAGTCATCTAGCATAGCACAATGTCTGTAGAGTTCACAGCGCGTGCGGTCATCTACCATGGCACAATGTCTGTAGAGTTCACAGCGCGTGCGGTCATCTACCATGGCACAATGTCTGTAGAGTTCACAGCGCGTGCAGTCATCTAGGCATAGCACAATGTCCTGTAGAGTTCACAGCGCGTGCAGTCATCACTAACATAGCACAATGTCTGTAGAATTCACAGCGCGTGCAGTCATCTGGCATAGCACAATGTCTGTAGAGTTCACAGCGCGTGCGGTCATCTGGCATAGCACAATGTCTGTAGAGTTCACAGCGCGTGCAGTCATCTAGGCATAGCACAATGTCTGTAGAGTTCACAGCGCGTGCAGTCATCTAGCATAGCACAATGTCTGTAGAGTTCATAGCGCGTGCAGTCATCTAGGCATAGCACAATGTCTGTAGAGTTCACAGCGCGTGCAGTCATCTAGCATAGCACAATGTCTGCAGAGTTCATAGCGCGTGCAGTCATCTAGGCATAGCACAATGTCTGTAGAGTTCACAGCGCGTGCAGTCATCTAGCATAGCACAATGTCTGTAGAGTTCATAGCGCGTGCAGTCATCTAGGCATAGCACAATGTCTGTAGAGTTCACAGCGCGTGCAGTCATCTAGCATAGCACAATGTCTGTAGAGTTCATAGCGCGTGCAGTCATCTAGGCATAGCACAATGTCTGCAGAGTTCATAGCGCGTGCAGTCATCTAGCATAGCACAATGTCTGCAGAGTTCATAGCGCGTGCAGTCATCTAGCATAGCACAATGTCTGCAGAGTTCATAGCGCGTGCAGTCATCTGGCATAGCACATGTCTGTAGAGTTCATAGCGCGTGCAGTCATCTGGCATAGCACAATGTCTGCAGAGTTCATAGCGCGTGCAGTCATCTAGGCATAGCACAATGTCTGTAGAGTTCACAGCGCGTGCAGTCATCTAGCATAGCACAATGTCTGTAGAGTTCATAGCGCGTGCAGTCATCTAGGCATAGCACAATGTCTGCAGAGTTCATAGCGCGTGCAGT
>NC_134884.1:16819168-16919168 GCF_041734735.1 Babylonia areolata
TTGGTTAAAACATCACCTGAATCTTTTGTAAACAAATTTCTAGGATTTTGTGTTACCTTTTGTGGATTCTAAAAATGGAAGAGAATGGTGGGAGATTACAATGTAGATGAAAATGTTAGGAATTTAAATCCCAAAGAATCAAAGCAGATTAATCAGTTTTCAGATTTTTTCAAACTACGCATATTTATTTTTGTAAAATAAAAGAAGTTGAAATGTTAGGTAATTATAGGTGTCATTTTTGGCTCTTTTCTCCTTAAAACTGCCAAAAACTGAAAGTAAGAGCGTTTAACTATTGAAATTTATCAGTCATAAATGTTACTGACGAAAAAATGTATGTCGAGGGGGACAGAGGACGCCTACACCAGCATCGGGGAGGACGCTGCCAATGCCAGCACCCAGGACGCCACAGCCGGTTCCAGACAGATGGGGCCACCGACACCGACAGGTGAGATATTCCTATCAAAACTGGACTGTACTTTGACTAAAAATCATGTGGATTTCAGTAAGTGTAAGATAGCTTTGACTAACTTGAGTGACTCACGAGCAGTCAGCATTGGAAGAACCACCACCACAAACACACACTTTGCAGATGACCTTAAATGTCTGGCAGGCAGTGAGCAAGAACTCATTGTACAAGTGTGTGACTAATTTAGAAAATGAAACTGGGATTAAAGCGTGACCTGAATCTTTTGTAAACAAAATTTGAGGATTTTGACGCAGCTTTGGCAGATTCTATATATGGAATAGAATTGTGGGAGATTACAGAAAAGTTGAAAACGTTTAGAATTTTTATGTAAGATTTTTTAAACCAATGGATATTTATCTTGGCAAAATAAAAGGAATTAAATTGTGAAGTAATATTGATAGGTATAATTTTTGGCAGGTTTTTCCTTGAAACTGTCAAAAACGAAATTAAGTGGGTTTAACTATTGAAATGAAGTATGTGTCAAATGTTACGGATGAAAAAATTTATGTCCAGAGGGACAGAGGTCGTCGACACGACACCGCCGCTGCCAGTGGGTTCGAGACAGATGGAGCCTCCGACGCTGACAGGTGAGGCATTACTATCTAAATGAGACTATACTTTAAACCAGAAATGATGTGGATTTCAGGAAGTGTAACATAGCTTTGACTCACTTGAAAATTATATCAGTCAGCATGGGAAGAACCAGCACAAACATAGGCTCTGCAGATGACATAAAATTTCTGGCAGGTAGCCAACAGGAACTCGTGATACAAGTGTCTGTAATCCATTAAAAAAAAAAAGAAACAACATGCATACTTACATTCTTAAAACGCTGAATCAGAAGGAAATGTCGTGATTCTGCCATGGCACTTCCTGATGATGAACAGCAAGAAATAAGTCGCCAAATACAGAAATGGGTGCTAAGGACAGTGATACGGACCTGTGAACTCCTTACTGAGCTATGTTAGTGACCAGTTCGCCATGGAATGCAACTGGTGTGATGGAGACATTTGCAATTTAGTGATGCTTGCAACCTCTGTGGGATGAAAATCAAAAGTGAACGATGTCTCTAGAGAAAACAAATATGTCAGGAAATGTTAATAATGAATGCTAGCAAATGCAATGATAAACGCCAACTGTTACTAGAAGACATTTATAAAAATGATGCACTAGTTGTCAAAATGATCCAATATGCAGCACTATATACCAATAATGTTTTAGCATAACTATTGTTTTGTAAGCTCAACCATTGGCTTTATTTGATATATTTTTGCTTGCAAAAAGCCCCTTTCCCTTTCCCAAGATCCCAGAGAGCCCTGACACCATTCATGTTTAAATAATTTGACAGTCTTAAATGTATTTGACCATTTGTATGTGGGCATGTTATCAGGGATCTGTGACATGAACAAGGGACTTCATGAGGCCTCTGAAAAAGCTAAGTCAACCCTTCCCCCCTTGTCTCTCCATTCTCTCTGTCTCTGTCTTGTCTTGTCTGTCCATGTGCATGTGTGTGTGTGTGCGTGTGTGTGTGTGTCCGTCCATTTGTCTCTGTCCCTGGATGGTTGCCCTGAGTGGATGTGTGCACCGAGTTCAGCATGGTGTTGAGCCTAACCCTTCCTAACCCTAACACACTGCACAGTATGGACGCAGTGTGTGTGTGTGTGTGTGTGGATTGTGAAGAACAAATAAGTGTGGCACGAATGCCCTGAGTTTCCTAGTTTTCAGGCAGCCCAGTGAGGACAGCGCCATGACTTGAGAAACACCGGGGCTGAGCAGGACACCACCTGCGGGATCCAGGAACATGGGGCCACCACTACTTCAGGGTGAGGGACTGCTGTCAAAATCAGGTCTTGTGCCTTGACTAGATGTAAAGACAGACAAGACAGTAAGGCACTCCTATCAAAATCAGACTGTACTTAACCCCTTCACTGCCACAGTAAATAACCCTTTTAATTACACATACTTAACCGTGACCCAACTAGTACAGACTCTGGCAGGGGTCTGACATTTCTGCCAGATAGAAAATTTCCTTTTTGGATTGCTGTGTGCCAGGCCTAATTTTAGCTTTTTTGGGGTGGGTTCACCAAAGTTTTCACTGCTCATTCATTTATAGGGGTATCTCAAAGATTTTTGGCATTTTTTCCCCCTCATAGCCTTGGCAGTGAAGTGACAGCATTATGTTGTGATGTTTCCAGTTTTTGTGTTATCCTTGGTAATGTATATTTTAAAAACAACACACTTTCGGAACATACACTCACACATTCCTGACCATAAAACATCAAACGTACTGGAAAAATGGGTTTTCTTGTACATTTACTGAAATTTAAGCGAAATTGTGTTACTATTAAAATAAGTATCTATCATAAGTGTCAATGACAAAAAAATATATGTCCAGGGGGACAGAGGGTGCCAACGCCAGCACTGGGGAGGACGCTACCACTGCCAGTGGGTTCCAGACAGATGGAGCCACCGACGCTGACAGGTGAGATATTCCTGTCAAAATCAGACTGTACTTAAAACTAGAAATCATGTGGATTTCTGGAAGTGTAACATAGCTTTGGCTGACTCACTTGAAGATCATGTCAGCAGTCAGCATTGGAAAAACCACCACCACAAACACTGGCTTTGCAGATGACCTTAAATGTCTGGCAGGCAGTGAGCAAGAATTCATCATACAAGTGTGTGTTAACTAATTTAGAAAATGAAATTTGGATAAAGCATGACCTGAATATTTTGTGAACAAATTTGTTTTAGGATTTTTTGACAACTTTGGTGGATTCTGTAAAATGGAATAGAATGCTGGGAGATTACAATGTTAATGAAAATGATAGGATTTAAATCCAAAAGAATCAAAGCAGATTAATCAGTTTTCAGATTTTTTCAAACTACACCTATTTATTTTGGTAAAATAAAAGGAGTTGAATTGTTAGATAATTATAGGTGTAATTTTTGGCTCTTTTTTCCTTAAAACTGTCAAAAACTGAAAGTAAGCGCGTTTGAGTATTAAAATTATCACTCATAAATGTTACTGACGAAAAAATATATGTCTAGGGGGACAGAGGATACCTACATCGGCATCAGGGAAGACGCTGCTGATGCAAGCGCCCAGGACGCCGCTTCCAGTGGGTTCCTGACAGATGGGGCCACCGACACCAACAGGTGAGGTATTCCTATCAAAATCAGACTGTCCTCGACTAAAAATCTAGTGGATTTCAGCAAGTGTAACCTAGCTTTGACTGATTCACTTGAAGATCATGTCAGCAGTGGGCATTAGAAGAACCACCGCCGCAAAGACAGGCTTTGCAGATGACCTTAAATGCTTGGCAAGCAGTGAGCAAGAACTCATCGTACAAGTGTCTAACTAATTTAGAAAATGAAACTTCGATCAAGCATTATGTGAATCTTTTGTCAACAAATTTTGAGGATTTTGTGTTATCTTTGGTGGATTTTAAAAAATGGAATAGAATTGTGGGAAATAATAATGGAGATGAAAATGTTAAGAATTTGAATCCAAAAGTATCAAAGCAGATCAGTCAGTTTTCAGATTTTTTCAAACTACGCATGTTCATTAATTTTTGTAAAATAAAAGAAGTTGAATTGATAGATATTCATAGAATATTCCTGAAACTGTCAAAAAGTGAAAGTAAATTATCAGTCATAAATGTTACTGATGAAAAAAATATATGTCCAGACAGAGGACGCCAATGCCAGCACCGGGGAGGATGCTGCCGATGCCAGCACCCAGGACGCCACTGCCAGTCAGTTCGAGAAAGATGGAGCCACCGACGGCGACATGTGAGATATTCCTATCAAAGTCAGACTGTACTTAAACTAGAAATCATGTGGATTTCAGGAAGTGTAACATAGCTTTGATTGACTCATTTGAAGATCATGTCAGCAGTCAGCATTGGAAGAACCACCACAAAGACAGGCTTTGCAGATGACCTAAAATGTCTGGCACGCTGTGAGCAAGAACACATCATTTAAATATCGGTAAATTACTTAAAAACTGAAACTTGGTTAAAACATCACCTGAATCTTTTGTAAACAAATTTCTAGGATTTTGTGTTACCTTTTGTGGATTCTAAAAATGGAAGAGAATGGTGGGAGATTACAATGTAGATGAAAATGTTAGGAATTTAAATCCCAAAGAATCAAAGCAGATTAATCAGTTTTCAGATTTTTTCAAACTACGCATATTTATTTTTGTAAAATAAAAGAAGTTGAAATGTTAGGTAATTATAGGTGTCATTTTTGGCTCTTTTCTCCTTAAAACTGTCAAAAACTGAAAGTAAGAGCGTTTAACTATTGAAATTTATCAGTCATAAATGTTACTGACGAAAAAATGTATGTCGAGGGGGACAGAGGACGCCTACACCAGCATCGGGGAGGACGCTGCCAATGCCAGCACCCAGGACGCCACAGCCGGTTCCAGACAGATGGGGCCACCGACACCGACAGGTGAGATATTCCTATCAAAATTGGACTGCACTTTGACTAAAAATCATGTGGATTTCAGTAAGTGTAAGATAGCTTTGACTAACTTGAGTGACTCACGAGCAGTCAGCATTGGAAGAACCACCACCACAAACACACACTTTGCAGATGACCTTAAATGTCTGGCAGGCAGTGAGCAAGAACTCATTGTACAAGTGTGTGACTAATTTAGAAAATGAAACTGGGATGAAGCATGACCTGAATCTTTTGTAAACAAAATTTGAGGATTTTGACCCAGCTTTGGCAGATTCTATATATGGAATAGAATTGTGGGAGATTACCGAAAAGTTGAAAATGTTTAGAATTTTTATGTAAGATTTTTTAAACCAATGGATATTTATCTTGGCAAAATAAAAGGAATTAAATTGTTAAGTAATATTGATAGGTATAATTTTTGGCAGGTTTTTCCTTGAAACTGTCAAAAACGAAATTAAGTGGGTTTAACTATTGAAATGAAGTATGTGTCAAATGTTACGGATGAAAAATTTATGTCCAGAGGGACAGAGGTCGTCGACACGACACCGCCGCTGCCAGTGGGTTCGAGACAGATGGAGCCTCCGACGCCGACAGGTGAGGCATTACTATCTAAATGAGACTATACTTTAAACCAGAAATGATGTGAATTTCAGGAAGTGTAACATAGCTTTGACTCACTTGAAAATTATATCAGTCAGCATGGGAAGAACTAGCACAAACATAGGCTCTGCAGATGACATAAAATTTCTGGCAGGTAGCCAACAGGAACTCGTGATACAAGTGTCTGTAATCCATTAAAAAAACAAAAAACAACATGCATACTTACATTCTTAAAACGCTGAATCAGAAGGAAATGTCGTGATTCTGCCATGGCACTTCCTGATGATGAACAGCAAGAAATAAGTCACCAAATACAGAAATGGGTGCTAAGGACAGTGATACGGACCTGTGAACTCCTTACTGAGCTATGTTAGTGACCAGTTCGCCATGGAATGCAACTGGTGTGATGGAGACATTTGCAATTTAGTGATGCTTGCAACCTCTGTGGGATGAAAATCAAAAGTGAACGATGTCTCTAGAGAAAACAAATATGTCAGGAAATGTTAATAATGAATGCTAGCAAATGCAATGATAAACGCCAACTGTTACTAGAAGACATTTATAAAAATGATGCACTAGTTGTCAAAATGATCCAATATGCAGCACTATATACCAATAAAGTTTTAGCATAACTATTGTTTTGTAAGCTGAACCATTGGCTTTATTTGATATATTTTTGCTTGCAAAAAGCCCCTCTCCCTTTCCCAAGATCCCAGAAAGCCCTGACACCATTCATGTTTAAATAATTTGACAGTCTTAAATGTATTTGACCATTTGTATGTGGGCATGTTATCAGGGATCTGTGACATGAACAAGGGACTTCATGAGGCCTCTGAAAAAGCTAAGTCAACCCTTCCCCCCTTATCTCTCCATTCTCTCTGTCTCTGTCTTGTCTTGTCTGTCCATGTGCGTGTGTGTGTGTGTGTGTGTGTCCGTCCATTTGTCTCTGTGCCTGGATGGTTGCCCTGAGTGGATGTGTGCACCGAGTTCAGCATGGTGTTGAGCCTAACCCTTCCTAACCCTAACACACTGCACAGTATGGATGCTGTGTGTGTGTGTGTGTGTGTGGATTGTGAAGAACAAATAAGTGTGGCACGAATGCCCTGAGTTTCCTAGTTTTCAGGCAGCCCACTGAGGACAGCGCCACGACTTGAGAAACACCGGGGCTGAGCAGGACACCACCTGCGGGATCCAGGAACATGGGGCCACCACTACTTCAGGGTGAGGGACTGCTGTCAAAATCAGGTCTTGTGCCTTGACTAGATGTAAAGACAGACAAGACAGTAAGGCACTCCTATCAAAATCAGACTGTACTTAACCCCTTCACTGCCACAGTAAATAACCCTTTTAATTACACATACTTAACCGTGACCCAACTAGTACAGACTCTGGCAGGGGTCTGACATTTCTGCCAGATAGAAAATTTCCTTTTTGGATTGCTGTGTGCCAGGCCTAATTTTAGCTTTTTTGGGGTGGGTTCACCAAAGTTTTCATTGCTCATTCATTTATAGGGGTATCTCAAAGATTTTTGGCATTTTTTCCCCCTCATAGCCTTGGCAGTGAAGTGACAGCATTATGTTGTGATGTTTCCAGTTTTTGTGTTATCCTTGGTAATGTATATTTTAAAAACACACTTTCGGAACATACACTCACACATTCCTGACCATAAAACGTCAAACGTACTGGAAAAATGCGTTTTCTTGTACATTTACTGAAATTTAAGCGAAATTGTGTTACTATTAAAATAAGTATCTATCATAAGTGTCAATGACAAAAAAAATATATGTCCAGGGGGACAGAGGGTGCCAACGCCAGCACTGGGGAGGACGCTACCACTGCCAGTGGGTTCCAGACAGATGGAGCCACCGACGCTGACAGGTGAGATATTCCTGTCAAAATCAGACTGTACTTAAAACTAGAAATCATGTGGATTTCTGGAAGTGTAACATAGCTTTGGCTGACTCACTTGAAGATCATGTCAGCAGTCAGCATTGGAAAAACCACCACCACAAACACTGGCTTTGCAGATGACCTTAAATGTCTGGCAGGCAGTGAGCAAGAATTCATCATACAAGTGTGTGTTAACTAATTTAGAAAATGAAATTTGGATAAAGCATGACCTGAATATTTTGTGAACAAATTTGTTTTAGGATTTTTTGACAACTTTGGTGGATTCTGTAAAATGGAATAGAATGCTGGGAGATTACAATGTTAATGAAAATGATAGGATTTAAATCCAAAAGAATCAAAGCAGATTAATCAGTTTTCAGATTTTTTCAAACTACACCTATTTATTTTGGTAAAATAAAAGGAGTTGAATTGTTAGATAATTATAGGTGTAATTTTTGGCTCTTTTTTCCTTAAAACTGTCAAAAACTGAAAGTAAGCGCGTTTAAGTATTAACATTATCACTCATGAATGTTACCGACGAAAAAATATATGTCTAGGGGGACAGAGGATACCTACATCGGCATCAGGGAAGACGCTGCTGATGCAAGCGCCCAGGACGCCGCTTCCAGTGGGTTCCTGACAGATGGGGCCACCGACACCAACAGGTGAGGTATTCCTATCAAAATCAGACTGTCCTCGACTAAAAATCGAGTGGATTTCAGCAAGTGTAACCTAGCTTTGACTGATTCACTTGAAGATCATGTCAGCAGTGGGCATTAGAAGAACCACCGCCGCAAAGACAGGCTTTGCAGATGACCTTAAATGCTTGGCAAGCAGTGAGCAAGAACTCATCGTACAAGTGTGTAACTAATTTAGAAAATGAAACTTCGATCAAGCATTATGTGAATCTTTTGTCAACAAATTTTGAGGATTTTGTGTTATCTTTGGTGGATTTTAAAAAATGGAATAGAATTGTGGGAAATAATAATGGAGATGAAAATGTTAAGAATTTGAATCCAAAAGTATCAAAGCAGATCAGTCGGTTTTCAGATTTTTTCAAACTACGCATGTTCATTAATTTTTGTAAAATAAAAGAAGTTGAATTGATAGATATTCATAGAATATTCCTGAAACTGTCAAAAAGTGAAAGTAAATTAATTATCAGTCATAAATGTTACTGATGAAAAAATATATGTCCAGACAGAGGACGCAATGCCAGCACCGGGGAGGGTGCTGCCGATGCCAGCACCCAGGACGCCACTGCAAGTCAGTTCGAGAAAGATGGAGCCACCGACGGCGACATGTGAGATATTCCTATCAAAGTCAGACTGTACTTAAACTAGAAATCATGTGGATTTCAGGAAGTGTAACATAGCTTTGATTGACTCATTTGAAGATCATGTCAGCAGTCAGCATTGGAAGAACCACCACAAAGACAGGCTTTGCAGATGACCTAAAATGTCTGGCACGCAGTGAGCAAGAACACATCATTTAAATATCGGTAAATTACTTAAAAACTGAAACTTGGTTAAAACATCACCTGAATCTTTTGTAAACAAATTTCTAGGATTTTGTGTTACCTATTGTGGATTCTAAAAATGGAAGAGAATGGTGGGAGATTACAATGTAGATGAAAATGTTAGGAATTTAAATCCCAAAGAATCAAAGCAGATTAATCAGTTTTCAGATTTTTTCAAACTACGCATATTTATTTTTGTAAAATAAAAGAAGTTGAAATGTTAGGTAATTATAGGTGTCATTTTTGGCTCTTTTCTCCTTAAAACTGTCAAAAACTGAAAGTAAGAGCGTTTAACTATTGAAATTTATCAGTCATAAATGTTACTGATGAAAAAATGTATGTCGAGGGGGACAGAGGACGCCTACACCAGCATCGGGGAGGACGCTGCCAATGCCAGCACCCAGGACGCCACAGCCGGTTCCAGACAGATGGGGCCACCGACACCGACAGGTGAGATATTCCTATCAAAACTGGACTGTACTTTGACTAAAAATCATGTGGATTTCAGTAAGTGTAAGATAGCTTTGACTAACTTGAGTGACTCACGAGCAGTCAGCATTGGAAGAACCACCACCACAAACACACACTTTGCAGATGACCTTAAATGTCTGGCAGGCAGTGAGCAAGAACTCATTGTACAAGTGTGTGACTAATTTAGAAAATGAAACTGGGATAAAGCATGACCTGAATCTTTTGTAAACAAAATTTGAGGATTTTGACCCAGCTTTGGCAGATTCTATATATGGAATAGAATTGTGGGAGATTACAGAAAAGTTGAAAACGTTTAGAATTTTTATGTAAGATTTTTTAAACCAATGGATATTTATCTTGGCAAAATAAAAGGAATTAATTGTGAAGTAATATTGATAGGTATAATTTTTGGCAGGTTTTTCCTTGAAACTGTCAAAAACGAAATTAAGTGGGTTTAACTATTGAAATGAAGTATGTGTCAAATGTTACGGATGAAAAAATTTATGTCCAGAGGGACAGAGGTCGTCGACACGACACCGCCGCTGCCAGTGGGTTCGAGACAGATGGAGCCTCCGACGCCGACAGGTGAGGCATTACTATCTAAATGAGACTATACTTTAAACCAGAAATGATGTGGATTTCAGGAAGTGTAACATAGCTTTGACTCACTTGAAAATTATATCAGTCAGCATGGGAAGAACTAGCACAAACATAGGCTCTGCAGATGACATAAAATTTCTGGCAGGTAGCCAACAGGAAACTCGTGATACAAGTGTCTGTAATCCATTAAAAAAAAAAGAAGAAACAACATGCATACTTACATTCTTAAAACGCTGAATCAGAAGGAAATGTCGTGATTCTGCCATGGCACTTCCTGATGATGAACAGCAAGAAATAAGTCGCCAAATACAGAAATGGGTGCTAAGGACAGTGATACGGACCTGTGAACTCCTTACTGAGCTATGTTAGTGACCAGTTCGCCATGGAATGCAACTGGTGTGATGGAGACATTTGCAATTTAGTGATGCTTGCAACCTCTGTGGGATGAAAATCAAAAGTGAACGATGTCTCTAGAGAAAACAAATATGTCAGGAAATGTTAATAATGAATGCTAGCAAATGCAATGATAAACGCCAACTGTTACTAGAAGACATTTATAAAAATGATGCACTAGTTGTCAAAATGATCCAATATGCAGCACTATATACCAATAAAGTTTTAGCATAACTATTGTTTTGTAAGCTGAACCATTGGCTTTATTTGATATATTTTTGCTTGCAAAAAGCCCCTCTCCCTTTCCCAAGATCCCAGAAAGCCCTGACACCATTCATGTTTAAATAATTTGACAGTCTTAAATGTATTTGACCATTTGTATGTGGGCATGTTATCAGGGATCTGTGACATGAACAAGGGACTTCATGAGGCCTCTGAAAAAGCTAAGTCAACCCTTCCCCCCTTGTCTCTCCATTCTCTCTGTCTCTGTCTTGTCTTGTCTGTCCATGTGCATGTGTGTGTGTGTGCGTGTGTGTGTGTGTGTGTGTGTCCGTCCATTTGTCTCTGTCCCTGGATGGTTGCCCTGAGTGGATGTGTGCACCGAGTTCAGCATGGTGTTGAGCCTAACCCTTCCTAACCCTAACACACTGCACAGTATGGATGCAGTGTGTGTGTGTGTGTGGATTGTGAAGAACAAATAAGTGTGGCACGAATGCCCTGAGTTTCCTAGTTTTCAGGCAGCCCACTGAGGACAGCGCCACGACTTGAGAAACACCGGGGCTGAGCAGGACACCACTGCGGGATCCAGGAACATGGGGCCACCACTACCTCAGGGTGAGGGACTGCTGTCAAAATCAGGTCTTGTGCCTTGACTAGATGTAAAGACAGACAAGACAGTAAGGCACTCCTATCAAAATCAGACTGTACTTAACCCCTTCACTGCCACAGTAAATAACCCTTTTAATTACACATACTTAACCGTGACCCAACTAGTACAGACTCTGGCAGGGGTCTGACATTTCTGCCAGATAGAAAATTTCCTTTTTGGATTGCTGTGTGCCAGGCCTAATTTTAGCTTTTTTGGGGTGGGTTCACCAAAGTTTTCACTGCTCATTCATTTATAGGGGTATCTCAAAGATTTTTGGCATTTTTTCCCCCTCATAGCCTTGGCAGTGAAGTGACAGCATTATGTTGTGATGTTTCCAGTTTTTGTGTTATCCTTGGTAATGTATATTTTAAAAACAACACACTTTCGGAACATACACTCACACATTCCTGACCATAAAACATCAAACGTACTGGAAAAATGGGTTTTCTTGTACATTTACTGAAATTTAAGCGAAATTGTGTTACTATTAAAATAAGTATCTATCATAAGTGTCAATGACAAAAAAATATATGTCCAGGGGGACAGAGGGTGCCAACGCCAGCACTGGGGAGGACGCTACCACTGCCAGTGGGTTCCAGACAGATGGAGCCACCGACGCTGACAGGTGAGATATTCCTGTCAAAATCAGACTGTACTTAAAACTAGAAATCATGTGGATTTCTGGAAGTGTAACATAGCTTTGGCTGACTCACTTGAAGATCATGTCAGCAGTCAGCATTGGAAAAACCACCACCACAAACACTGGCTTTGCAGATGACCTTAAATGTCTGGCAGGCAGTGAGCAAGAATTCATCATACAAGTGTGTGTTAACTAATTTAGAAGATGAAATTTGGATAAAGCATGACCTGAATATTTTGTGAACAAATTTGTTTTAGGATTTTTTGACAACTTTGGTGGATTCTGTAAAATGGAATAGAATGCTGGGAGATAACAATGTTAATGAAAATGATAGGATTTAAATCCAAAAGAATCAAAGCAGATTAATCAGTTTTCAGATTTTTTCAAACTACACCTATTTATTTTGGTAAAATAAAAGGAGTTGAATTGTTAGATAATTATAGGTGTAATTTTTGGCTCTTTTTTCCTTAAAACTGTCAAAAACTGAAAGTAAGCGCGTTTAAGTATTAAAATTATCACTCATAAATGTTACTGACGAAAAAATATATGTCTAGGGGGACAGAGGATACCTACATCGGCATCAGGGAAGACACTGCTGATGCAAGCGTCCAGGACGCCGCTTCCAGTGGGTTCCTGACAGATGGGGCCACCGACACCAATAGGTGAGGTATTCCTATCAAAATCAGACTGTACTCGACTAAAAATCGAGTGGATTTCAGCAAGTGTAACCTAGCTTTGACTGATTCACTTGAAGATCATGTCAGCAGTGGGCATTAGAAGAACCACCGCCGCAAAGACAGGCTTTGCAGATGACCTTAAATGCTTGGCAAGCAGTGAGCAAGAACTTATCGTACAAGTGTGTAACTAATTTAGAAAATGAACTTCGATCAAGCATTATGTGAATCTTTTGTCAACAAATTTTGAGGATTTTGTGTTATCTTTGGTGGATTTTAAAAAATGGAATAGAATTGTGGGAAATAATAATGGAGATGAAAATGTTAAGAATTTGAATCCAAAAGTATCAAAGCAGATCAGTCGGTTTTCAGATTTTTTCAAACTACGCATGTTCATTAATTTTTGTAAAATAAAAGAAGTTGAATTGATAGATATTCATAGAATATTCCTGAAACTGTCAAAAAGTGAAAGTAAATTAATTATCAGTCATAAATGTTACTGATGAAAAAATATATGTCCAGACAGAGGACGCCAATGCCAGCACCGGGGAGGATGCTGCCGATGCCAGCACCCAGGACGCCACTGCCAGTCAGTTCGAGAAAGATGGAGCCCACCGACGGCGACATGTGAGATATTCCTATCAAAGTCAGACTGTACTTAAACTAGAAATCATGTGGATTTCAGGAAGTGTAACATGGCTTTGATTGACTCATTTGAAGATCATGTCAGCAGTCAGCATTGGAAGAACCACCACAAAGACAGGCTTTGCAGATGACCTAAAATGTCTGGCACGCAGTGAGCAAGAACACATCATTTAAATATCGGTAAATTACTTAAAAACTGAAACTTGGTTAAAACATCACCTGAATCTTTTGTAAACAAATTTCTAGGATTTTGTGTTACCTTTTGTGGATTCTAAAAATGGAAGAGAATGGTGGGAGATTATAATGTAGATGAAAATGTTAGGAATTTAAATCCCAAAGAATCAAAGCAGATTAATCAGTTTTCAGATTTTTTTCAAACTACGCATATTTATTTTTGTAAAATAAAAGAAGTTGAAGTGTTAGGTAATTATAGGTGTCATTTTTTGCTCTTTTCTCCTTAAACTGTCAAAAACTGAAAGTAAGAGCGTTTAACTATTGAAATTTATCAGTCATAAATGTTACTGATGAAAAAATGTATGTCGAGGGGGACAGAGGACGCCTACACCAGCATCGGGGAGGACGCTGCCAATGCCAGCACCCAGGACGCCACAGCCGGTTCCAGACAGATGGGGCCACCGACACCGACAGGTGAGATATTCCTATCAAAACTGGACTGTACTTTGACTAAAAATCATGTGGATTTCAGTAAGTGTAAGATAGCTTTGACTAACTTGAGTGACTCACGAGCAGTCAGCATTGGAAGAACCACCACCACAAACACACACTTTGCAGATGACCTTAAATGTCTGGCAGGCAGTGAGCAAGAACTCATTGTACAAGTGTGTGACTAATTTAGAAAATGAAACTGGGATGAAGCATGACCTGAATCTTTTGTAAACAAAATTTGAGGATTTTGACCCAGCTTTGGCAGATTCTATATATGGAATAGAATTGTGGGAGATTACCGAAAAGTTGAAAATTTTTAGAATTTTTATGTAAGATTTTTTAAACCAATGGATATTTATCTTGGCAAAATAAAAGGAATTAAATTGTGAAGTAATATTGATAGGTATAATTTTTGGCAGGTTTTTCCTTGAAACTGTCAAAAACGAAATTAAGTGGGTTTTAACTATTGAAATGAAGTATGTGTCAAATGTTACGGATGAAAAAATTTATGTCCAGAGGGACAGAGGGTCGTCGACACGACACCGCCGCTGCCAGTGGGTTCGAGACAGATGGAGCCTCCGACGCCGACAGGTGAGGCATTACTATCTAAATGAGACTATACTTTAAACCAGAAATGATGTGGATTTCAGGAAGTGTAACATAGCTTTGACTCACTTGAAAATTATATCAGTCAGCATGGGAAGAACTAGCACAAACATAGGCTCTGCAGATGACATAAAATTTCTGGCAGGTAGCCAACAGGAACTCGTGATACAAGTGTCTGTAATCCATTAAAAAAAAAAGAAGAAACAACATGCATACTTACATTCTTAAACGCTGAATCAGAAGGAAATGTCGTGATTCTGCCATGGGCACTTCCTGATGATGAACAGCAAGAAATAAGTCGCCAAATACAGAAATGGGTGCTAAGGACAGTGATACGGACCTGTGAACTCCTTACTGAGCTATGTTAGTGACCAGTTCGCCATGGAATGCAACTGGTGTGATGGAGACATTTGCAATTTAGTGATGCTTGCAACCTCTGTGGGATGAAAATCAAAAGTGAACGATGTCTCTAGAGAAAACAAATATGTCAGGAAATGTTAATAATGAATGCTAGCAAATGCAATGATAAACGCCAACTGTTACTAGAAGACATTTATAAAAATGATGCACTAGTTGTCAAAATGATCCAATATGCAGCACTATATACCAAATAAAGTTTTAGCATAACTATTGTTTTGTAAGCTGAGCCATTGGCTTTATTTGATATATTTTTGCTTGCAAAAAGCCCCTCTCCCTTTCCCAAGATCCCAGAAAGCCCTGACACCATTCATGTTTAAATAATTTGACAGTCTTAAATGTATTTGACCATTTGTATGTGGGCATGTTATCAGGGATCTGTGACATGAACAAGGGACTTCATGAGGCCTCTGAAAAAGCTAAGTCAACCCTTCCCCCCTTATCCTCTCCATTCTCTCTGTCCTCTGTCTTGTCTTGTCTGTCCATGTGCGTGTGTTGTGTGTGTGTGTGTGTCCGTCCATTTGTCTCTGTGCCTGGATGGTTGCCCTGAGTGGATGTGTGCACCGAGTTCAGCATGGTGTTGAGCCTAACCCTTCCTAACCCTAACACACTGCACAGTATGGACGCAGTGTGTGTGTGTGTGTGGATTGTGAAGAACAAATAAGTGTGGCACGAATGCCCTGAGTTTCCTAGTTTTCAGGCAGCCCACTGAGGACAGCGCACGACTTGAGAAACACCGGGGCTGAGCAGGACACCACCTGCGGGATCCAGGAACAAGGGGCCACCACTACTTGAGGGTGAGAACTGCTGTCAAAATCAGGTCTTGTGCCTTGACTAGATGTAAAGACAGACAAGACAGTAAGGCACTCCTATCAAAATCAGACTGTACTTAACCCCTTCACTGCCACAGTAAATAACCCTTTTAATTACACATACTTAACCGTGACCCAACTAGTACAGACTCTGGCAGGGGTCTGACTTTCTGCCAGATAGAAAATTTCCTTTTTGGATTGCTGTGTGCCAGGCCTAATTTTAGCTTTTTTGGGGTGGGTTCACCAAAGTTTTCATTGCTCATTCATTTATAGGGGTATCTCAAAGATTTTTGGCATGTTTTTTCCCTCATACCTGGCAATGACGTGACAGCATTATGTAGTGATGTTTCCAATTTTTGTATTAATCCTATGGTAATTGTATATTAAAAAAAAAATCACACTTCGGAACATACCCTCACACACTCCTGACCATAAACCAAACAAACGTACTGGAAAAACATGGGTTTTCTTGTACATTTACTAGAGAATGAAAATACATCCACTCTGTGTTAAGTGGCCAGTACACAAACTTGCATGGTAACCCATGAAACAACCTACTGGTAATTACTGCGTGCCAGGGCAAAATATGCTTCCTTGGTATGTTCCCTGAACCGTTCACTGCTCATTCCAGTATGAGATATCTCCAAGATATTTAGCCATGTTTTTTTTCTCACATCCTTGGCTTTTGATGTGAGACTACAATTATTTGAAATTGGTAGAGTAAATATGGATACACATGAGATTAAAAACCCAAAACAAACTCTCAGATCATAAAAACGCATAATACAACAACATAAAACCATACCAAGGACAGGAATACTGCTTCTTTGTACATTTACAAACTCCAGTGCACAAACATGGCATGGTAGCTCATGAAACAACCCTACTGGTCCTTGACGCACGGAAGGACTGGCCAAGGCCAAAATAATATTCACTGAATAGAAATCATATTAGGCTTAGCTTTGCAGATGACAGTAAATGTGTGGCAGGCAGTGAGCAGGGAACTCATTATATAGATGCCTGTAACTTTTAGAAAATGAAACTGGGATAAAACAATCTAAATCTTTTGTAAACAAAATATTCAGGAATTTGTGACACCTTGGATTGTAAAAAAGTGGAATAGAATGGAGGAGACAACAATGCAGATGAAATTAACAATTTAGATCCAAAAAAACACCAACGCAGATCAATCAATTTTTAGATTTTTTCAAACTGTGAATAATTGTTTATCTTGGCAAAGTAAAAGGAGTTGGATTGTTAAAAATTTATAGGTATCATTTTTGGCTCTTTTTTTTTTTTTTTTTTTTTTTTTTTTTTTTTAAACCTGTGAAAAGCGAAATTGTGTTACTATTAAAATATGTATCTATCATAAGAGTCAATGGCAAAAAAATATATGTCCAGGGGGACAGAGGGTGCCAATGCCAGCACTGGGGAGGACGCTACCGCTGCCAGTGGGTTCCAGACAGATGGAGCCACCCGACGCTGACAGGTGAGATATTCCTGTCAAAATCAGACCTGTATTTAAAACTAGAAATCATGTGGATTTCTGGAAGTGTAACATAGCTTGGCTGACTCACTTGAAGATCATGTCAGCAGTCAGCATTGGAAGAACCACCACCACAAACACTGGCTTTGCAGATGACCTTAAAATGTCTGGCAGGCAGTGAGCAAGAACTCATCATACAAGTGTGTGTTAACTAATTTAGAAAATGAAATTTGGATAAAGCATCACCTGAATATTTTGAGAACAAATTTTTTGGGGGATTTTTTGACAACCTTTGGGGATTCTATAAAATGGAATAGAATGGTGGGAGAATTACAATGTTGATGAAAATGTTAGGATTTAAATCCAAAGAATCAAAGCAGATTAATCAGTTTTCAGATTTTTTCAAACTACACATATTTATTTTGGTAAAATAAAAGGAGTTGAATTGTTAGATAATTATAGGTGTCATTTTTGGCTCTTTTTTCCTTAAAACTATCAAAAACTGAAAGTAAGTGCGTTTACGTATTAACATTATCACTCATAAATGTTACTGACGAAACAATATATGTCTAGGGGGACAGAGGATGCCTACATCGGCTTCAGGGAAGACACTGCCAATGCCAGCGCCCAGGACGCTGCTTCCAGTGGGTTCCTGACAGATGGGGCCACGACACCAACAGGTGAGGTATTCCTACAAAATCAGACTGTACTCGACTAAAAATCGAGTGGATTTCAGTAAGCGTAACCTAGCTTTTGACTGATTCACTTGAAGATCATGTCAGCAGTGGCATTAGAAGAACCACCACCGCAAAGACAGGCTTTGCAGATGACCTTAAATGTTTGGCAAGTAGTGAGGAAGAACTCATACAAACGTGTCTGTAACTAAAATTAGAAAATGAAACTTAGATCAAGCATTATGTGAATCTTTTGCTAACAAATGTTGCGGATTTTGTGTTATCTTTGGTGGATTCTAAAAAAGGAATAGAATGGTGGGAGATCAATAATGGAGATGAAAATGTTAAGAATTTGAATCCAAAAGTATCAAAGCAGATCAGTCGGTTTTCAGATTTTTTCAGACTACGCATGTTCATTAATTTTGTAAAATAAAAGAAGTTGAATTGATCGATATTCATAGAATATTCCTGAAACTGTCAGAAACTGAAAGTAAGTAAATTAATCATCAGTCATAAATGTTACTGATGAAAACATATCTCCAGACAGAGGACGCCAATGCCAGCACCGGGGAGGATGCTGCCGATGCCAGCACCCAGGACGCCACTGCCAGTCAGTTCGAGAAAGATGGAGCCACCGACGCCAAACATGTGAGATATTCTTATCAAAGTCCGACTGTACTAAACTAGAAATCATGTGGATTTCAGGAAGTGTAACATAGCTTTGACTCATTTAAAGATCACGTCAGCAGTCAGCATTGGAAGAACCACCACAAAGGACAGGCTTTGCAAATGACCTAAAATGTCTGCACGCAGTGAGCAAGAACACATTTAAAATATTTGTAAACTTAAAAAATGAAACTTGGTTAAAACATCACCTGAAATCTTTGGTAAACAGATTTCTAGGATTTTGTGTTACCTTTTGTGGATTCTAAAAATGGAAGAGAATGGTGGGAGATTACAATGTAGTTGAAAATGTTAGGAATTTAAATCCCAAAGAATCAAAGCAGATTAATCAGTTTTCCAGATTTTTTTCAAACTTCGCATATTTATTTTTGTAAAATAAAAGTTGAAATGTTAGGCAATTATAGGTGTGCATTTTTGGCTCTTTTCTCTTAAAACTGTCAAAAACTGAAAAGTAAGAGCGTTTAACTATTGAAATTTATCAGTCATAAATGTTACTGACGAAAAGTATGTCTAGGGGGACAGAGGACACCTACACCAACATCGGGGAGGACGCTGCCGATGCCAGCACCCAGGACGCTGCAGCCAGTGGGTTCCAGACAGATGGGGCCACCGACACCGACAGGTGAGATATTCCTATCAAAATTGGACTGTACTTTGACTAAAAATCATGTGGGATTTCAGTAAGTGTAACATAGCTTTGACTAACTTGAGTGACTCGCGAGCAGTCAGCATTGAAGAACCACCACCACAAACACAGATTTTGCAGATGACCTTAAATGTCTGGCAGGCAGTGAGCAAGAACCCATCGTACAAGTGTGTAACTAATTAAAAAAATGAAACTGGGATAAAGCATGACCTGAATCTTTTGTAACAAAAATTTGAGGATTTTGACCCACTTGTGCAGATTCTATATACGGAATAGAATGTGGGAGATTACAGAAAGTTGAAAATGTTAAGAATTTTTATGTAAGATTTTTTCAACCAATGGATTTTTATCTTGGCAAAATAAAAAGAATGAAATTGTGAAGTAATATTGATAGGTATAATTTTTTGGCAGGTTTTTCCTTGAAACTGTCAAAAATGAAATAAGTTCGTTTAACTATTGAAATGAAGTATGTGTCATAAATGTTACTGATGAAAAAACTATATGTCCCAGAGGGACGGAGGTCGTCGACACGACACCGCCGCTGCCAGTGGGTTCAAGACAGGTGGAGCCTCCAACGCCGACAGGTGAGGCATTACTATCTAAATGAGACTATACTTTAAACCAGAAATGATGTGGATTTCAGGAAGTGTAACATAGCTTTGACTGACTTGAAGATTATATCAGTCAGCATGGAAGAACTAGCACAAACGTAGGCTCTGCAGATGACATTTAATTTCTGGCAGGTAGCCAACAGGAACTCGTGATACAAATGTCTGTAATTCATTAAAAAATATGAAACAACATGCATACTTACATTCTTAAAACGCTGAATCAGAAGGAAATGTCCTAATTCTGCCATGGCACTTCCTGATGATGACAGCAAGAAATAAGTCGCCAAATACAGCAAATGGGTGCTAAGGACAGTGGATACAGACCTGTGAACTCCTTACTGAGCTATGTACAGACCAGTTCGCCATGGAATGCAACTGGTGTGATGAGACATTTACAATTTAGTGATGCTTGCAACCTCTGTGGGATGAAAATCAAAAGTGAATGATGTCTCTAGAGAAACAAATATATTAGGAAATGTTAATAATGAATGCTAGCAAATGCATTGAATGATACATGCCAACTGTACTAGAAGACATTTATAAAAATGATGCACTAGTTGTCAAAATGATCCAATATGCAGCACTATATACCAATAATATTTTAGCTTAACTATGGTTTGTAAGCTCAACCATTGGCTTTATTTGATATATTTTTGCTTGAAAAAAGCCCCTCTCCCTTTCCCAAGATCCCAGAAAGCCCTGACACCATTCATGTTTAAATACTTTGACAGTCTTAAATGTATCTGACCATTTGTATGTGGTCATGTTATCAGGGATCTGTGACATGAACAAGGGACTTCCATGAGGCCTCTGAAAAAGCTGAGTCAACCCTTCCCCCCTTATCTCTCCATTCTCTCTGTCTGTATCTGTCTTGTTGGTCCATGTGCGTGTGTGTGCATGTGTGTGTCCGTCCATCTGTCTCTCTCCCTGGATGGTTGCCCTGAGTGGATGTGTGCATTGAGTTCAGCATGGTGTTGAGCTTAACCCTAACCCTCTAAACCCTCACTAACAACCTAACCCTTCCTAACCCCTAACACACTGCACAGTATGGATGCAGTGTGTGTGTGTGTGTGTGAGTGTGTGTGTGTGTGTGTGTGTGTGTGTATTGTGAAGAACAAATAAGTGTGGCGCTAATGCCCTGAGGTTTCCTAGTTTACAGGCAGGCCCACTGAGGACAGCGCCACGACTTGAGGAAACACCGGGCTGAGCAGGACACCACCTGTGGGATCCAGGAACATGGGGCCACCACTACTTTAGGGTGAGAGACTGCTGTCAAAATCAGGTCTTGTGCCTTGACTAGATGTAAAGACAGACAAGACCAGTAAGGCACTCCTATCAAAATCAGACTGTACTTAACCCCTTC
Organism: Babylonia areolata; assembly: GCF_041734735.1. Lineage (NCBI taxonomy): Eukaryota > Metazoa > Mollusca > Gastropoda > Neogastropoda > Buccinidae > Babylonia > Babylonia areolata. The sequence continues at coordinate 16,840,373 of NC_134884.1, forward strand.
ATCATCATGGCCTGGCTTCGCTGACGAAGATCTAGGAAGGGCGTTGTCCACGTCTGAGCAGGCACGCTCATGGCTGACAAGGCCAATGCGGGAAAAGCAGAGTCGGCCGCAGCGGTTGCAAGGGAAAGTCTGGTCTGGGTTCGCGGCTGCAGCGTTGTGGTTCTTCCTCCTTCTGCGTTTGTCCTCAAGGCTGGCCCTGCGGTTGTTTTCGAAGGAGGAGACAGCTTGGTGGATGGTGCGTCGCCAGGTCTCTCGATCAGCGGCTACTGCGGACCACTGGCGATGGTCAATGTGACAGGCACCGAGAGCTTTCTTCAAGGAGTCTTTGTATCTCTTCTTGGGTGCTCCTCTGTCACGGTGGCCAGTGGACAGTTCGCCATACAGCGCGATCTTGGGCAGGCGGCGGTCCTCCATCCTTGGACATGTCCTTCAAGCCTGCGCAATGGAATTTTTAGGTGGAGTGCAGTGTGCGCAGTACTGGCCCCACCCTTTACACCCGTGGTTCATCTGCCATAGCCTAGCAAGCTGGGACGGTGACAGTGAGGTCCTCAGGTCGTAGGTTTTATATTCAGACTGTCCTTGTCCTAGCCTCTGGCTCAAAAACCTTCCTCGGAGGCACGGGGGCGCGGCTACTGAAAGTCGGGACATGGCCATGGACCCCAGAGTCAATGCATGTCGAGACTGTCCTGCATTCCTTAGCACTTCATGGGTTTTACTTCAGACTTTTCCTTGTCTTAGATGGACTGCCCTTCCCAGGCACTGCCACAGTAAATAACCCTTTTAATTGCACATACTTAACTGTGACCCAACTAGTGCAGACTCTGGCAGGGGTCTGACGTTCCTGCCAGATAGAAAATTTCCTTTTTGGATTGCTGTGTGCCCAGGCCTAATTTTAGCTTTTTTGGGTAGGTTCACCAAAGTTTTTACTACTCATTCATTTATAGAGGTATCTCAAAGATTTTTGGAATGCTTTTTTCCCTCATACCCTTGGCAATGAAGTGACAGCATTATGTTGTGATGTTTCCAATTTTTGTGTTATCCTTGGTAATGTATATTAAAAAAAAAAAAATCAGACTTTCGGAACATACACTCACACACTCCTGAACATAAAACAACAAACGTACTGGAAAAATGGGTTTTCTTGTACATTTACTGAGAATGAAAATACATCACTCTGTGTTCGTGCCAGTACACAAACTTGGCATGGTAACCCATGAAACAACCCTACTGGTATTACTGCGTGCCAGGGCAAAATACTGCTTTCCTTGGTATGTTCACTGACAGTTCACTGCTCATTCAGTTATTGAGATATCTCCAAGATATTTGGCATGTTTTTTTTCTCACATCCTTGGCTTTTATGTGACGTACAATTATTTGATATCGGTGGAGTAAATATGGATACACATGATATTAAAAAACCAAAAAAAAAACTCTCAGATCATAAACACATATTACACAACATAAAATCATACAAGGACAGGAAATACTGGCTTTCTTTGTACATTTACAAACTCCAGTGCACAAACATGGCATGGTAGCCCATGAAACAACCCTACTGGTACTTGTACGCACGGAAGGACTTGGCCAGGGCAAAATATATTCACTGAATAGAAATCATATTAGGCTTAGGCTTTGCAGATGACAGTAAATGTGTGGCCGGCAGTGAGCAGGAACTCATTATATAGATGCCTGTAACTTTTTAGAAAAATGAAACTGGGATAAAACAATCTAAATCTTTTGTAAACAAATATTCAGGAATTTGTGACACCTTGGATTGTAAAAAGTGGAATAGAATGGTGGGAGACAACAATGCAGATGAAATTAACAATTTAGATCCAAAAACACCAAAGCAGATCAATCAATTTTTAGATTTTTTCAAACTGTGAATAATTGTTTATCTTGGCAAAGTAAAAGGAGTTGGATTGTTAAAAATTTATAGGTATCATTTTTGGCTCTTTTTTTTTTTTTTTTTTTTTTTTTTTGAAACTGTGAAAAGCGAAATTGTGTTACTATTAAAATATGTATCTATCATAAGTGTCAATGGCAAAAAAATATATGTCCAGGGGGGACAGAGGGTGCCAATGCCAGCACTGGGGAGGACGCTACCCGCTGCCAGTGGGTTCCAGACAGATGGAGCCACCGACGCTGACAGGTGAGATATTCCTGTCAAAATCAGACTGTATTTAAAAACTAGAAATCATGTGGATTTCTGGAAGTGTAACATAGCTTTGGCTGACTCACTTGAAGATCATGTCAGCAGTCAGCATTGGAAGAACCACCACCACAAACACTGGCTTTGCAGATGACCTTAAATGTCTGGCAGGCAGTGAGCAAGAACTCATCATACAAGTGGTGTGTTAACTAATTTAGAAAATGAAATTTGGATAAAGCATCACCTGAATATTTTGTGAACAAATTTTTTGGGGATTTTTTGACAACTTTGGTGGATTCTATAAAATGGAATAGAATGGTGGGAGATTACAATGTTGATGAAAATGTTAGGATTTAAATCCAAAAGAATCAAAGCAGATTAATCAGTTTTCAGATTTTTTCAAACTACACATATTTATTTTGGTAAAATAAAAGGAGTTGAATTGTTAGATAATTATAGGTGTCATTTTTGGCTCTTTTTTCCTTAAAACTATCAAAAACTGAAAGTAAGTGCGTTTAAGTATTAACATTATCACTCATAAATGTTACTGACGAAACAATATATGTCTAGGGGGACAGAGGATGCCTACATCGGCTTCAGGGAAGACACTGCCAATGCCAGCGCCCAGGACGCTGCTTCCAGTGGGTTCCTGACAGATGGGGCCACCGACACCAACAGGTGAGGTATTCCTATCAAAATCAGACTGTACTCGACTAAAAATCGAGTGGATTTCAGTAAGCGTAACCTAGCTTTGACTGATTCACTTGAAGATCATGTCAGCAGTGGGCATTAGAAGAACCACCACCGCAAAGACAGGCTTTGCAGATGACCTTAAATGTTTGGCAAGTAGTGAGGAAGAACTCATCATACAAGTGTCTGTAACTAAATTAGAAAATGAAACTTAGATCAAGCATTATGTGAATCTTTTGCTAACAAATGTTGCGGATTTTGTGTTATCTTTGGTGGATTCTAAAAATGGAATAGAATGGTGGGAGATAATAATGGAGATGAAAATGTTAAGAATTTGAATCCAAAAGTATCAAAGCAGATCAGTCGGTTTTCAGATTTTTTCAGACTACGCATGTTCATTAATTTTTGTAAAATAAAAGAAGTTGAATTGATAGATATTCATAGAATATTCCTGAAACTGTCAGAAACTGAAAGTAAGTAAATTAATCATCAGTCATAAATGTTACTGATGAAAACATATCTCCAGACAGAGGACGCCAATGCCAGCACCGGGGAGGATGCTGCCGATGCCAGCACCCAGGACGCCACTGCCAGTCAGTTCGAGAAAGATGGAGCCACCGACGCCAACATGTGAGATATTCTTATCAAAGTCAGACTGTACTTAAACTAGAAATCATGTGGATTTCAGGAAGTGTAACATAGCTTTGACTCATTTAAAGATCACGTCAGCAGTCAGCATTGGAAGAACCACCACAAAGACAGGCTTTGCAAATGACCTAAAATGTCTGGCACGCAGTGAGCAAGAACACATTTAAATATTTGTAACTTAAAAAATGAAACTTGGTTAAAACATCACCTGAATCTTTTGTAAACAGATTTCTAGGATTTTGTGTTACCTTTTGTGGATTCTAAAAATGGAAGAGAATGGTGGGAGATTACAATGTAGTTGAAAATGTTAGGAATTTAAATCCCAAAGAATCAAAGCAGATTAATCAGTTTTCAGATTTTTTTCAAACTTCGCATATTTATTTTTGTAAAATAAAAGTTGAAATGTTAGGCAATTATAGGTGTCATTTTTGGCTCTTTTCTCCTTAAAACTGTCAAAAACTGAAAGTAAGAGCGTTTAACTATTGAAATTTATCAGTCATAAATGTTACTGACGAAAAGTATGTCTAGGGGGACAGAGGACACCTACACCAACATCGGGGAGGACGCTGCCGATGCCAGCACCCAGGACGCTGCAGCCAGTGGGTTCCAGACAGATGGGGCCACCGACACCGACAGGTGAGATATTCCTATCAAAATTGGACTGTACTTTGACTAAAAATCATGTGGATTTCAGTAAGTGTAACATAGCTTTGACTAACTTGAGTGACTCGCGAGCAGTCAGCATTGAAGAACCACCACCACAAACACAGATTTTGCAGATGACCTTAAATGTCTGGCAGGCAGTGAGCAAGAACCCATCGTACAAGTGTGTAACTAATTTAAAAAATGAAACTGGGATAAAGCATGACCTGAATCTTTTGTAAACAAAATTTGAGGATTTTGACCCAACTTGTGCAGATTCTATATACGGAATAGAATGGTGGGAGATTACAGAAAAGTTGAAAATGTTAAGAATTTTTATGTAAGATTTTTTCAACCAATGGATATTTATCTTGGCAAAATAAAAAGAATGAAATTGTGAAGTAATATTGATAGGTATAATTTTTGGCAGGTTTTTCCTTGAAACTGTCAAAAATGAAATAAGTTCGTTTAACTATTGAAATGAAGTATGTGTCATAAATGTTACTGATGAAAAAATATATGTCCAGAGGGACGGAGGTCGTCGACACGACACCGCCGCTGCCAGTGGGTTCAAGACAGGTGGAGCCTCCAACGCCGACAGGTGAGGCATTACTATCTAAATGAGACTATACTTTAAACCAGAAATGATGTGGATTTCAGGAAGTGTAACATAGCTTTGACTGACTTGAAGATTATATCAGTCAGCATGGGAAGAACTAGCACAAACGTAGGCTCTGCAGATGACATTTAATTTCTGGCAGGTAGCCAACAGGAACTCGTGATACAAATGTCTGTAATTCATTAAAAAATATGAAACAACATGCATACTTACATTCTTAAAACGCTGAATCAGAAGGAAATGTCCTAATTCTGCCATGGCACTTCCTGATGATGAACAGCAAGAAATAAGTCGCCAAATACAGAAATGGGTGCTAAGGACAGTGATACAGACCTGTGAACTCCTTACTGAGCTATGTTACTGACCAGTTCGCCATGGAATGCAACTGGTGTGATGAGACATTTACAATTTAGTGATGCTTGCAACCTCTGTGGGATGAAAATCAAAAGTGAATGATGTCTCTAGAGAAAACAAATATATTAGGAAATGTTAATAATGAATGCTAGCAAATGCATTGAATGATACATGCCAACTGTTACTAGAAGACATTTATAAAAATGATGCACTAGTTGTCAAAATGATCCAATATGCAGCACTATATACCAATAATATTTTAGCTTAACTATGGTTTTGTAAGCTCAACCATTGGCTTTATTTGATATATTTTTGCTTGAAAAAAGCCCCTCTCCCTTTCCCAAGATCCCAGAAAGCCCTGACACCATTCATGTTTAAATACTTTGACAGTCTTAAATGTATCTGACCATTTGTATGTGGTCATGTTATCAGGGATCTGTGACATGAACAAGGGACTTCATGAGGCCTCTGAAAAAGCTGAGTCAACCCTTCCCCCCTTATCTCTCCATTCTCTCTGTCTGTATCTGTCTTGTTGGTCCATGTGCGTGTGTGTGCATGTGTGTGTCCGTCCATCTGTCTCTCTCCCTGGATGGTTGCCCTGAGTGGATGTGTGCATTGAGTTCAGCATGGTGTTGAGCTTAACCCTAACCCTCTAACCCTCACTAACAACCTAACCCTTCCTAACCCTAACACACTGCACAGTATGGATGCAGTGTGTGTGTGTGTGTGTGAGTGTGTGTGTGTGTGTGTGTGTGTGTGTGTATTGTGAAGAACAAATAAGTGTGGCGCTAATGCCCTGAGTTTCCTAGTTTACAGGCAGCCCACTGAGGACAGCGCCACGACTTGAGAAACACCGGGGCTGAGCAGGACACCACCTGTGGGATCCAGGAACATGGGGCCACCACTACTTTAGGGTGAGAGACTGCTGTCAAAATCAGGTCTTGTGCCTTGACTAGATGTAAAGACAGACAAGACAGTAAGGCACTCCTATCAAAATCAGACTGTACTTAACCCCTTCATCATCATGGCCTGGCTTCGCTGACGAAGATCTAGGAAGGGCGTTGTCCACGTCTGATGCAGGCACGCTCATGGCTGACAAGGCCAATGCGGGAAAAGCAGAGTCGGCCGCAGCGGTTGCAAGGGAAAGTCTGGTCTGGGTTCGCGGCTGCAGCGTTGTGGTTTCTTCCTCCTTCTGCGTTTGTCCTCAAGGCTGGCCCTGCGGTTGTTTTCGAAGGAGGAGACAGCTTGGTGGATGGTGCGTCGCCAGGTCTCTCGATCAGCGGCTACTGCGGACCACTGGCGATGGTCAATGTGACAGGCACCGAGAGCTTTCTTCAAGGAGTCTTTGTATCTCTTCTTGGGTGCTCCTCTGTCACGGTGGCCAGTGGACAGTTCGCCATACAGCGCGATCTTGGGCAGGCGGCGGTCCTCCATCCTTGGACATGTCCTTCAAGCCTGCGCAATGGAATTTTTAGGTGGAGTGCAGTGTGCGCAGTACTGGCCCCACCCTTTACACCCGTGGTTCATCTGCCATAGCCTAGCAAGCTGGGACGGTGACAGTGAGGTCCTCAGGTCGTAGGTTTTATATCAGACTGTCCTTGTCCTAGCCTCTGGCTCAAAAACCTTCCTCGGAGGCACGGGGGCGCGGCTACTGAAAGTCGGGACATGGCCATGGACCCCAGAGTCAATGCATGTCGAGACTGTCCTGCATTCCTTAGCACTTCATGGGTTTTACTTCAGACTTTTCCTTGTCTTAGATGGACTGCCTTCCCAGGCACTGCCACAGTAAATAACCCTTTTAATTGCACATACTTAACTGTGACCCAACTAGTGCAGACTCTGGCAGGGGTCTGACGTTCCTGCCAGATAGAAAATTTCCTTTTTGGATTGCTGTGTGCCAGGCCTAATTTTAGCTTTTTTGGGTAGGTTCACCAAAGTTTTTACTACTCATTCATTTATAGAGGTATCTCAAAGATTTTTGGAATGCTTTTTTCCCTCATACCCTTGGCAATGAAGTGACAGCATTATGTTGTGATGTTTCCAATTTTTGTGTTATCCTTGGTAATGTATATTAAAAAAAAAAAAATCAGACTTTCGGAACATACACTCACACACTCCTGAACATAAAACAACAAACGTACTGGAAAAATGGGTTTTCTTGTACATTTACTGAGAATGAAAATACATCACTCTGTGTTCGTGCCAGTACACAAACTTGGCATGGTAACCCATGAAACAACCCTACTGGTATTACTGCGTGCCAGGGCAAAATACTGCTTTCCTTGGTATGTTCACTGAACAGTTCACTGCTCATTCAGTTATTGAGATATCTCCAAGATATTTGGCATGTTTTTTTTCTCACATCCTTGGCTTTTATGTGACGTACAATTATTTGATATCGGTGGAGTAAATATGGATACACATGATATTAAAAAACCAAAAAAAAAACTCTCAGATCATAAACACATATTACACAACATAAAATCATACAAGGACAGGAAATACTGGCTTTCTTTGTACATTTACAAACTCCAGTGCACAAACATGGCATGGTAGCCCATGAAACAACCCTACTGGTACTTGTACGCACGGAAGGACTTGGCCAGGGCAAAATATATTCACTGAATAGAAATCATATTAGGCTTAGGCTTTGCAGATGACAGTAAATGTGTGGCCGGCAGTGAGCAGGAACTCATTATATAGATGCCTGTAACTTTTTAGAAAAATGAAACTGGGATAAAACAATCTAAATCTTTTGTAAACAAATATTCAGGAATTTGTGACACCTTGGATTGTAAAAAGTGGAATAGAATGGTGGGAGACAACAATGCAGATGAAATTAACAATTTAGATCCAAAAAACACCAAAGCAGATCAATCAATTTTTAGATTTTTTCAAACTGTGAATAATTGTTTATCTTGGCAAAGTAAAAGGAGTTGGATTGTTAAAAATTTATAGGTATCATTTTTGGCTCTTTTTTTTTTTTTTTTTTTTTTTTGAAACTGTGAAAAGCGAAATTGTGTTACTATTAAAATATGTATCTATCATAAGTGTCAATGGCAAAAAAATATATGTCCAGGGGGACAGAGGGTGCCAATGCCAGCACTGGGGAGGACGCTACCGCTGCCAGTGGGTTCCAGACAGATGGAGCCACCGACGCTGACAGGTGAGATATTCCTGTCAAAATCAGACTGTATTTAAAACTAGAAATCATGTGGATTTCTGGAAGTGTAACATAGCTTTGGCTGACTCACTTGAAGATCATGTCAGCAGTCAGCATTGGAAGAACCACCACCACAAACACTGGCTTTGCAGATGACCTTAAATGTCTGGCAGGCAGTGAGCAAGAACTCATCATACAAGTGTGTGTTAACTAATTTAGAAAATGAAATTTGGATAAAGCATCACCTGAATATTTTGTGAACAAATTTTTTGGGGATTTTTTGACAACTTTGGTGGATTCTATAAAATGGAATAGAATGGTGGGAGATTACAATGTTGATGAAAATGTTAGGATTTAAATCCAAAAGAATCAAAGCAGATTAATCAGTTTTCAGATTTTTTCAAACTACACATATTTATTTTGGTAAAATAAAAGGAGTTGAATTGTTAGATAATTATAGGTGTCATTTTTGGCTCTTTTTTCCTTAAAACTATCAAAAACTGAAAGTAAGTGCGTTTAAGTATTAACATTATCACTCATAAATGTTACTGACGAAACAATATATGTCTAGGGGGACAGAGGATGCCTACATCGGCTTCAGGGAAGACACTGCCAATGCCAGCGCCCAGGACGCTGCTTCCAGTGGGTTCCTGACAGATGGGGCCACCGACACCAACAGGTGAGGTATTCCTATCAAAATCAGACTGTACTCGACTAAAAATCGAGTGGATTTCAGTAAGCGTAACCTAGCTTTGACTGATTCACTTGAAGATCATGTCAGCAGTGGGCATTAGAAGAACCACCACCGCAAAGACAGGCTTTGCAGATGACCTTAAATGTTTGGCAAGTAGTGAGGAAGAACTCATCATACAAGTGTCTGTAACTAAATTAGAAAATGAAACTTAGATCAAGCATTATGTGAATCTTTTGCTAACAAATGTTGCGGATTTTGTGTTATCTTTGGTGGATTCTAAAAAATGGAATAGAATGGTGGGAGATAATAATGGAGATGAAAATGTTAAGAATTTGAATCCAAAAGTATCAAAGCAGATCAGTCGGTTTTCAGATTTTTTCAGACTACGCATGTTCATTAATTTTTGTAAAATAAAAGAAGTTGAATTGATAGATATTCATAGAATATTCCTGAAACTGTCAGAAACTGAAAGTAAGTAAATTAATCATCAGTCATAAATGTTACTGATGAAAACATATCTCCAGACAGAGGACGCCAATGCCAGCACCGGGGAGGATGCTGCCGATGCCAGCACCCAGGACGCCACTGCCAGTCAGTTCGAGAAAGATGGAGCCACCGACGCCAACATGTGAGATATTCTTATCAAAGTCAGACTGTACTTAAACTAGAAATCATGTGGATTTCAGGAAGTGTAACATAGCTTTGACTCATTTAAAGATCACGTCAGCAGTCAGCATTGGAAGAACCACCACAAAGACAGGCTTTGCAAATGACCTAAAATGTCTGGCACGCAGTGAGCAAGAACACATTTAAATATTTGTAACTTAAAAAATGAAACTTGGTTAAAACATCACCTGAATCTTTTGTAAACAGATTTCTAGGATTTTGTGTTACCTTTTGTGGATTCTAAAAATGGAAGAGAATGGTGGGAGATTACAATGTAGTTGAAAATGTTAGGAATTTAAATCCCAAAGAATCAAAGCAGATTAATCAGTTTTCAGATTTTTTTCAAACTTCGCATATTTATTTTTGTAAAATAAAAGTTGAAATGTTAGGCAATTATAGGTGTCATTTTTGGCTCTTTTCTCCTTAAAACTGTCAAAAACTGAAAGTAAGAGCGTTTAACTATTGAAATTTATCAGTCATAAATGTTACTGACGAAAAGTATGTCTAGGGGGACAGAGGACACCTACACCAACATCGGGGAGGACGCTGCCGATGCCAGCACCCAGGACGCTGCAGCCAGTGGGTTCCAGACAGATGGGGCCACCGACACCGACAGGTGAGATATTCCTATCAAAATTGGACTGTACTTTGACTAAAAATCATGTGGATTTCAGTAAGTGTAACATAGCTTTGACTAACTTGAGTGACTCGCGAGCAGTCAGCATTGAAGAACCACCACCACAAACACAGATTTTGCAGATGACCTTAAATGTCTGGCAGGCAGTGAGCAAGAACCCATCGTACAAGTGTGTAACTAATTTAAAAAATGAAACTGGGATAAAGCATGACCTGAATCTTTTGTAAACAAAATTTGAGGATTTTGACCCAACTTGTGCAGATTCTATATACGGAATAGAATGGTGGGAGATTACAGAAAAGTTGAAAATGTTAAGAATTTTTATGTAAGATTTTTTCAACCAATGGATATTTATCTTGGCAAAATAAAAAGAATGAAATTGTGAAGTAATATTGATAGGTATAATTTTTGGCAGGTTTTTCCTTGAAACTGTCAAAAATGAAATAAGTTCGTTTAACTATTGAAATGAAGTATGTGTCATAAATGTTACTGATGAAAAAATATATGTCCAGAGGGACGGAGGTCGTCGACACGACACCGCCGCTGCCAGTGGGTTCAAGACAGGTGGAGCCTCCAACGCCGACAGGTGAGGCATTACTATCTAAATGAGACTATACTTTAAACCAGAAATGATGTGGATTTCAGGAAGTGTAACATAGCTTTGACTGACTTGAAGATTATATCAGTCAGCATGGGAAGAACTAGCACAAACGTAGGCTCTGCAGATGACATTTAATTTCTGGCAGGTAGCCAACAGGAACTCGTGATACAAATGTCTGTAATTCATTAAAAAATATGAAACAACATGCATACTTACATTCTTAAAACGCTGAATCAGAAGGAAATGTCCTAATTCTGCCATGGCACTTCCTGATGATGAACAGCAAGAAATAAGTCGCCAAATACAGAAATGGGTGCTAAGGACAGTGATACAGACCTGTGAACTCCTTACTGAGCTATGTTACTGACCAGTTCGCCATGGAATGCAACTGGTGTGATGAGACATTTACAATTTAGTGATGCTTGCAACCTCTGTGGGATGAAAATCAAAAGTGAATGATGTCTCTAGAGAAAACAAATATATTAGGAAATGTTAATAATGAATGCTAGCAAATGCATTGAATGATACATGCCAACTGTTACTAGAAGACATTTATAAAAATGATGCACTAGTTGTCAAAATGATCCAATATGCAGCACTATATACCAATAATATTTTAGCTTAACTATGGTTTTGTAAGCTCAACCATTGGCTTTATTTGATATATTTTTGCTTGAAAAAAGCCCCTCTCCCTTTCCCAAGATCCCAGAAAGCCCTGACACCATTCATGTTTAAATACTTTGACAGTCTTAAATGTATCTGACCATTTGTATGTGGTCATGTTATCAGGGATCTGTGACATGAACAAGGGACTTCATGAGGCCTCTGAAAAAGCTGAGTCAACCCTTCCCCCCTTATCTCTCCATTCTCTCTGTCTGTATCTGTCTTGTTGGTCCATGTGCGTGTGTGTGCATGTGTGTGTCCGTCCATCTGTCTCTCTCCCTGGATGGTTGCCCTGAGTGGATGTGTGCATTGAGTTCAGCATGGTGTTGAGCTTAACCCTAACCCTCTAACCCTCACTAACAACCTAACCCTTCCTAACCCTAACACACTGCACAGTATGGATGCAGTGTGTGTGTGTGTGTGTGTGAGTGTGTGTGTGTGTGTGTGTGTGTGTGTGTATTGTGAAGAACAAATAAGTGTGGCGCTAATGCCCTGAGTTTCCTAGTTTACAGGCAGCCCACTGAGGACAGCGCCACGACTTGAGAAACACCGGGGCTGAGCAGGACACCACCTGTGGGATCCAGGAACATGGGGCCACCACTACTTTAGGGTGAGAGACTGCTGTCAAAATCAGGTCTTGTGCCTTGACTAGATGTAAAGACAGACAAGACAGTAAGGCACTCCTATCAAAATCAGACTGTACTTAACCCCTTCATCATCATGGCCTGGCTTCGCTGACGAAGATCTAGGAAGGGCGTTGTCCACGTCTGATGCAGGCACGCTCATGGCTGACAAGGCCAATGCGGGAAAAGCAGAGTCGGCCGCAGCGGTTGCAAGGGAAAGTCTGGTCTGGGTTCGCGGCTGCAGCGTTGTGGTTCTTCCTCCTTCTGCGTTTGTCCTCAAGGCTGGCCCTGCGGTTGTTTTCGAAGGAGGAGACAGCTTGGTGGATGGTGCGTCGCCAGGTCTCTCGATCAGCGGCTACTGCGGACCACTGGCGATGGTCAATGTGACAGGCACCGAGAGCTTTCTTCAAGGAGTCTTTGTATCTCTTCTTGGGTGCTCCTCTGTCACGGTGGCCAGTGGACAGTTCGCCATACAGCGCGATCTTGGGCAGGCGGCGGTCCTCCATCCTTGGACATGTCCTTCAAGCCTGCGCAATGGAATTTTTAGGTGGAGTGCAGTGTGCGCAGTACTGGCCCCACCCTTTACACCCGTGGTTCATCTGCCATAGCCTAGCAAGCTGGGACGGTGACAGTGAGGTCCTCAGGTCGTAGGTTTTATATCAGACTGTCCTTGTCCTAGCCTCTGGCTCAAAAACCTTCCTCGGAGGCACGGGGGCGCGGCTACTGAAAGTCGGGACATGGCCATGGACCCCAGAGTCAATGCATGTCGAGACTGTCCTGCATTCCTTAGCACTTCATGGGTTTTACTTCAGACTTTTCCTTGTCTTAGATGGACTGCCTTCCCAGGCACTGCCACAGTAAATAACCCTTTTAATTGCACATACTTAACTGTGACCCAACTAGTGCAGACTCTGGCAGGGGTCTGACGTTCCTGCCAGATAGAAAATTTCCTTTTTGGATTGCTGTGTGCCAGGCCTAATTTTAGCTTTTTTGGGTAGGTTCACCAAAGTTTTTACTACTCATTCATTTATAGAGGTATCTCAAAGATTTTTGGAATGCTTTTTTCCCTCATACCCTTGGCAATGAAGTGACAGCATTATGTTGTGATGTTTCCAATTTTTGTGTTATCCTTGGTAATGTATATTAAAAAAAAAAAATCAGACTTTCGGAACATACACTCACACACTCCTGAACATAAAACAACAAACGTACTGGAAAAATGGGTTTTCTTGTACATTTACTGAGAATGAAAATACATCACTCTGTGTTCGTGCCAGTACACAAACTTGGCATGGTAACCCATGAAACAACCCTACTGGTATTACTGCGTGCCAGGGCAAAATACTGCTTTCCTTGGTATGTTCACTGAACAGTTCACTGCTCATTCAGTTATTGAGATATCTCCAAGATATTTGGCATGTTTTTTTTCTCACATCCTTGGCTTTTATGTGACGTACAATTATTTGATATCGGTGGAGTAAATATGGATACACATGATATTAAAAAACCAAAAAAAAAACTCTCAGATCATAAACACATATTACACAACATAAAATCATACAAGGACAGGAAATACTGGCTTTCTTTGTACATTTACAAACTCCAGTGCACAAACATGGCATGGTAGCCCATGAAACAACCCTACTGGTACTTGTACGCACGGAAGGACTTGGCCAGGGCAAAATATATTCACTGAATAGAAATCATATTAGGCTTAGGCTTTGCAGATGACAGTAAATGTGTGGCCGGCAGTGAGCAGGAACTCATTATATAGATGCCTGTAACTTTTTAGAAAAATGAAACTGGGATAAAACAATCTAAATCTTTTGTAAACAAATATTCAGGAATTTGTGACACCTTGGATTGTAAAAAGTGGAATAGAATGGTGGGAGACAACAATGCAGATGAAATTAACAATTTAGATCCAAAAAACACCAAAGCAGATCAATCAATTTTTAGATTTTTTCAAACTGTGAATAATTGTTTATCTTGGCAAAGTAAAAGGAGTTGGATTGTTAAAAATTTATAGGTATCATTTTTGGCTCTTTTTTTTTTTTTTTTTTTTTTTGAAACTGTGAAAAGCGAAATTGTGTTACTATTAAAATATGTATCTATCATAAGTGTCAATGGCAAAAAAATATATGTCCAGGGGGACAGAGGGTGCCAATGCCAGCACTGGGGAGGACGCTACCACTGCCAGTGGGTTCCAGACAGATGGAGCCACCGACGCTGACAGGTGAGATATTCCTGTCAAAATCAGACTGTATTTAAAACTAGAAATCATGTGGATTTCTGGAAGTGTAACATAGCTTTGGCTGACTCACTTGAAGATCATGTCAGCAGTCAGCATTGGAAGAACCACCACCACAAACACTGGCTTTGCAGATGACCTTAAATGTCTGGCAGGCAGTGAGCAAGAACTCATCATACAAGTGTGTGTTAACTAATTTAGAAAATGAAATTTGGATAAAGCATCACCTGAATATTTTGTGAACAAATTTTTTGGGGATTTTTTGACAACTTTGGTGGATTCTATAAAATGGAATAGAATGGTGGGAGATTACAATGTTGATGAAAATGTTAGGATTTAAATCCAAAAGAATCAAAGCAGATTAATCAGTTTTCAGATTTTTTCAAACTACACATATTTATTTTGGTAAAATAAAAGGAGTTGAATTGTTAGATAATTATAGGTGTCATTTTTGGCTCTTTTTTCCTTAAAACTATCAAAAACTGAAAGTAAGTGCGTTTAAGTATTAACATTATCACTCATAAATGTTACTGACGAAACAATATATGTCTAGGGGGACAGAGGATGCCTACATCGGCTTCAGGGAAGACACTGCCAATGCCAGCGCCCAGGACGCTGCTTCCAGTGGGTTCCTGACAGATGGGGCCACCGACACCAACAGGTGAGGTATTCCTATCAAAATCAGACTGTACTCGACTAAAAATCGAGTGGATTTCAGTAAGCGTAACCTAGCTTTGACTGATTCACTTGAAGATCATGTCAGCAGTGGGCATTAGAAGAACCACCACCGCAAAGACAGGCTTTGCAGATGACCTTAAATGTTTGGCAAGTAGTGAGGAAGAACTCATCATACAAGTGTCTGTAACTAAATTAGAAAATGAAACTTAGATCAAGCATTATGTGAATCTTTTGCTAACAAATGTTGCGGATTTTGTGTTATCTTTGGTGGATTCTAAAAAATGGAATAGAATGGTGGGAGATAATAATGGAGATGAAAATGTTAAGAATTTGAATCCAAAAGTATCAAAGCAGATCAGTCGGTTTTCAGATTTTTTCAGACTACGCATGTTCATTAATTTTTGTAAAATAAAAGAAGTTGAATTGATAGATATTCATAGAATATTCCTGAAACTGTCAGAAACTGAAAGTAAGTAAATTAATCATCAGTCATAAATGTTACTGATGAAAACATATCTCCAGACAGAGGACGCCAATGCCAGCACCGGGGAGGATGCTGCCGATGCCAGCACCCAGGACGCCACTGCCAGTCAGTTCGAGAAAGATGGAGCCACCGACGCCAACATGTGAGATATTCTTATCAAAGTCAGACTGTACTTAAACTAGAAATCATGTGGATTTCAGGAAGTGTAACATAGCTTTGACTCATTTAAAGATCACGTCAGCAGTCAGCATTGGAAGAACCACCACAAAGACAGGCTTTGCAAATGACCTAAAATGTCTGGCACGCAGTGAGCAAGAACACATTTAAATATTTGTAACTTAAAAAATGAAACTTGGTTAAAACATCACCTGAATCTTTTGTAAACAGATTTCTAGGATTTTGTGTTACCTTTTGTGGATTCTAAAAATGGAAGAGAATGGTGGGAGATTACAATGTAGTTGAAAATGTTAGGAATTTAAATCCCAAAGAATCAAAGCAGATTAATCAGTTTTCAGATTTTTTTCAAACTTCGCATATTTATTTTTGTAAAATAAAAGTTGAAATGTTAGGCAATTATAGGTGTCATTTTTGGCTCTTTTCTCCTTAAAACTGTCAAAAACTGAAAGTAAGAGCGTTTAACTATTGAAATTTATCAGTCATAAATGTTACTGACGAAAAGTATGTCTAGGGGGACAGAGGACACCTACACCAACATCGGGGAGGACGCTGCCGATGCCAGCACCCAGGACGCTGCAGCCAGTGGGTTCCAGACAGATGGGGCCACCGACACCGACAGGTGAGATATTCCTATCAAAATTGGACTGTACTTTGACTAAAAATCATGTGGATTTCAGTAAGTGTAACATAGCTTTGACTAACTTGAGTGACTCGCGAGCAGTCAGCATTGAAGAACCACCACCACAAACACAGATTTTGCAGATGACCTTAAATGTCTGGCAGGCAGTGAGCAAGAACCCATCGTACAAGTGTGTAACTAATTTAAAAAATGAAACTGGGATAAAGCATGACCTGAATCTTTTGTAAACAAAATTTGAGGATTTTGACCCAACTTGTGCAGATTCTATATACGGAATAGAATGGTGGGAGATTACAGAAAAGTTGAAAATGTTAAGAATTTTTATGTAAGATTTTTTCAACCAATGGATATTTATCTTGGCAAAATAAAAAGAATGAAATTGTGAAGTAATATTGATAGGTATAATTTTTGGCAGGTTTTTCCTTGAAACTGTCAAAAATGAAATAAGTTCGTTTAACTATTGAAATGAAGTATGTGTCATAAATGTTACTGATGAAAAAATATATGTCCAGAGGGACGGAGGTCGTCGACACGACACCGCCGCTGCCAGTGGGTTCAAGACAGGTGGAGCCTCCAACGCCGACAGGTGAGGCATTACTATCTAAATGAGACTATACTTTAAACCAGAAATGATGTGGATTTCAGGAAGTGTAACATAGCTTTGACTGACTTGAAGATTATATCAGTCAGCATGGGAAGAACTAGCACAAACGTAGGCTCTGCAGATGACATTTAATTTCTGGCAGGTAGCCAACAGGAACTCGTGATACAAATGTCTGTAATTCATTAAAAAATATGAAACAACATGCATACTTACATTCTTAAAACGCTGAATCAGAAGGAAATGTCCTAATTCTGCCATGGCACTTCCTGATGATGAACAGCAAGAAATAAGTCGCCAAATACAGAAATGGGTGCTAAGGACAGTGATACAGACCTGTGAACTCCTTACTGAGCTATGTTACTGACCAGTTCGCCATGGAATGCAACTGGTGTGATGAGACATTTACAATTTAGTGATGCTTGCAACCTCTGTGGGATGAAAATCAAAAGTGAATGATGTCTCTAGAGAAAACAAATATATTAGGAAATGTTAATAATGAATGCTAGCAAATGCATTGAATGATACATGCCAACTGTTACTAGAAGACATTTATAAAAATGATGCACTAGTTGTCAAAATGATCCAATATGCAGCACTATATACCAATAATATTTTAGCTTAACTATGGTTTTGTAAGCTCAACCATTGGCTTTATTTGATATATTTTTGCTTGAAAAAAGCCCCTCTCCCTTTCCCAAGATCCCAGAAAGCCCTGACACCATTCATGTTTAAATACTTTGACAGTCTTAAATGTATCTGACCATTTGTATGTGGTCATGTTATCAGGGATCTGTGACATGAACAAGGGACTTCATGAGGCCTCTGAAAAAGCTGAGTCAACCCTTCCCCCCTTATCTCTCCATTCTCTCTGTCTGTATCTGTCTTGTTGGTCCATGTGCGTGTGTGTGCATGTGTGTGTCCGTCCATCTGTCTCTCTCCCTGGATGGTTGCCCTGAGTGGATGTGTGCATTGAGTTCAGCATGGTGTTGAGCTTAACCCTAACCCTCTAACCCTCACTAACAACCTAACCCTTCCTAACCCTAACACACTGCACAGTATGGATGCAGTGTGTGTGTGTGTGTGTGAGTGTGTGTGTGTGTGTGTGTGTGTGTGTGTATTGTGAAGAACAAATAAGTGTGGCGCTAATGCCCTGAGATTCCTAGTTTACAGGCAGCCCACTGAGGACAGCGCCACGACTTGAGAAACACCGGGGCTGAGCAGGACACCACCTGTGGGATCCAGGAACATGGGGCCACCACTACTTTAGGGTGAGAGACTGCTGTCAAAATCAGGTCTTGTGCCTTGACTAGATGTAAAGACAGACAAGACAGTAAGGCACTCCTATCAAAATCAGACTGTACTTAACCCCTTCATCATCATGGCCTGGCTTCGCTGACGAAGATCTAGGAAGGGCGTTGTCCACGTCTGATGCAGGCACGCTCATGGCTGACAAGGCCAATGCGGGAAAAGCAGAGTCGGCCGCAGCGGTTGCAAGGGAAAGTCTGGTCTGGGTTCGCGGCTGCAGCGTTGTGGTTCTTCCTCCTTCTGCGTTTGTCCTCAAGGCTGGCCCTGCGGTTGTTTTCGAAGGAGGAGACAGCTTGGTGGATGGTGCGTCGCCAGGTCTCTCGATCAGCGGCTACTGCGGACCACTGGCGATGGTCAATGTGACAGGCACCGAGAGCTTTCTTCAAGGAGTCTTTGTATCTCTTCTTGGGTGCTCCTCTGTCACGGTGGCCAGTGGACAGTTCGCCATACAGCGCGATCTTGGGCAGGCGGCGGTCCTCCATCCTTGGACATGTCCTTCAAGCCTGCGCAATGGAATTTTTAGGTGGAGTGCAGTGTGCGCAGTACTGGCCCCACCCTTTACACCCGTGGTTCATCTGCCATAGCCTAGCAAGCTGGGACGGTGACAGTGAGGTCCTCAGGTCGTAGGTTTTATATCAGACTGTCCTTGTCCTAGCCTCTGGCTCAAAAACCTTCCTCGGAGGCACGGGGGCGCGGCTACTGAAAGTCGGGACATGGCCATGGACCCCAGAGTCAATGCATGTCGAGACTGTCCTGCATTCCTTAGCACTTCATGGGTTTTACTTCAGACTTTTCCTTGTCTTAGATGGACTGCCTTCCCAGGCACTGCCACAGTAAATAACCCTTTTAATTGCACATACTTAACTGTGACCCAACTAGTGCAGACTCTGGCAGGGGTCTGACGTTCCTGCCAGATAGAAAATTTCCTTTTTGGATTGCTGTGTGCCAGGCCTAATTTTAGCTTTTTTGGGTAGGTTCACCAAAGTTTTTACTACTCATTCATTTATAGAGGTATCTCAAAGATTTTTGGAATGCTTTTTTCCCTCATACCCTTGGCAATGAAGTGACAGCATTATGTTGTGATGTTTCCAATTTTTGTGTTATCCTTGGTAATGTATATTAAAAAAAAAAAATCAGACTTTCGGAACATACACTCACACACTCCTGAACATAAAACAACAAACGTACTGGAAAAATGGGTTTTCTTGTACATTTACTGAGAATGAAAATACATCACTCTGTGTTCGTGCCAGTACACAAACTTGGCATGGTAACCCATGAAACAACCCTACTGGTATTACTGCGTGCCAGGGCAAAATACTGCTTTCCTTGGTATGTTCACTGAACAGTTCACTGCTCATTCAGTTATTGAGATATCTCCAAGATATTTGGCATGTTTTTTTTCTCACATCCTTGGCTTTTATGTGACGTACAATTATTTGATATCGGTGGAGTAAATATGGATACACATGATATTAAAAAACCAAAAAAAAAACTCTCAGATCATAAACACATATTACACAACATAAAATCATACAAGGACAGGAAATACTGGCTTTCTTTGTACATTTACAAACTCCAGTGCACAAACATGGCATGGTAGCCCATGAAACAACCCTACTGGTACTTGTACGCACGGAAGGACTTGGCCAGGGCAAAATATATTCACTGAATAGAAATCATATTAGGCTTAGGCTTTGCAGATGACAGTAAATGTGTGGCCGGCAGTGAGCAGGAACTCATTATATAGATGCCTGTAACTTTTTAGAAAAATGAAACTGGGATAAAACAATCTAAATCTTTTGTAAACAAATATTCAGGAATTTGTGACACCTTGGATTGTAAAAAGTGGAATAGAATGGTGGGAGACAACAATGCAGATGAAATTAACAATTTAGATCCAAAAAACACCAAAGCAGATCAATCAATTTTTAGATTTTTTCAAACTGTGAATAATTGTTTATCTTGGCAAAGTAAAAGGAGTTGGATTGTTAAAAATTTATAGGTATCATTTTTGGCTCTTTTTTTTTTTTTTTTTTTTTTTTTTTTTTTTTTTGAAAGTGTGAAAAGCGAAATTGTGTTACTATTAAAATATGTATCTATCATAAGTGTCAATGGCAAAAAAATATATGTCCAGGGGGACAGAGGGTGCCAATGCCAGCTCTGGGGAGGACGCTACCGCTGCCAGTGGGTTCCAGACAGATGGAGCCACCGACGCTGACAGGTGAGATATTCCTGTCAAAATCAGACTGTATTTAAAACTAGAAATCATGTGGATTTCTGGAAGTGTAACATAGCTTTGGCTGACTCACTTGAAGATCATGTCAGCAGTCAGCATTGGAAGAACCACCACCACAAACACTGGCTTTGCAGATGAACTTAAATGTCTGGCAGGCAGTGAGCAAGAACTCATCATACAAGTGTGTGTTAACTAATTTAGAAAATGAAATTTGGATAAAGCATCACCTGAATATTTTGTGAACAAATTTTTTGGGGATTTTTTGACAACTTTGGTGGATTCTATAAAATGGAATAGAATGGTGGGAGATTACAATGTTGATGAAAATGTTAGGATTTAAATCCAAAAGAATCAAAGCAGATTAATCAGTTTTCAGATTTTTTCAAACTACACATATTTATTTTGGTAAAATAAAAGGAGTTGAATTGTTAGATAATTATAGGTGTCATTTTTGGCTCTTTTTTCCTTAAAACTATCAAAAACTGAAAGTAAGTGCGTTTAAGTATTAACATTATCACTCATAAATGTTACTGACGAAACAATATATGTCTAGGGGGACAGAGGATGCCTACATCGGCTTCAGGGAAGACACTGCCAATGCCAGCGCCCAGGACGCTGCTTCCAGTGGGTTCCTGACAGATGGGGCCACCGACACCAACAGGTGAGGTATTCCTATCAAAATCAGACTGTACTCGACTAAAAATCGAGTGGATTTCAGTAAGCGTAACCTAGCTTTGACTGATTCACTTGAAGATCATGTCAGCAGTGGGCATTAGAAGAACCACCGCCGCAAAGACAGGCTTTGCAGATGACCTTAAATGTTTGGCAAGTAGTGAGGAAGAACTCATCATACAAGTGTCTGTAACTAAATTAGAAAATGAAACTTAGATCAAGCATTATGTGAATCTTTTGCTAACAAATGTTGCGGATTTTGTGTTATCTTTGGTGGATTCTAAAAAATGGAATAGAATGGTGGGAGATAATAATGGAGATGAAAATGTTAAGAATTTAAATCCAAAAGTATCAAAGCAGATCAGTCGGTTTTCAGATTTTTTCAGACTACGCATGTTCATTAATTTTTGTAAAATAAAAGAAGTTGAATTGATAGATATTCATAGAATATTCCTGAAACTGTCAGAAACTGAAAGTAAGTAAATTAATCATCAGTCATAAATGTTACTGATGAAAACATATCTCCAGACAGAGGACGCCAATGCCAGCACCGGGGAGGATGCTGCCGATGCCAGCACCCAGGACGCCACTGCCAGTCAGTTCGAGAAAGATGGAGCCACCGACGCCAACATGTGAGATATTCCTATCAAAGTCAGACTGTACTTAAACTAGAAATCATGTGGATTTCAGGAAGTGTAACATAGCTTTGACTCATTTAAAGATCACGTCAGCAGTCAGCATTGGAAGAACCACCACAAAGACAGGCTTTGCAGATGACCTAAAATGTCTGGCACGCAGTGAGCAAGAACACATTTAAATATTTGTAACATAAAAAATGAAACTTGGTTAAAACATCGCCTGAATCTTTTGTAAACAGATTTCTAGGATTTTGTGTTACCTTTTGTGGATTCTAAAAATGGAAGAGAATGGTGGGAGATTACAATGTAGTTGAAAATGTTAGGAATTTAAATCCCAAAGAATCAAAGCAGATTAATCAGTTTTCAGATTTTTTCAAACTTCGCATATTTATTTTTGTAAAATAAAAGTTGAAATGTTAGGTAATTATAGGTGTCATTTTTGGCTCTTTTCTCCTTAAAACTGTCAAAAACTGAAAGTAAGAGCGTTTAACTATTGAAATTTATCAGTCATAAATGTTACTGACGAAAAGTATGTCTAGGGGGACAGAGGACACCTACACCAACATCGGGGGAGGACGCTGCCGATGCCAGCACCCAGGACGCTGCAGCCAGTGGGTTCCAGACAGATGGGGCCACCGACACCGACAGGTGAGATATTCCTATCAAAATTGGACTGTACTTTGTCTAAAAATCATGTGGATTTCAGTAAGTGTAACATAGCTTTGACTAACTTGAGTGACTCGCGAGCAGTCAGCATTGAAGAACCACCACCACAAACACAGATTTTGCAGATGACCTTAAATGTCTGGCAGGCAGTGAGCAAGAACCCATCGTACAAGTGTGTAACTAATTTAAAAAATGAAACTGGGATAAAGCATGACCTGAATCTTTTGTAAACAAAATTTGAGGATTTTGACCCAACTTGTGCAGATTCTATATATGGAATAGAATGGTGGGAGATTACAGAAAAGTTGAAAATGTTAAGAATTTTTATGTAAGATTTTTTCAACCAATGGATATTTATCTTGGCAAAATAAAAAGAATGAAATTGTGAAGTAATATTGATAGGTATAATTTTTGGCAGGTTTTTCCTTGAAACTGTCAAAAATGAAATAAGTTCGTTTAACTATTGAAATGAAGTATGTGTCATAAATGTTGCTGATGAAAAAATATATGTCCAGAGGGACGGAGGTCGTCGACACGACACCGCCGCTGCCAGTGGGTTCGAGACAGATGGAGCCTCCAACGCTGACAGGTGAGGCATTACTATCTAAATGAGACTATACTTTAAACCAGAAATATGTGGATTTCAGGAAGTGTAACATAGCTTTGACTGACTTGAAGATTATATCAGTCAGCATGGGAAGAACTAGCACAAACGTAGGCTCTGCAGATGACATTAAATTTCTGGCAGGTAGCCAACAGGAACTCGTGATACAAATGTCTGTAATTCATTAAAAAATATGAAACAACATGCATACTTACATTCTTAAAACGCTGAATCAGAAGGAAATGTCCTAATTCTGCCATGGCACTTCCTGATGATGAACAGCAAGAAATAAGTCGCCAAATACAGAAATGGGTGCTAAGGACAGTGATACAGACCTGTGAACTCCTTACTGAGCTATGTTAGTGACCAGTTCGCCATGGAATGCAACTGGTGTGATGAGACATTTACAATTTAGTGATGCTTGCAACCTCTGTGGGATGAAAATCAAAAGTGAATGATGTCTCTAGAGAAAACAAATATATTAGGAAATGTTAATAATGAATGCTAGCAAATGCATTGAACGATACATGCCAACTGTTACTAGAAGACATTTATAAAAATGATGCACTAGTTGTCAAAATGATCCAATATGCAGCACTATATACCAATAATGTTTTAGCTTAACTATGGTTTTGTAAGCTCAACCATTGGCTTTATTTGATATATTTTTGCTTGAAAAAAGCCCCTCTCCCTTTCCCAAGATCCCAGAAAGCCCTGACACCATTCATGTTTAAATACTTTGACAGTCTTAAATGTATCTGACCATTTGTATGTGGTCATGTTATCAGGGATCTGTGACATGAACAAGGGACTTCATGAGGCCTCTGAAAAAGCTGAGTCAACCCTTCCCCCCTTATCTCTCCATTCTCTCTGTCTGTCTCTGTCTTGTTGGTCCATGTGCGTGTGTGTGCGTGTGTGTGCATGTGTGTGTCCGTCCATCTGTCTGTCTCTCCCTGGATGGTTGCCCTGAGTGGATGTGTGCACTGAGTTCAGCATGGTGTTGAGCTTAACCCTAACCCTCTAACCCTCACTAACAACCTAACCCTTCCTAACCCTAACACACTGCACAGTATGGATGCTGTGTGTGTGTGTGTGTGTGGATTGTGAAGAACAAATAAGTGTGGCGCTAATGCCCTGAGTTTCCTAGTTTACAGGCAGCCCACTGAGGACAGCGCCACGACTTGAGAAACACCGGGGCTGAGCAGGACACCACCTGTGGGATCCAGGAACATGGGGCCACCACTACTTTAGGGTGAGAAACTGCTGTCAAAATCAGGTTTTGTGCCTTGACTAGATGTAAAGACAGACAAGACAGTAAGGCACTCCTATCAAAATCAGACTGTACTTAACCCCTTCACTGCCACAGTAAATAACCCTTTTAATTGCACATACTTAACTGTGACCCAACTAGTGCAGACTCCGGCAGGGGTCTGACGTTCCTGCCAGATAGAAAATTTCCTTTTTGGATTGCTGTGTGCCAGGCCTAATTTTAGCTTTTTTGGGTAGGTTCACCAAAGTTTTTACTACTCATTCATTTATAGAGGTATCTCAAAGATTTTTGGAATGCTTTTTTCCCTCATACCCTTGGCAATGAAGTGACAGCATTATGTTGTGATGTTTCCAATTTTGGTGTTATCCTTGGTAATGTATATTAAAAAAAAAAAGATCACACTTTCGGAACATACACTCACACACTCCTGAACATAAAACAACAAACGTACTGGAAAAATGGGTTTTCTTGTACATTTACTGAGAATGAAAATACATCACTCTGTGTTAGTGCCAGTACACAAACTTGGCATGGTAACCCATGAAACAACCCTACTGGTATTACTGCGTGCCAGGGCAAAATACTGCTTTCCTTGGTATGTTCACTGAACAGTTCACTGCTCATTCAGTTATTGAGATATCTCCAAGATATTTGGCATGTTTTTTTTTCTCACATCCTTGGCTTTGATGTGACGTACAATTATTTGATATTGGTAGAGTAAATATGGATACACATGATATTAAAAAACCAGAAAAAAACCTCTCAGATCATAAACACATATTACACAACATAAAATCATACAAGGACAGGAAATACTGGCTTTCTTTGTACATTTACAAACTCCAGTGCACAAACATGGCATGGTAGCCCATGAAACAACCCTACTGGTACTTGTACGCACGGAAGGACTTGGCCAGGGCAAAATATATTCACTGAATAGAAATCATATTAGGCTTAGGCTTTGCAGATGACAGTAAATGTGTGGCCGGCAGTGAGCAGGAACTCATTATATAGATGCCTGTAACTTTTTAGAAAAATGAAACTGGGATAAAACAATCTAAATCTTTTGTAAACAAATATTCAGGAATTTGTGACACCTTGGATTGTAAAAAGTGGAATAGAATGGTGGGAGACAACAATGCAGATGAAATTAACAATTTAGATCCAAAAAACACCAAAGCAGATCAATCAATTTTTAGATTTTTTCAAACTGTGAATAATTGTTTATCTTGGCAAAGTAAAAGGAGTTGGATTGTTAAAAATTTATAGGTATCATTTTTGGCTCTTTTTTTTTTTTTTTTTTTTTTTTGAAACTGTGAAAAGCGAAATTGTGTTACTATTAAAATATGTATCTATCATAAGTGTCAATGGCAAAAAAATATATGTCCAGGGGGACAGAGGGTGCCAATGCCAGCACTGGGGAGGACGCTACCGCTGCCAGTGGGTTCCAGACAGATGGAGCCACCGACGCTGACAGGTGAGATATTCCTGTCAAAATCAGACTGTATTTAAAACTAGAAATCATGTGGATTTCTGGAAGTGTAACATAGCTTTGGCTGACTCACTTGAAGATCATGTCAGCAGTCAGCATTGGAAGAACCACCACCACAAACACTGGCTTTGCAGATGACCTTAAATGTCTGGCAGGCAGTGAGCAAGAACTCATCATACAAGTGTGTGTTAACTAATTTAGAAAATGAAATTTGGATAAAGCATCACCTGAATATTTTGTGAACAAATTTTTTGGGGATTTTTTGACAACTTTGGTGGATTCTATAAAATGGAATAGAATGGTGGGAGATTACAATGTTGATGAAAATGTTAGGATTTAAATCCAAAAGAATCAAAGCAGATTAATCAGTTTTCAGATTTTTTCAAACTACACATATTTATTTTGGTAAAATAAAAGGAGTTGAATTGTTAGATAATTATAGGTGTCATTTTTGGCTCTTTTTTCCTTAAAACTATCAAAAACTGAAAGTAAGTGCGTTTAAGTATTAACATTATCACTCATAAATGTTACTGACGAAACAATATATGTCTAGGGGGACAGAGGATGCCTACATCGGCTTCAGGGAAGACACTGCCAATGCCAGCGCCCAGGACGCTGCTTCCAGTGGGTTCCTGACAGATGGGGCCACCGACACCAACAGGTGAGGTATTCCTATCAAAATCAGACTGTACTCGACTAAAAATCGAGTGGATTTCAGTAAGCGTAACCTAGCTTTGACTGATTCACTTGAAGATCATGTCAGCAGTGGGCATTAGAAGAACCACCACCGCAAAGACAGGCTTTGCAGATGACCTTAAATGTTTGGCAAGTAGTGAGGAAGAACTCATCATACAAGTGTCTGTAACTAAATTAGAAAATGAAACTTAGATCAAGCATTATGTGAATCTTTTGCTAACAAATGTTGCGGATTTTGTGTTATCTTTGGTGGATTCTAAAAAATGGAATAGAATGGTGGGAGATAATAATGGAGATGAAAATGTTAAGAATTTGAATCCAAAAGTATCAAAGCAGATCAGTCGGTTTTCAGATTTTTTCAGACTACGCATGTTCATTAATTTTTGTAAAATAAAAGAAGTTGAATTGATAGATATTCATAGAATATTCCTGAAACTGTCAGAAACTGAAAGTAAGTAAATTAATCATCAGTCATAAATGTTACTGATGAAAACATATCTCCAGACAGAGGACGCCAATGCCAGCACCGGGGAGGATGCTGCCGATGCCAGCACCCAGGACGCCACTGCCAGTCAGTTCGAGAAAGATGGAGCCACCGACGCCAACATGTGAGATATTCTTATCAAAGTCAGACTGTACTTAAACTAGAAATCATGTGGATTTCAGGAAGTGTAACATAGCTTTGACTCATTTAAAGATCACGTCAGCAGTCAGCATTGGAAGAACCACCACAAAGACAGGCTTTGCAAATGACCTAAAATGTCTGGCACGCAGTGAGCAAGAACACATTTAAATATTTGTAACTTAAAAAATGAAACTTGGTTAAAACATCACCTGAATCTTTTGTAAACAGATTTCTAGGATTTTGTGTTACCTTTTGTGGATTCTAAAAATGGAAGAGAATGGTGGGAGATTACAATGTAGTTGAAAATGTTAGGAATTTAAATCCCAAAGAATCAAAGCAGATTAATCAGTTTTCAGATTTTTTTCAAACTTCGCATATTTATTTTTGTAAAATAAAAGTTGAAATGTTAGGCAATTATAGGTGTCATTTTTGGCTCTTTTCTCCTTAAAACTGTCAAAAACTGAAAGTAAGAGCGTTTAACTATTGAAATTTATCAGTCATAAATGTTACTGACGAAAAGTATGTCTAGGGGGACAGAGGACACCTACACCAACATCGGGGAGGACGCTGCCGATGCCAGCACCCAGGACGCTGCAGCCAGTGGGTTCCTGACAGATGGGGCCACCGACACCGACAGGTGAGATATTCCTATCAAAATTGGACTGTACTTTGACTAAAAATCATGTGGATTTCAGTAAGTGTAACATAGCTTTGACTAACTTGAGTGACTCGCGAGCAGTCAGCATTGAAGAACCACCACCACAAACACAGATTTTGCAGATGACCTTAAATGTCTGGCAGGCAGTGAGCAAGAACCCATCGTACAAGTGTGTAACTAATTTAAAAAATGAAACTGGGATAAAGCATGACCTGAATCTTTTGTAAACAAAATTTGAGGATTTTGACCCAACTTGTGCAGATTCTATATACGGAATAGAATGGTGGGAGATTACAGAAAAGTTGAAAATGTTAAGAATTTTTATGTAAGATTTTTTCAACCAATGGATATTTATCTTGGCAAAATAAAAAGAATGAAATTGTGAAGTAATATTGATAGGTATAATTTTTGGCAGGTTTTTCCTTGAAACTGTCAAAAATGAAATAAGTTCGTTTAACTATTGAAATGAAGTATGTGTCATAAATGTTACTGATGAAAAAATATATGTCCAGAGGGACGGAGGTCGTCGACACGACACCGCCGCTGCCAGTGGGTTCAAGACAGGTGGAGCCTCCAACGCCGACAGGTGAGGCATTACTATCTAAATGAGACTATACTTTAAACCAGAAATGATGTGGATTTCAGGAAGTGTAACATAGCTTTGACTGACTTGAAGATTATATCAGTCAGCATGGGAAGAACTAGCACAAACGTAGGCTCTGCAGATGACATTTAATTTCTGGCAGGTAGCCAACAGGAACTCGTGATACAAATGTCTGTAATTCATTAAAAAATATGAAACAACATGCATACTTACATTCTTAAAACGCTGAATCAGAAGGAAATGTCCTAATTCTGCCATGGCACTTCCTGATGATGAACAGCAAGAAATAAGTCGCCAAATACAGAAATGGGTGCTAAGGACAGTGATACAGACCTGTGAACTCCTTACTGAGCTATGTTACTGACCAGTTCGCCATGGAATGCAACTGGTGTGATGAGACATTTACAATTTAGTGATGCTTGCAACCTCTGTGGGATGAAAATCAAAAGTGAATGATGTCTCTAGAGAAAACAAATATATTAGGAAATGTTAATAATGAATGCTAGCAAATGCATTGAATGATACATGCCAACTGTTACTAGAAGACATTTATAAAAATGATGCACTAGTTGTCAAAATGATCCAATATGCAGCACTATATACCAATAATATTTTAGCTTAACTATGGTTTTGTAAGCTCAACCATTGGCTTTATTTGATATATTTTTGCTTGAAAAAAGCCCCTCTCCCTTTCCCAAGATCCCAGAAAGCCCTGACACCATTCATGTTTAAATACTTTGACAGTCTTAAATGTATCTGACCATTTGTATGTGGTCATGTTATCAGGGATCTGTGACATGAACAAGGGACTTCATGAGGCCTCTGAAAAAGCTGAGTCAACCCTTCCCCCCTTATCTCTCCATTCTCTCTGTCTGTATCTGTCTTGTTGGTCCATGTGCGTGTGTGTGCATGTGTGTGTCCGTCCATCTGTCTCTCTCCCTGGATGGTTGCCCTGAGTGGATGTGTGCATTGAGTTCAGCATGGTGTTGAGCTTAACCCTAACCCTCTAACCCTCACTAACAACCTAACCCTTCCTAACCCTAACACACTGCACAGTATGGATGCAGTGTGTGTGTGTGTGTGTGAGTGTGTGTGTGTGTGTGTGTGTGTGTGTGTATTGTGAAGAACAAATAAGTGTGGCGCTAATGCCCTGAGATTCCTAGTTTACAGGCAGCCCACTGAGGACAGCGCCACGACTTGAGAAACACCGGGGCTGAGCAGGACACCACCTGTGGGATCCAGGAACATGGGGCCACCACTACTTTAGGGTGAGAGACTGCTGTCAAAATCAGGTCTTGTGCCTTGACTAGATGTAAAGACAGACAAGACAGTAAGGCACTCCTATCAAAATCAGACTGTACTTAACCCCTTCATCATCATGGCCTGGCTTCGCTGACGAAGATCTAGGAAGGGCGTTGTCCACGTCTGATGCAGGCACGCTCATGGCTGACAAGGCCAATGCGGGAAAAGCAGAGTCGGCCGCAGCGGTTGCAAGGGAAAGTCTGGTCTGGGTTCGCGGCTGCAGCGTTGTGGTTCTTCCTCCTTCTGCGTTTGTCCTCAAGGCTGGCCCTGCGGTTGTTTTCGAAGGAGGAGACAGCTTGGTGGATGGTGCGTCGCCAGGTCTCTCGATCAGCGGCTACTGCGGACCACTGGCGATGGTCAATGTGACAGGCACCGAGAGCTTTCTTCAAGGAGTCTTTGTATCTCTTCTTGGGTGCTCCTCTGTCACGGTGGCCAGTGGACAGTTCGCCATACAGCGCGATCTTGGGCAGGCGGCGGTCCTCCATCCTTGGACATGTCCTTCAAGCCTGCGCAATGGAATTTTTAGGTGGAGTGCAGTGTGCGCAGTACTGGCCCCACCCTTTACACCCGTGGTTCATCTGCCATAGCCTAGCAAGCTGGGACGGTGACAGTGAGGTCCTCAGGTCGTAGGTTTTATATCAGACTGTCCTTGTCCTAGCCTCTGGCTCAAAAACCTTCCTCGGAGGCACGGGGGCGCGGCTACTGAAAGTCGGGACATGGCCATGGACCCCAGAGTCAATGCATGTCGAGACTGTCCTGCATTCCTTAGCACTTCATGGGTTTTACTTCAGACTTTTCCTTGTCTTAGATGGACTGCCTTCCCAGGCACTGCCACAGTAAATAACCCTTTTAATTGCACATACTTAACTGTGACCCAACTAGTGCAGACTCTGGCAGGGGTCTGACGTTCCTGCCAGATAGAAAATTTCCTTTTTGGATTGCTGTGTGCCAGGCCTAATTTTAGCTTTTTTGGGTAGGTTCACCAAAGTTTTTACTACTCATTCATTTATAGAGGTATCTCAAAGATTTTTGGAATGCTTTTTTCCCTCATACCCTTGGCAATGAAGTGACAGCATTATGTTGTGATGTTTCCAATTTTTGTGTTATCCTTGGTAATGTATATTAAAAAAAAAAAATCAGACTTTCGGAACATACACTCACACACTCCTGAACATAAAACAACAAACGTACTGGAAAAATGGGTTTTCTTGTACATTTACTGAGAATGAAAATACATCACTCTGTGTTCGTGCCAGTACACAAACTTGGCATGGTAACCCATGAAACAACCCTACTGGTATTACTGCGTGCCAGGGCAAAATACTGCTTTCCTTGGTATGTTCACTGAACAGTTCACTGCTCATTCAGTTATTGAGATATCTCCAAGATATTTGGCATGTTTTTTTTTCTCACATCCTTGGCTTTTATGTGACGTACAATTATTTGATATCGGTGGAGTAAATATGGATACACATGATATTAAAAAACCAAAAAAAAAACTCTCAGATCATAAACACATATTACACAACATAAAATCATACAAGGACAGGAAATACTGGCTTTCTTTGTACATTTACAAACTCCAGTGCACAAACATGGCATGGTAGCCCATGAAACAACCCTACTGGTACTTGTACGCACGGAAGGACTTGGCCAGGGCAAAATATATTCACTGAATAGAAATCATATTAGGCTTAGGCTTTGCAGATGACAGTAAATGTGTGGCCGGCAGTGAGCAGGAACTCATTATATAGATGCCTGTAACTTTTTAGAAAAATGAAACTGGGATAAAACAATCTAAATCTTTTGTAAACAAATATTCAGGAATTTGTGACACCTTGGATTGTAAAAAGTGGAATAGAATGGTGGGAGACAACAATGCAGATGAAATTAACAATTTAGATCCAAAAAACACCAAAGCAGATCAATCAATTTTTAGATTTTTTCAAACTGTGAATAATTGTTTATCTTGGCAAAGTAAAAGGAGTTGGATTGTTAAAAATTTATAGGTATCATTTTTGGCTCTTTTTTTTTTTTTTTTTTTTTTTTTTTTTTTTTTTGAAAGTGTGAAAAGCGAAATTGTGTTACTATTAAAATATGTATCTATCATAAGTGTCAATGGCAAAAAAATATATGTCCAGGGGGACAGAGGGTGCCAATGCCAGCTCTGGGGAGGACGCTACCGCTGCCAGTGGGTTCCAGACAGATGGAGCCACCGACGCTGACAGGTGAGATATTCCTGTCAAAATCAGACTGTATTTAAAACTAGAAATCATGTGGATTTCTGGAAGTGTAACATAGCTTTGGCTGACTCACTTGAAGATCATGTCAGCAGTCAGCATTGGAAGAACCACCACCACAAACACTGGCTTTGCAGATGAACTTAAATGTCTGGCAGGCAGTGAGCAAGAACTCATCATACAAGTGTGTGTTAACTAATTTAGAAAATGAAATTTGGATAAAGCATCACCTGAATATTTTGTGAACAAATTTTTTGGGGATTTTTTGACAACTTTGGTGGATTCTATAAAATGGAATAGAATGGTGGGAGATTACAATGTTGATGAAAATGTTAGGATTTAAATCCAAAAGAATCAAAGCAGATTAATCAGTTTTCAGATTTTTTCAAACTACACATATTTATTTTGGTAAAATAAAAGGAGTTGAATTGTTAGATAATTATAGGTGTCATTTTTGGCTCTTTTTTCCTTAAAACTATCAAAAACTGAAAGTAAGTGCGTTTAAGTATTAACATTATCACTCATAAATGTTACTGACGAAACAATATATGTCTAGGGGGACAGAGGATGCCTACATCGGCTTCAGGGAAGACACTGCCAATGCCAGCGCCCAGGACGCTGCTTCCAGTGGGTTCCTGACAGATGGGGCCACCGACACCAACAGGTGAGGTATTCCTATCAAAATCAGACTGTACTCGACTAAAAATCGAGTGGATTTCAGTAAGCGTAACCTAGCTTTGACTGATTCACTTGAAGATCATGTCAGCAGTGGGCATTAGAAGAACCACCGCCGCAAAGACAGGCTTTGCAGATGACCTTAAATGTTTGGCAAGTAGTGAGGAAGAACTCATCATACAAGTGTCTGTAACTAAATTAGAAAATGAAACTTAGATCAAGCATTATGTGAATCTTTTGCTAACAAATGTTGCGGATTTTGTGTTATCTTTGGTGGATTCTAAAAAATGGAATAGAATGGTGGGAGATAATAATGGAGATGAAAATGTTAAGAATTTAAATCCAAAAGTATCAAAGCAGATCAGTCGGTTTTCAGATTTTTTCAGACTACGCATGTTCATTAATTTTTGTAAAATAAAAGAAGTTGAATTGATAGATATTCATAGAATATTCCTGAAACTGTCAGAAACTGAAAGTAAGTAAATTAATCATCAGTCATAAATGTTACTGATGAAAACATATCTCCAGACAGAGGACGCCAATGCCAGCACCGGGGAGGATGCTGCCGATGCCAGCACCCAGGACGCCACTGCCAGTCAGTTCGAGAAAGATGGAGCCACCGACGCCAACATGTGAGATATTCCTATCAAAGTCAGACTGTACTTAAACTAGAAATCATGTGGATTTCAGGAAGTGTAACATAGCTTTGACTCATTTAAAGATCACGTCAGCAGTCAGCATTGGAAGAACCACCACAAAGACAGGCTTTGCAGATGACCTAAAATGTCTGGCACGCAGTGAGCAAGAACACATTTAAATATTTGTAACATAAAAAATGAAACTTGGTTAAAACATCGCCTGAATCTTTTGTAAACAGATTTCTAGGATTTTGTGTTACCTTTTGTGGATTCTAAAAATGGAAGAGAATGGTGGGAGATTACAATGTAGTTGAAAATGTTAGGAATTTAAATCCCAAAGAATCAAAGCAGATTAATCAGTTTTCAGATTTTTTCAAACTTCGCATATTTATTTTTGTAAAATAAAAGTTGAAATGTTAGGTAATTATAGGTGTCATTTTTGGCTCTTTTCTCCTTAAAACTGTCAAAAACTGAAAGTAAGAGCGTTTAACTATTGAAATTTATCAGTCATAAATGTTACTGACGAAAAGTATGTCTAGGGGGACAGAGGACACCTACACCAACATCGGGGAGGACGCTGCCGATGCCAGCACCCAGGACGCTGCAGCCAGTGGGTTCCAGACAGATGGGGCCACCGACACCGACAGGTGAGATATTCCTATCAAAATTGGACTGTACTTTGTCTAAAAATCATGTGGATTTCAGTAAGTGTAACATAGCTTTGACTAACTTGAGTGACTCGCGAGCAGTCAGCATTGAAGAACCACCACCACAAACACAGATTTTGCAGATGACCTTAAATGTCTGGCAGGCAGTGAGCAAGAACCCATCGTACAAGTGTGTAACTAATTTAAAAAATGAAACTGGGATAAAGCATGACCTGAATCTTTTGTAAACAAAATTTGAGGATTTTGACCCAACTTGTGCAGATTCTATATATGGAATAGAATGGTGGGAGATTACAGAAAAGTTGAAAATGTTAAGAATTTTTATGTAAGATTTTTTCAACCAATGGATATTTATCTTGGCAAAATAAAAAGAATGAAATTGTGAAGTAATATTGATAGGTATAATTTTTGGCAGGTTTTTCCTTGAAACTGTCAAAAATGAAATAAGTTCGTTTAACTATTGAAATGAAGTATGTGTCATAAATGTTGCTGATGAAAAAATATATGTCCAGAGGGACGGAGGTCGTCGACACGACACCGCCGCTGCCAGTGGGTTCGAGACAGATGGAGCCTCCAACGCTGACAGGTGAGGCATTACTATCTAAATGAGACTATACTTTAAACCAGAAATATGTGGATTTCAGGAAGTGTAACATAGCTTTGACTGACTTGAAGATTATATCAGTCAGCATGGGAAGAACTAGCACAAACGTAGGCTCTGCAGATGACATTAAATTTCTGGCAGGTAGCCAACAGGAACTCGTGATACAAATGTCTGTAATTCATTAAAAAATATGAAACAACATGCATACTTACATTCTTAAAACGCTGAATCAGAAGGAAATGTCCTAATTCTGCCATGGCACTTCCTGATGATGAACAGCAAGAAATAAGTCGCCAAATACAGAAATGGGTGCTAAGGACAGTGATACAGACCTGTGAACTCCTTACTGAGCTATGTTAGTGACCAGTTCGCCATGGAATGCAACTGGTGTGATGAGACATTTACAATTTAGTGATGCTTGCAACCTCTGTGGGATGAAAATCAAAAGTGAATGATGTCTCTAGAGAAAACAAATATATTAGGAAATGTTAATAATGAATGCTAGCAAATGCATTGAACGATACATGCCAACTGTTACTAGAAGACATTTATAAAAATGATGCACTAGTTGTCAAAATGATCCAATATGCAGCACTATATACCAATAATGTTTTAGCTTAACTATGGTTTTGTAAGCTCAACCATTGGCTTTATTTGATATATTTTTGCTTGAAAAAAGCCCCTCTCCCTTTCCCAAGATCCCAGAAAGCCCTGACACCATTCATGTTTAAATACTTTGACAGTCTTAAATGTATCTGACCATTTGTATGTGGTCATGTTATCAGGGATCTGTGACATGAACAAGGGACTTCATGAGGCCTCTGAAAAAGCTGAGTCAACCCTTCCCCCCTTATCTCTCCATTCTCTCTGTCTGTCTCTGTCTTGTTGGTCCATGTGCGTGTGTGTGCGTGTGTGTGCATGTGTGTGTCCGTCCATCTGTCTGTCTCTCCCTGGATGGTTGCCCTGAGTGGATGTGTGCACTGAGTTCAGCATGGTGTTGAGCTTAACCCTAACCCTCTAACCCTCACTAACAACCTAACCCTTCCTAACCCTAACACACTGCACAGTATGGATGCTGTGTGTGTGTGTGTGTGTGGATTGTGAAGAACAAATAAGTGTGGCGCTAATGCCCTGAGTTTCCTAGTTTACAGGCAGCCCACTGAGGACAGCGCCACGACTTGAGAAACACCGGGGCTGAGCAGGACACCACCTGTGGGATCCAGGAACATGGGGCCACCACTACTTTAGGGTGAGAAACTGCTGTCAAAATCAGGTTTTGTGCCTTGACTAGATGTAAAGACAGACAAGACAGTAAGGCACTCCTATCAAAATCAGACTGTACTTAACCCCTTCACTGCCACAGTAAATAACCCTTTTAATTGCACATACTTAACTGTGACCCAACTAGTGCAGACTCCGGCAGGGGTCTGACGTTCCTGCCAGATAGAAAATTTCCTTTTTGGATTGCTGTGTGCCAGGCCTAATTTTAGCTTTTTTGGGTAGGTTCACCAAAGTTTTTACTACTCATTCATTTATAGAGGTATCTCAAAGATTTTTGGAATGCTTTTTTCCCTCATACCCTTGGCAATGAAGTGACAGCATTATGTTGTGATGTTTCCAATTTTGGTGTTATCCTTGGTAATGTATATTAAAAAAAAAAAGATCACACTTTCGGAACATACACTCACACACTCCTGAACATAAAACAACAAACGTACTGGAAAAATGGGTTTTCTTGTACATTTACTGAGAATGAAAATACATCACTCTGTGTTAGTGCCAGTACACAAACTTGGCATGGTAACCCATGAAACAACCCTACTGGTATTACTGCGTGCCAGGGCAAAATACTGCTTTCCTTGGTATGTTCACTGAACAGTTCACTGCTCATTCAGTTATTGAGATATCTCCAAGATATTTGGCATGTTTTTTTTTCTCACATCCTTGGCTTTGATGTGACGTACAATTATTTGATATTGGTAGAGTAAATATGGATACACATGATATTAAAAAACCAGAAAAAAACCTCTCAGATCATAAACACATATTACACAACATAAAATCATACAAGGACAGGAAATACTGGCTTTCTTTGTACATTTACAAACTCCAGTGCACAAACATGGCATGGTAGCCCATGAAACAACCCTACTGGTACTTGTACGCACGGAAGGACTTGGCCAGGGCAAAATATATTCACTGAATAGAAATCATATTAGGCTTAGGCTTTGCAGATGACAGTAAATGTGTGGCAGGCAGTGAGCAGGAACTCATTATATAGATGCCTGTAACTTTTTAGAAAAATGAAACTGGGATAAAACAATCTAAATCTTTTGTAAACAAATATTCAGGAATTTGTGACACCTTGGATTGTAAAAAGTGGAATAGAATGGTGGGAGACAACAATGCAGATGAAATTAACAATTTAGATCCAAAAAACACCAAAGCAGATCAATCATTTTTTAGATTTTTTCAAACTGTGAATAATTGTTTATCTTGGCAAAGTAAAAGGAGTTGGATTGTTAAAAATTTATAGGTATCATTTTTGGCTCTTTTTTTTTTTTTTTTTTTTTTTTTTTTTTTTTTTTTTTTAAAGTGTGAAAAGCGAAATTGTGTTACTATTAAAATATGTATCTATCATAAGTGTCAATGGCAAAAAAATATATGTCCAGGGGGACAGAGGGTGCCAATGCCAGCTCTGGGGAGGACGCTACCGCTGCCAGTGGGTTCCAGACAGATGGAGCCACCGACGCTGACAGGTGAGATATTCCTGTCAAAATCAGACTGTATTTAAAACTAGAAATCATGTGGATTTCTGGAAGTGTAACATAGCTTTGGATGACTCACTTGAAGATCATGTCAGCAGTCAGCATTGGAAGAACCACCACCACAAACACTGGCTTTGCAGATGAACTTAAATGTCTGGCAGGCAGTGAGCAAGAACTCATCATACAAGTGTGTGTTAACTAATTTAGAAAATGAAATTTGGATAAAGCATCACCTGAATATTTTGTGAACAAATTTTTTTAGGATTTTTTGACAACTTTGGTGGATTCTATAAAATGGAATAGAATGGTGGGAGATTACAATGTTGATGAAAATGTTAGGATTTAAATCCAAAAGAATCAAAGCAGATTAATCAGTTTTCAGATTTTTTAAAACTACACATTTATTTTGGTAAAATAAAAGGAGTTGAATTGTTAGATAATTATAGGTGTCATTTTTGGCTCTTTTTTCCTTAAAACTATCAAAAACTGAAAGTAAGTGCGTTTAAGTATTAACATTATCACTCATAAATGTTACTGACGAAACAATATATGTCTAGGGGGACAGAGGATGCCTACATCGGCTTCAGGGAAGACACTGCCAATGCCAGCGCCCAGGACGCTGCTTCCAGTGGGTTCCTGACAGATGGGGCCACCGACACCAACAGGTGAGGTATTCCTATCAAAATCAGACTGTACTCGACTAAAAATCGAGTGGATTTCAGTAAGCGTAACCTAGCTTTGACTGATTCACTTGAAGATCATGTCAGCAGTGGGCATTAGAAGAACCACCGCCGCAAAGACAGGCTTTGCAGATGACCTTAAATGTTTGGCAAGTAGTGAGGAAGAACTCATCATACAAGTGTCTGTAACTAAATTAGAAAATGAAACTTAGATCAAGCATTATGTGAATCTTTTGCTAACAAATGTTGCGGATTTTGTGTTATCTTTGGTGGATTCTAAAAAATGGAATAGAATGGTGGGAGATAATAATGGAGATGAAAATGTTAAGAATTTAAATCCAAAAGTATCAAAGCAGATCAGTCGGTTTTCAGATTTTTTCAGACTACGCATGTTCATTAATTTTTGTAAAATAAAAGAAGTTGAATTGATAGATATTCATAGAATATTCCTGAAACTGTCAGAAACTGAAAGTAAGTAAATTAATCATCAGTCATAAATGTTACTGATGAAAACATATCTCCAGACAGAGGACGCCAATGCCAGCACCGGGGAGGATGCTGCCGATGCCAGCACCCAGGACGCCACTGCCAGTCAGTTCGAGAAAGATGGAGCCACCGACGCCAACATGTGAGATATTCCTATCAAAGTCAGACTGTACTTAAACTAGAAATCATGTGGATTTCAGGAAGTGTAACATAGCTTTGACTCATTTAAAGATCACGTCAGCAGTCAGCATTGGAAGAACCACCACAAAGACAGGCTTTGCAGATGACCTAAAATGTCTGGCACGCAGTGAGCAAGAACACATTTAAATATTTGTAACTTAAAAAATGAAACTTGGTTAAAACATCGCCTGAATCTTTTGTAAACAGATTTCTAGGATTTTGTGTTACCTTTTGTGGATTCTAAAAATGGAAGAGAATGGTGGGAGATTACAATGTAGTTGAAAATGTTAGGAATTTAAATCCCAAAGAATCAAAGCAGATTAATCAGTTTTCAGATTTTTTCAAACTTCGCATATTTATTTTTGTAAAATAAAAGTTGAAATGTTAGGTAATTATAGGTGTCATTTTTGGCTCTTTTCTCCTTAAAACTGTCAAAAACTGAAAGTAAGAGCGTTTAACTATTGAAATTTATCAGTCATAAATGTTACTGACGAAAAGTATGTCTAGGGGGACAGAGGACACCTACACCAACATCGGGGAGGACGCTGCCGATGCCAGCACCCAGGACGCTGCAGCCAGTGGGTTCCAGACAGATGGGGCCACCGACACCGACAGGTGAGATATTCCTATCAAAATTGGACTGTACTTTGTCTAAAAATCATGTGGATTTCAGTAAGTGTAACATAGCTTTGACTAACTTGAGTGACTCGCGAGCAGTCAGCATTGAAGAACCACCACCACAAACACAGATTTTGCAGATGACCTTAAATGTCTGGCAGGCAGTGAGCAAGAACCCATCGTACAAGTGTGTAACTAATTTAAAAAATGAAACTGGGATAAAGCATGACCTGAATCTTTTGTAAACAAAATTTGAGGATTTTGACCCAACTTGTGCAGATTCTATATATGGAATAGAATGGTGGGAGATTACAGAAAAGTTGAAAATGTTAAGAATTTTTATGTAAGATTTTTTCAACCAATGGATATTTATCTTGGCAAAATAAAAAGAATGAAATTGTGAAGTAATATTGATAGGTATAATTTTTGGCAGGTTTTTCCTTGAAACTGTCAAAAATGAAATAAGTTCGTTTAACTATTGAAATGAAGTATGTGTCATAAATGTTGCTGATGAAAAAATATATGTCCAGAGGGACGGAGGTCGTCGACACGACACCGCCGCTGCCAGTGGGTTCGAGACAGATGGAGCCTCCAACGCTGACAGGTGAGGCATTACTATCTAAATGAGACTATACTTTAAACCAGAAATATGTGGATTTCAGGAAGTGTAACATAGCTTTGACTGACTTGAAGATTATATCAGTCAGCATGGGAAGAACTAGCACAAACGTAGGCTCTGCAGATGACATTAAATTTCTGGCAGGTAGCCAACAGGAACTCGTGATACAAATGTCTGTAATTCATTAAAAAATATGAAACAACATGCATACTTACATTCTTAAAACGCTGAATCAGAAGGAAATGTCCTAATTCTGCCATGGCACTTCCTGATGATGAACAGCAAGAAATAAGTCGCCAAATACAGAAATGGGTGCTAAGGACAGTGATACAGACCTGTGAACTCCTTACTGAGCTATGTTAGTGACCAGTTCGCCATGGAATGCAACTGGTGTGATGAGACATTTACAATTTAGTGATGCTTGCAACCTCTGTGGGATGAAAATCAAAAGTGAATGATGTCTCTAGAGAAAACAAATATATTAGGAAATGTTAATAATGAATGCTAGCAAATGCATTGAACGATACATGCCAACTGTTACTAGAAGACATTTATAAAAATGATGCACTAGTTGTCAAAATGATCCAATATGCAGCACTATATACCAATAATGTTTTAGCTTAACTATGGTTTTGTAAGCTCAACCATTGGCTTTATTTGATATATTTTTGCTTGAAAAAAGCCCCTCTCCCTTTCCCAAGATCCCAGAAAGCCCTGACACCATTCATGTTTAAATACTTTGACAGTCTTAAATGTATCTGACCATTTGTATGTGGTCATGTTATCAGGGATCTGTGACATGAACAAGGGACTTCATGAGGCCTCTGAAAAAGCTGAGTCAACCCTTCCCCCCTTATCTCTCCATTCTCTCTGTCTGTCTCTGTCTTGTTGGTCCATGTGCGTGTGTGTGCGTGTGTGTGCATGTGTGTGTCCGTCCATCTGTCTGTCTCTCCCTGGATGGTTGCCCTGAGTGGATGTGTGCACTGAGTTCAGCATGGTGTTGAGCTTAACCCTAACCCTCTAACCCTCACTAACAACCTAACCCTTCCTAACCCTAACACACTGCACAGTATGGATGCTGTGTGTGTGTGTGTGTGTGTGTGTGTGTGTGTGTGTGGATTGTGAAGAACAAATAAGTGTGGCGCTAATGCCCTGAGTTTCCTAGTTTACAGGCAGCCCACTGAGGACAGCGCCACGACTTGAGAAACACCGGGGCTGAGCAGGACACCACCTGTGGGATCCAGGAACATGGGGCCACCACTACTTTAGGGTGAGAAACTGCTGTCAAAATCAGGTTTTGTGCCTTGACTAGATGTAAAGGCAGACAAGACAGTAAGGCACTCCTATCAAAATCAGACTGTACTTAACCCCTTCACTGCCACAGTAAATAACCCTTTTAATTGCACATACTTAACTGTGACCCAACTAGTGCAGACTCCGGCAGGGGTCTGACGTTCCTGCCAGATAGAAAATTTCCTTTTTGGATTGCTGTGTGCCAGGCCTAATTTTAGCTTTTTTGGGTAGGTTCACCAAAGTTTTTACTACTCATTCATTTATAGAGGTATCTCAAAGATTTTTGGAATGCTTTTTTCCCTCATACCCTTGGCAATGAAGTGACAGCATTATGTTGTGATGTTTCCAATTTTGGTGTTATCCTTGGTAATGTATATTAAAAAAAAAAAAATCACACTTTCGGAACATACACTCACACACTCCTGACCATAAAACAACAAACGTACTGGAAAAATGGGTTTTCTTGTACATTTACTGAGAATGAAAATACATCACTCTGTGTTAGTGCCAGTACACAAACTTGGCATGGTAACCCATGAAACAACCCTACTGGTATTACTGCGTGCCAGGGCAAAATACTGCTTTCCTTGGTATGTTCACTGAACAGTTCACTGCTCATTCAGTTATTGAGATATCTCCAAGATATTTGGCATGTTTTTTTTTCTCACATCCTTGGCTTTGATGTGACGTACAATTATTTGATATTGGTAGAGTAAATATGGATACACATGATATTAAAAAACCAGAAAAAAACCTCTCAGATCATAAACACATATTACACAACATAAAATCATACAAGGACAGGAAATACTGGCTTTCTTTGTACATTTACAAACTCCAGTGCACAAACATGGCATGGTAGCCCATGAAACAACCCTACTGGTACTTGTACGCACGGAAGGACTTGGCCAGGGCAAAATATATTCACTGAATAGAAATCATATTAGGCTTAGGCTTTGCAGATGACAGTAAATGTGTGGCAGGCAGTGAGCAGGAACTCATTATATAGATGCCTGTAACTTTTTAGAAAAATGAAACTGGGATAAAACAATCGAAATCTTTTGTAAACAAATATTCAGGAATTTGTGACACCTTGGATTGTAAAAAGTGGAATAGAATGGTGGGAGACAACAATGCAGATGAAATTAACAATTTAGATCCAAAAAACACCAAAGCAGATCAATCATTTTTTAGATTTTTTCAAACTGTGAATAATTGTTTATCTTGGCAAAGTAAAAGGAGTTGGATTGTTAAAAATTTATAGGTATCATTTTTAGCTTCTTTTTTTTTTTTTTTTTTAAACTGTGAAAAGCGAAATTGTGTTACTATTAAAATATGTATCTATCATAAGTGTCAATGGCAAAAAAAATTTATGTCCAGGGGGACAGAGGGTGCCAATGCCAGCACTGGGGAGGACGCTACCACTGCCAGTGGTTTCCAGACAGATGGAGCCACCGACGCTGACAGGTGAGATATTCCTGTCAAAATCAGACTGTATTTTAAACTAGAAATCATGTGGATTTCTGGAAGTGTAACATAGCTTTGGCTGACTCACTTGAAGATCACGTCAGCAGTCAGCATTGGAAGAACCACCACCACAAACACTGGCTTTGCAGATGACCTTAAATGTCTGGCAGGCAGTGAGCAAGAACTCATCATACAAGTGTGTGTTAACTAATTTAGAAAATGAAATTTGGATAAAGCATCACCTGAATATTTTGTGAACAAATTTTTTTAGGATTTTTTGACAACTTTGGTGGATTCTATAAAATGGAATAGAATGGTGGGAGATTACAATGTTGATGAAAATGTTAGGATTTAAATCCAAAAGAATCAAAGCAGATTAATCAGTTTTCAGATTTTTTCAAACTACACATATTTATTTTGGTAAAATAAAAGGAGTTGAATTGTTAGATAATTATAGGTGTCATTTTTGGCTCTTTTTTCCTTAAAACTGTCAAAAACTGAAAGTAAGTGCGTTTAAGTATTAACATTATCACTCATAAATGTTACTGACGAAACAATATATGTCTAGGGGGACAGAGGATGCCTACATCGGCTTCAGGGAAGACGCTGCCAATGCCAGCGCCCAGGACGCTGCTTCCAGTGGGTTCCTGACAGATGGGGCCACCGACACCAACAGGTGAGGTATTCCTATCAAAATCAGACTGTACTCGACTAAAAATCGAGTGGATTTCAGTAAGCGTAACCTAGCTTTGACTGATTCACTTGAAGATCATGTCAGCAGTGGGCATTAGAAGAACCACCGCCGCAAAGACAGGCTTTGCAGATGACCTTAAATGTTTGGCAAGTAGTGAGGAAGAACTCATCATACAAGTGTCTGTAACTAAATTAGAAAATGAAACTTAGATCAAGCATTATGTGAATCTTTTGCTAACAAATGTTGCGGATTTTGTGTTATCTTTGGTGGATTCTAAAAAATGGAATAGAATGGTGGGAGATAATAATGGAGATGAAAATGTTAAGAATTTGAATCCAAAAGTATCAAAGCAGATCAGTCGGTTTTCAGATTTTTTCAGACTACGCATGGTCATTAATTTTTGTAAAATAAAAGAAGTTGAATTGATAGATATTCATAGAATATTCCTGAAACTGTCAGAAACTGAAAGTAAGTAAATTAATCATCAGTCATAAATGTTACTGATGAAAACATATCTCCAGACAGAGGACGCCAATGCCAGCACCGGGGAGGATGCTGCCGATGGCAGCACCCAGGACGCCACTGCCAGTCAGTTCGAGAAAGATGGAGCCACCGACGCCAACATGTGAGATATTCCTATCAAAGTCAGACTGTACTTAAACTAGAAATCATGTGGATTTCAGGAAGTGTAACATAGCTTTGACTCATTTAAAGATCATGTCAGCAGTCAGCATTGGAAGAACCACCACAAAGACAGGCTTTGCAGATGACCTAAAATGTCTGGCACGCAGTGAGCAAGAACACATTTAAATATTTGTAACTTAAAAAATGAAACTTGGTTAAAACATCACCTGAATCTTTTGTAAACAGATTTCTAGGATTTTGTGTTACCTTTTGTGGATTCTAAAAATGGAAGAGAATGGTGGGAGATTACAATGTAGTTGAAAATGTTAGGAATTTAAATCCCAAAGAATCAAAGCAGATTAATCAGTTTTCAGATTTTTTCAAACTTCGCATATTTATTTTTGTAAAATAAAAGTTGAAATGTTAGGTAATTATAGGTGTCATTTTTGGCTCTTTTCTCCTTAACACTGTCAAAAACTGAAAGTAAGAGTGTTTAACTATTGAAATTTATCAGTCATAAATGTTACTGACGAAAAGTATGTCTAGGGGGACAGAGGACGCCTACACCAACATCGGGGAGGACGCTGCCGATGCCAGCACCCAGGACGCTGCAGCCAGTGGGTTCCAGACAGATGGGGCCACCGACACCGACAGGTGAGATATTCCTATCAAAATTGGACTGTACTTTGACTAAAAATCATGTGGATTTCAGTAAGTGTAACATAGCTTTGACTAACTTGAGTGACTCGCGAGCAGTCAGCATTGAAGAACCACCACCACAAACACAGATTTTGCAGATGACCTTAAATGTCTGGCAGGCAGTGAGCAAGAACCCATCGTACAAGTGTGTAACTAATTTAAAAAATGAAACTGGGATAAAGCATGACCTGAACCTTTTGTAAACAAAATTTGAGGATTTTGACCCAACT
Source organism: Babylonia areolata (assembly GCF_041734735.1). NCBI lineage: Eukaryota > Metazoa > Mollusca > Gastropoda > Neogastropoda > Buccinidae > Babylonia > Babylonia areolata. Next base: position 16,885,313 of record NC_134884.1, read on the forward strand.
TGTGCAGATTCTATATATGGAATAGAATGGTGGGAGATTACAGAAAAGTTGAAAATGTTAAGAATTTTTATGTAAGATTTTTTCAACCAATGGATATTTATCTTGGCAAAATAAAAAGAATGAAATTGTGAAGTAATATTGATAGGTATAATTTTTGGCAGGTTTTTCCTTGAAACTGTCAAAAATGAAATAAGTTCGTTTAACTATTGAAATGAAGTATGTGTCATAAATGTTGCTGATGAAAAAATATATGTCCAGAGGGACGGAGGTCGTCGACACGACACCGCCGCTGCCACTGGGTTCGAGACAGATGGAGCCTCCAACGCCGACAGGTGAGGCATTACTTTCTAAATGAGACTATACTTTAAACCCGAAATGATGTGGATTTCAGGAAGTGTAACATAGCTTTGACTGACTTGAAGATTATATCAGTCAGCATGGGAAGAACTAGCACAAACGTAGGCTCTGCAGATGACATTAAATTTCTGGCAGGTAGCCAACAGGAACTCGTGATACAAATGTCTGTAATTCATTAAAAAATATGAAACAACATGCATACTTACATTCTTAAAACGCTGAATCAGAAGGAAATGTCCTAATTCTGCCATGGCACTTCCTGATGATGAACAGCAAGAAATAAGTCGCCAAATACAGAAATGGGTGCTAAGGACAGTGATACAGACCTGTGAACTCCTTACTGAGCTATGTTAGTGACCAGTTCGCCATGGAATGCAACTGGTGTGATGAGACATTTACAATTTAGTGATGCTTGCAACCTCTGTGGGATGAAAATCAAAAGTGAATGTTGTCTCTAGAGAAAACAAATATATTAGGAAATGTTAATAATGAATGCTAGCAAATGCATTGAACGATACATGCCAACTGTTACTAGAAGACATTTATAAAAATGATGCACTAGTTGTCAAAATGATCCAATATGCAGCACTATATACCAATAATGTTTTAGCTTAACTATGGTTTTGTAAGCTCAACCATTGGCTTTATTTGATATATTTTTGCTTGAAAAAAAGCCCCTCTCCCTTTCCCAAGATCCCAGAAAGCCCTGACACCATTCATGTTTAAATACTTTGACAGTCTTAAATGTATCTGACCATTTGTATGTGGTCATGTTATCAGGGATCTGTGACATGAACAAGGGACTTCATGAGGCCTCTGAAAAAGCTGAGTCAACCCTTCCCCCCTTATCTCTCCATTCTCTCTGTCTGTCTCTGTCTTGTTGGTCCATGTGCGTGTGTGTGCGTGTGTGTGCATGTGTGTGTCCGTCCATCTGTCTGTCTCTCCCTGGATGGTTGCCCTGAGTGGATGTGTGCACTGAGTTCAGCATGGTGTTGAGCTTAACCCTAACCCTCTAACCCTCACTAACAACGTAACCCTTCCTAACCCTAACACACTGCACAGTATGGATGCAGTGTGTGTGTGTGTGTGTGTGTGTGTGTGTGTGGATTGTGAAGAACAAATAAGTGTGGCGCGAATGCCCTGAGTTTCCTAGTTTACAGGCAGCCCACTGAGGACAGCGCCACGACTTGAGAAACACCGGGGCTGAGCAGGACACCGCCTGCGGGATCCAGGAACATGGGGCCACCACTACTTTAGGGTGAGAGACTGCTGTCAAAATCAGTTCTTGTGCCTTGACTAGATGTAAAGACAGACAAGACAGTAAGGCACTCCTATCAAAATCAGACTGTACTTAACCCCTTCACTGCCACAGTAAATAACCCTTTTAATTGCACATACTTAACTGTGACCCAACTAGTGCAGACTCCGGCAGGGGTCTGACGTTCCTGCCAGATAGAAAATTTCCTTTTTGGATTGCTGTGTGCCAGGCCTAATTTTAGCTTTTTTGGGTAGGTTCACCAAAGTTTTCACTACTCATTCATTTATAGAGGTATCTCAAAGATTTTTGGAATGCTTTTTTCCCTCATACCCTTGGCAATGAAGTGACAGCATTATGTTGTGATGTTTCCAATTTTTGTGTTATCCTTGGTAATGTATATTAAAAAAAAAAAAAAATCACACTTTCGGAACATACACTCACACACTCCTGACCATAAAACAACAAACGTACTGGAAAAATGGGTTTTCTTGTACATTTACTGAGAATGAAAATACATCACTCTGTGTTAGTGCCAGTACACAAACTTGGCATGGTAACCCATGAAACAACCCTACTGGTATTACTGCGTGCCAGGGCAAAATACTGCTTTCCTTGGTATGTTCACTGAACAGTTCACTGCTCATTCAGTTATTGAGATATCTCCAAGATATTTGGCATGGTTTTTTTCTCACATCCTTGGCTTTGATGTGACGTACAATTATTTGATATTGGTAGAGTAAATATGGATACACATGATATTAAAAAACCAAAAAAAACCTCTCAGATCATAAACACATATTACACAACATAAAATCATACAAGGACAGGAAATACTGGCTTTCTTTGTACATTTACAAACTCCAGTGCACAAACATGGCATGGTAGCCCATGAAACAACCCTACTGGTACTTGTACGCACGGAAGGACTTGGCCAGGGCAAAATGTATTCACTGAATAGAAATCATATTAGGCTTAGGCTTTGCAGATGACAGTAAATGTGTGGCAGGCAGTGAGCAGGAACTCATTATACAGATGCCTGTAACTTTTTAGAAAAATGAAACTGGGATAAAACAATCTAAATCTTTTGTAAACAAATATTCAGGAATTTGTGACACCTTGGATTGTAAAAAGTGGAATAGAATGGTGGGAGACAACAATGCAGATGAAATTAACAATTTAGATCCAAAAAACACCAAAGCAGATCAATCATTTTTTAGATTTTTTAAAACTGTGAATAATTGTTTATCTTGGCGAAGTAAAAGGAGTTGGATTGTTAAAAATTTATAGGTATCATTTTTAGCTCTTTTTTTTTTTTTTTTTTTTGAAAGTGTGAAAAGCGAAATTGTGTTACTATTAAAATATGTATCTATCATAAGTGTAAATGGCAAAAAAATATATGTCCAGGGGGACAGAGGGTGCCAATGCCAGCACTGGGGAGGACGCTACCACTGCCAGTGGGTTCCAGACAGATGGAGCCACCGACGCTGACAGGTGAGATATTCCTGTCAAAATCAGACTGTATTTAAAACTAGAAATCATGTGGATTTCTGGAAGTGTACTATAGCTTTGGCTGACTCACTTGAAGATCATGTCAGCAGTCAGCATTGGAAGAACCACCACCACAAACACTGGCTTTGCAGATGACCTTAAATGTCTGGCAGGCAGTGAGCAAGAACTCATCATACAAGTGTGTGTTAACTAATTTAGAAAATGAAATTTGGATAAAGCATCACCTGAATATTTTGTGAACAAATTTTTTTAGGATTTTTTGACAACTTTGGTGGATTCTATAAAATGGAATAGAATGGTGGGAGATTACAATGTTGATGAAAATGTTAGGATTTAAATCCAAAAGAATCAAAGCAGATTAATCAGTTTTCAGATTTTTTCAAACTACACATATTTATTTTGGTAAAATAAAAGGAGTTGAATTGTTAGATAATTATAGGTGTAATTTTTGGCTCTTTTTTCCTTAAAACTGTCAAAAACTGAAAGTAAGTGCGTTTAAGTATTAACATTATCACTCATAAATGTTACTGACGAAACAATATATGTCTAGGGGGACAGAGGATGCCTACATCAGCTTCAGGGAAGACGCTGCCAATGCCAGCGCCCAGGACGCTGCTTCCAGTGGGTTCCTGACAGATGGGGCCACCGACACCAACAGGTGAGGTATTCCTATCAAAATCAGACTGTACTCGACTAAAAATGGAGTGGATTTCAGTAAGCGTAACCTAGCTTTGACTGATTCACTTGAAGATCATGTCAGCAGTGGGCATTAGAAGAACCACCGCCGCAAAGACAGGCTTTGCAGATGACCTTAAATGTTTGGCAAGTAGTGAGGAAGAACTCATCATACAAGTGTCTGTAACTAAATTAGAAAATGAAACTTAGATCAAGCATTATGTGAATCTTTTGCTAACAAATGTTGCGGATTTTGTGTTATCTTTGGTGGATTCTAAAAAATGGAATAGAATGGTGGGAGATAATAATGGAGATGAAAATGTTAAGAATTTGAATCCAAAAGTATCAAAGCAGATCAGTCGGTTTTCAGATTTTTTCAGACTACGCATGTTCATTAATTTTTGTAAAATAAAAGAAGTTGAATTGATAGATATTCATAGAATATTCCTGAAACTGTCAGAAACTGAAAGTAAGTAAATTAATCATCAGTCATAAATGTTACTGATGAAAACATATCTCCAGACAGAGGACGCCAATGCCAGCACCGGGGAGGATGCTGCCGATGCCAGCACCCAGGACGCCACTGCCAGTCAGTTCGAGAAAGATGGAGCCACCGACGCCAACATGTGAGATATTCCTATCAAAGTCAGACTGTACTTAAACTAGAAATCATGTGGATTTCAGGAAGTGTAACATAGCTTTGACTCATTTAAAGATCACGTCAGCAGTCAGCATTGGAAGAACCACCACAAAGACAGGCTTTGCAGATGACCTAAAATGTCTGGCACGCAGTGAGCAAGAACACATTTAAATATTTGTAACTTAAAAAATGAAACTTGGTTAAAACATCACCTGAATCTTTTGTAAACAGATTTCTAGGATTTTGTGTTACCTTTTGTGGATTCTAAAAATGGAAGAGAATGGTGGGAGATTACAATGTAGTTGAAAATGTTAGGAATTTAAATCCCAAAGAATCAAAGCAGATTAATCAGTTTTCAGATTTTTTCAAACTTCGCATATTTATTTTTGTAAAATAAAAGTTGAAATGTTAGGTAATTAGAGGTGTCATTTTTGGCTCTTTTCTCCTTAAAACTGTCAAAAACTGAAAGTAAGAGCGTTTAACTATTGAAATTTATCAGTCATAAATGTTACTGACGAAAAGTATGTCTAGGGGGACAGAGGACGCCTACACCGACATCGGGGAGGACGCTGCCGATGCCAGCACCCAGGACGCTGCAGCCAGTGGGTTCCAGACAGATGGGGCCACCGACACCAACAGGTGAGATATTCCTATCAAAATTGGACTGTACTTTGACTAAAAATCATGTGGATTTCAGTAAGTGTAACATAGCTTTGACTAACTTGAGTGACTCGCGAGCAGTCAGCATTGAAGAACCACCACCACAAACACAGATTTTGCAGATGACCTTAAATGTCTGGCAGGCAGTGAGCAAGAACCCATCGTACAAGAGTGTAACTAATTTAAAAAATGAAACTGGGATAAAGCATGACCTGAATCTTTTGTAAACAAAATTTGAGGATTTTGACCCAACTTGTGCAGATTCTATATATGGAATAGAATGGTGGGAGATTACAGAAAAGTTGAAAATGTTAAGAATTTTTATGTAAGATTTTTTTCAACCAATGGATATTTATCTTGGCAAAATAAAAAGAATGAAATTGTGAAGTAATATTGATAGGTATAATTTTTGGCAGGTTTTTCCTTGAAACTGTCAAAAACGAAATAAGTTCGTTTAACTATTGAAATGAAGTATGTGTCATAAATGTTACTGATGAAAAAATATATGTCCAGAGGGATGGAGGTCGTCGACATGACACCGCCGCTGCCAGTGGGTTCGAGACAGATGGAGCCTCCAACGCCGACAGGTGAGGCATTACTATCTAAATGAGACTATACTTTAAACCAGAAATGATGTGGATTTCAGGAAGTGTAACATAGCTTTGACTGACTTGAAGATTATATCAGTCAGCATGGGAAGAACTAGCACAAACGTAGGCTCTGCAGATGACATTAAATTTCTTGCAGGTAGCCAACAGGAACTCGTGATACAAATGTCTGTAATTCATTAAAAAAAAAATGAAAGAACATGCATACTTACATTCTTAAAACGCTGAATCAGAAAGAAATGTCCTTATTCTGCCATGGCACTTCCTGATGATGAACAGCAAGAAATAAGTCGCCAAATACAGAAATGGGAGCTAAGGACTGTGATGCGGACCTGTGAACTCCTTACTGAGCTATGTTAGTGACCAGTTCGGCATGGAATGCAACTGATGTGATGGAGACATTTGCAATTTAGTGATGCTTGCAACCTCTGTGGGATGAAAATCAAAAGTGAATGATGTCTCTAGGGAAAACAAATATATTAGGAAATGTCAAAAATGAACACTAGCAAATGCAACGATACATGCCAACTGTTACTAGAAGACATTTATAAAAATGATGCACTAGTTGTCAAAATGATACAGTATGCAGCACTATGTACCAATAATGTTTTAGCTTAACTATGGTTTTGTAAGCTCAACCATTGGCTTCATTTGATATGTTTTTACTTGAAAAAAAAACCCTCTCCCTTTCCCAAGATCCCAGAAAGCCCTGACACCGTGTTTAAATACTTTGATTGACAGTCTTAAATGTATCTGACCATTTGTATGTAGTCATGTTATCAGGGATCTGTGACGTCAACAAGCATGCTGCAGGATTTCAAGAGGCCTCTGAAAAAGCTAAGTTGACCCTCCCTTATCTCTCCATTATCTTTCTGTCTTGTCTGTCCCAGTGTGTGTGTGTGTGTGTGTGTGTCCGTCCATTGTCTGTCTCTCCCTGGATGTTTGCCCTGAGTGGCTGTGTGCACTAAGTTCAGCATGGTGTTGAGCTTAACCCTAACCCTGTAACCTTCACTAACAACCTAACCCTTCCTAACCCAAACACTCTGCACAGTATGGATGCTGTGTGTGTGTGTGTGTGTGTGTGTGTGTGTGTGGATTGTGAAGAACAAATAACTGCGGCGTGAATGCCTTGAGTTTCCTTGTTTTCAGGCAGACCATTGAGGTACAGCGCCATGACTGGGGTCATAACCAGAGCTGAGCAGGACACCACCAGCAGGATCCAGGATCATGGGGCCACCACTGCTTTAGGGTTTAACCCGAAGCTTTATAATAACAAATACAGAACACATTTTAACGATTAGATTTTTAATAAAGTGTATCACAAGTGAATCTTGAAGGCCTTTCCTCTCTTGTTTTATATTGTGGTTGTTGTAGTATGATTTTGTGTGTGCAGATATCCATTTGTCCAGAAAATATATTTTAGTGCAAATTACCTGACTGACTGTAATGAACAAGTTGAAAATGTGACAAAAAACAAAACACTGATTTCAAAACAACAGCATGTCACTAAAAATACATAAAATTGGAAAAGATCACGTGTTTTGTATTCTTTATTTATTTAACTTTCAGAAAATATATAGTCTTATGGGTCTTTCTCCAATAACAAAGAGCACAGAATTTATTGAAAATTTATACCAATTTTTTGTGAAAAAACCCTGGCAAATAGATTAACTTAAATTTTATTTTCCTGGCAGCGAAAGGGTTAACATTATCATACATACTTTTAATACATTTATGCAGTTTACCTTTGATACCATTTTTAAACAAAATAGGCCAAAGAAGATTTCTATTGATGGAATCAAACGCTTTTTCAAAGTCGATAAACGCTACATAGAGTTTACGATTAAATGAAAACTGTTTCTGTATGAGTGCAAGTAATGTGAACATGTGATGTGTGGTAGAATATCCTCTTTTGAAGCCCGCTTGATGCTCACCAGTAATATTATTCTCCTCTATCCACTCTTGTAATCTGTTATTGATAATCAAACCAAATACTTTACTGCTTACATCACTGAGACAAATTCCTCTATAATTATTGGGATCGTGGATATTACCTTTTTTGAAAAGTGGCAAAATAACTGATTCAGTCCAATTTAAGGGAAACTCTCCATTTTCAAAAAGCCTATTGAACAATTTTAAGAAAAATTCCATTACTAGACCATTATCATTCTTTACTAACTCACTTATTATGCCATCAGGACCAGCTGCTTTTTTATTTTTAAGTTTTCTTAAGGCTAGTAATATTTCTTCTTTCGTTATAGGACGGTTCATGTATTCATCATTTTCTTCGTCTTGTACATCTTCAATGAATCTACAATTTTCTACTTATGTATCTAGTAAAGATTTAAAGTGACAAAACCATACATCGATATCTATATTACTTTTAGACTGTTTGTTTTTAAATGAAACTTTACGTACTGTATTCCAAAACTCTTTTTGGTTTCTTACCGAATTAACTAGATTATTCAGCATTTCATCATTAAATTGTTTTCTTTTTCTCTTCACTAAATTTTTGTATTCACGTCTGACAGTAAGAAATTCTTGTCGATCTTCAACCTTTAATGTCCTTCTACACGTTCTTAACAAAGACCTAACATTTCGTCTACCAGCTTTACATTCCTGATCAAACCAATCACGTTCTTTTCCATTTGGATTAACACCAATACGTTTCTTCATACACTCAGCACATTCTTTGATACATTCATTAAACATGTCTAGAGCAACATTTACATCAAAATCTATTAAATTAACAGCGACCGCGAGCTTTGTAAATGTATCTTCCCTAGATAAATTATAATAATCACATGCATTTGTTTCGTTCCACACAATCTTTTCTAAGACTTCAACTACATTTGTCTTTTTATCACAAAACAGTTTGTTCTTATTCGGAAAATAAACATTGGCTACAACAGGCATATGATCAGAATCTATCCTTTCATCTACTTTCAGTTCACATGTTTCATAAACAAGAGACAATAGATCATTTGAAAAAAATAAAATAATCAGTAACACTACATCCGGAATCAGATATATATGTATAACGACCTTGTAGGTCGCCCGTACATGTGCCATTTAGAATACACAAGCCTAAAGCAGTGCATACATTCAAAAATAACTTGCCATAATTATTCAGATGACTATCTTCAGAACAACGTTTGGATGAATATGTTTCACTTTTACACTGTGTATCAAAAACATTATCAAGGTAATCTTGAGAAACATTCTATGTCCTACTGTTCAGATCTCCACATAAGATGAGATAAACATCATTTCCAAGTACACAATCAGGCATTCTTCTAGCATAGCAATTCCATTATCAAGGTCAAAGTGAGAATAAAAAGGAGAGCCTTCAGGTTGAACATATGCACAAACATACATCACATCTTTGTCTGTACCAAAGAGCTGTTTGTCAATCAAAAACACAACAATTCATATATTTCGTTATCTCTATATTCTTTACAAAAGGAAGGAATTCATGTTTTATCAGACAAATCACACCTCCAGATCTTCTCCCTTGCTTTGTAAACTTTCTTGCTGATTTGCAAAATAATTTATAACCAACAAACAAATCTGGTTGACAAGTTTCCATAAAGGTTTCAAGAAAACAAACAAAATCAAAACCACGAACAAATGACATAAAATCAGTGTCAGAAAGTTTAGACATTAAACCATTCACATTCCAAGAGAGAAAAGAGAAAGGTTTAGCTGTGACAGTTCGAGCATTTTTCACGTGATTTTTGTTCCCGTCTGACTGCTCATGCATGTCCTGGTTAAGAAGTAAATGTTCAGAAGCGGTGTTGACATACGGGTTCGCTCCCGGTGCTTCCTCAAAATGTCTATCCCGAGAGAGAGACAGACAGACAGAGGGAAAGACTGGGTTGAGAAACAGAGAGACACAAATTTAAACTTAGATATAACCGTATTACATTTAAGATTGAAAGCTTGTGGAAGAATATCCAGAGATCTGTAATTCAGAAGAATCGATTAATGAGGGTTTTAGAAGAATTGTTTTCACAGCTCTATGGGGACTTAAAAGAGGTTTCAGGGTATTTTCACTTGCTGAATCCCATGATATTGAAGCGTATTTAGTGTGGGACTCGACATAAGCATTGAAAAATACTTCGCAACAATGAAAAATCAAAACGCGTTTCGTTTCAGATGGTTGATAGATACGTTTGGATACGTTTTTTTTTTTTAACAATAACGAATGTGAAGTGACCACGATAGATTGTTATCGACTGTAACCTCAAGAATAATAATGGTGTTCAACTTCTTCGATAATCTCACCATAGATTCGGATAGATCAACAGTTTATAGGCATATTTTGACACTTTTGTCTTGTTGTAATTTTCAAATATGTATTTTTCGTCGGATGGAGACTTATGTGTTTGAATTCAGATCACTTAGTCAATTGGTGAATGCTTTCCTGAAGAGAAGAGGATACATTACATAACGTAGAATTACTGACATATTAAGGTGTATCATCAACAAACAGTTCGCCTGTATAAGCAAGTTTAAGTGTTTATATATACAGAAAATAAAACTGGTCCCAAACAGAAACTCGAGGTACATCGTGAGTAATAGCCAATACTGCAGATTCAGATCTGTTAGCTGAAACAAATCATTTTCTCTTAGAGTAAAATGATGAAATGACTTCTACAGTATTGAAAGGCAAACCATAAACGTACAATTTTCGTAAAATGAAAGAAAGATGAATAACATAAAAAGCCTTAGAAAAATCAACAAAAAGAGCTCCAGCAATTTCATTGTTGTTTGTATTGGTAATCCATTGATCTACTATATATCTATTAATGCACTGTGACATGAACGAAAAGCTCTAAAACCAGATCGGTGTGGAGGGAACATTTTGAAATAATTCAAATGGTGCGGAATGTGTATATTGTCAATATGGTATTCCAAAGTTTATATGGAACTGACAAAATCAGAGGATGGTCTGTAGTTTGCTAATAATGATAATAAAAAAATAAATAAATAAATAAATAAATAAAAAATAATAAATAAATAAAAAACAGAGAGAGAGAGACAGAATGAGACAGAGACAGGTGGGAGTTGATGAACTGAAAGTGCGGGCAGACAGGCAGACAGACATGGGTGATGATGGTGGAGGGTAGCGGGTTGAGGGCGAGAAGGAAGCCAGAGAGACAACAGGGTTAACGAACTGTGCAATACACTGACATAGACAAAAGCTGATGGAAATGATGGTCTGCCCACCCATGGGAGAAACAGCTTCCAATCAACTGCTTAGTTTATCACTTGGCAAAGTCTTCTTTGTTCGTATAATGACCATCCTGCTATGACAGAGTGAAGCTACACAAAAAGGCAGACAACATTGGTCTACAGCCAGACATTGAAGACATAGGCGCTGGCTGGATCATCAGTCTGTAACCTTTGTTAGACACAGTGAAAATGGGCTAGACTTGTTCTTAGGATTCATTATTGGTGGGGTTTTTTCCCCAAAGACAGACCACAGCGTGTCATTGTGAATGGCTGACTGTCAGATGAGATAATGCCCAATACAGGTGCTCCATAGGGGTGTGCCCTGTCTCGCACACTGTTTTCCACACACCCTGACCATAACATGGTTCATATTATCTCATGGTATGAGATGTCAGACTATTTTTCACATCACTTTTTAAATGTGTAGACGACACAGCTCTCATGGGATTGTTGAAGGACGATGACTTTTTTTTTCGACTCTTTTGTCACATATTTTGCTGAGAGTTCATGTTCTTTACGGATGATATAAAGAGAGTTACTTTGAAATTAACTGTTGCGAAAACAAAACGAAAATCGTTCAAGATGGAAGAAAAACAGGTAGCTGTTCAGTTTCTGTGGCACAAAACGATGACCATGTTGAAGTTGTGTCGTGTTTTAAATATCTAGGCATAGCTGTTGACAACAAGCTTTGTTTTTGAATGAGCACAACGATATGGTAGTCAATAAACCCCATCAACGTTTTCATCTCCTGAGGAAACCTAAAACATTCAATGTTAATCAAGAGATACTGCATAATTTATTATCACAGAAATCTCATTGAAAGCATTTTGTAACTGTTAATACCGTTCTTTGGTATGCAATGCTTGTCATGAAAATACAGAGGACGGATAGCTCGAATTATGAATATCGCTGGCAAATTAATTGGTGCAAAACAACTCTCCTCGGCTGATCTACATCATCAAGCAGTAAAGCGGAAGGCTTTTCAAATTGCCAATGACTGTTCTCACCTTCAGTGTTCCTGTTTTGAATTGCTCTCATCTATGAAATAGCGCTTGAAAAGAAAAATATATCATGAAGATCCTTTTATTTCACAGATTTGTCTGTACTAAACGTTTATCTGACGGTTGTTTGTATAGTGTAACTGTGATTTTCACGTCTTGTCATTAATTTTAGTGATTTATGTTTAGCTTTTACTGGCATATCTGCGAAATATATTTCGCTTTCATATGGCTTAGATTGGTTTATTCATTATTTCTTTCATATGAGGTTTTTATGTGTGTGTTTTTTTTTTTTTGTTGTTTGTTTTTGTTTTTTGGGGGGGGGTTTCTCCGAGTACGCGCGCGCGCGCGCACGCGTGTGTGTGTGTGTGTGTGTGTGTGTGCTTTCCATTCTTAGGAAGATGAGGAAGAAGAAAGACATTGGCCCCGTGGTAATATCGAGTTCTCCTACATTAGATTCCTCGCCAATTGTCACCTACGCATAGCGTTGAGGATAACGGATGGTGATCACTGACCACTGGAACTGTTTCATAGCAGTATGAAGAATGATTTGTTTCTAAACTCGTGATATGATGACAACTGCACGGCGTGGCAGGGGAAAAAATCAAGTACTGTGTGTGGGGCGACCCTTAACTCTCAGTTTCGTAAGCACTGAACTCTTACAATGCAAAAACACAAAACAAAAAACAAAACAAAAAACAAAACAAAAAAAGGAAAGAAATGAAAAGTATTTTATAACTCCCAAAACACCCACATCTAGGAACGCCCACACACAAACCACACCCACACCCACTCCCCAACACACACACACTCACATACAAAGACATCCACACACACCTCATGCACCACCACCCCCACCACACACACACACACACACACACATACACCCAAACCCAACTGAAGCACACACACCCCCCCGACCCCCCGCAGTCCCCCCCGCCCCCTACCCTCCTCCCCCCCATACACACACAAACACACACACACACACACACACACACACACACACACACATACACACACACACACAAACACACACACACACACACACGTCGGCACCACTATCCACCTCTTCTACATTGTACTGGGAGGCTGGAACGACAAATGATTTATTACCCAGAAGCATGTAGGATGATTATAAGCCACTGGTTACAGTTTCAAAGGTTTGTGAATTTCTCCTCTTTTTTCTTTCTTCGGAAATTTTACATTTTGAGAAGGGTTTAAATTAAGGTTACGAATGTGTGTGTGTGTGGGTGGGGTGGGGGTGGGTGTAGGGGGTCGAGGGGGGTGCATGGGGGGCGGGGGGGGGGGGGTGCGTGCGTGGGGGCGTGGGTGCAAGCGTGTGTTCGTGCGTGCGTACATGCGTTCATAGCCCTCTGTGTGTGCGTGCGTGCGTGCGTGCGCGCGCGCGCGCGCGCGCGCGCGTGTGTGTGTGTGTGTGTGTGTGTGTGTGTGTGTGTGCTTTTCATTCATAGCCAGCACCACCTATCCCCCATTTCCAATAATTTGAAAGCAAGTGTTGTTTTAAAGGTATATTTAAAGAACAACAACTAATACAAATCACGTTTCCTTACCGGTATTTTTTTTTAAAGAAAGACAGAAAGATAAAAAAAAAGAAAAAGAAAGAAAGAGAGAAAGACAGAAAAAAAAGAAAAAAGAGGAAGACAGAAACAGCAACAGAGGATATGAACCTGATGATGAGCAGAAGAAAGATATTGATCATCTGATACTGTGATGACTTTTTCCTGATTAAAATCCCTCATCAATTACCACACACGGAGAGAGAGAGAGAGAGAGAGAGAGAGAGAGAGAGTTGGAATCAGGAAGTGTGTAAAACTACCAGGTGTAAAGTTGCACTGTGATCGGCGAGCTCCGTATCGCATGACGGCATAACAACAACATGGTAAATCACTGTAGGGGGTCGGGGTGTAGAGGGGAATGGAAGAGGAGAGGTGGGTGGGGGGCGGAGGGGTATGGGGGGGGGGGAGAGAGGAGTGGATCGGAGGTGTATAGGGAAGGGGAGGGGGAGGGTGACATGGATCGCTTCCATGGTTGGTGCCGTTTTCGTTCGCTTTGAGCCGTTGAATCTGTCAGGAAAATAGCGCTGCGTCATTTAATAAGTGGTGATCAGTAGCGTCTGCAATATATGCAGGACACCACAGAGAGAGAGAGAGAGAGAGAGAGAGAGAGAGAGAGAGAGACATGGTCACTAACCAATGGAACTGTTTCTTTACTCTTTTTTTTTTCTTTTTTTTTTTTTCATTTTAAAGTATGTAAGTAAGTACGAGAAAACACTTCTGGTTATGCAAGTGGAGTGATGACTTAGAGGTAACACGTCCGCCTAGGAAGCGAGAGAACCTGAGCGCGCTGGTTCGAATCACGGCTCAGCCGCCGATATTTTCTCCCCTTCCACAAGACCTTGAGTGGTGGTCTGGACGCTAGCCATTCGGATGAGACGATAAACCGAGGTCCTGTGTGCAGCATGCACTTAGCACAGGTAAAAGAACCCACGGCAACAAGGGTTGTTCCTGGCAAAATTCTGCATAAAAATCCACTTCGATAGGAAAAACAAATAAAACTGCACGCAGGGAAAAAAAAAAAAAAATTAAAAGGGTGGCGCTGTAGTGTAGCGACGCGCTGTCCCTGGGGAGAGCAGCCCGAGTTTCACACAGAGAAATCTGTTGTGATAAAAATAAATACGAATACAAATAAGTTGTGCTTATTACACGGGCTGAATACGGACTGAATACACCGCTGTTTGCCGAAAATTTAGCATAATTTCTTCATGCCCTTAGAAAGAAAAAACTATGCAAGTTCCCAAGCGGTCATTAACTTTTTGTGAGCCCCCTGTTCTTACAGCCGTGGACAAAGAGCAGTCATCTAGGCATTGCGCAATGTCTTGAGAGTCCACAGCGCGTGCAGTCATCTAGGCATTGCGCAATGTCTTGAGAGTCCACAGCGTGTGCAATCATCTAGGCATTGCGCAATGTCTTGAGAGTTCCACAGCGCGGGCGGTCATCTAGGTATTGCACAACAATGTCTTGAGAGTTCACAGCGTGTGCAATCATCTGGGCATTGCACGATGACTTGAGAGTCCATAGCGCGTGCAGTTATCTTGGCATTACACAATGTCTTGAGAGTCCACAGCGTGTGCAGTTATCTAGGCATTGTGCAATGCCTTGAGAGTTCCACAGCGCGTGCAGTCATCTAGGTATTGCACAACAATGTCTTGCGAGTTCACAGCGTGTGCAATCATCTAGGCATTGCACAATGACTTGAGAGTCCATAGCGCGTGTTGTCATCTAGACATAGCACAATAGAATAGAATAGAATATGTCTTTATTACCAAATGTACCGGGGGGTTAGGGGGGTGCACGGTAGGGGTAGTACCTCTAGAGGGGGGGCTTGTCACGCTCTTCCGGGAGTAGTTCGTCCTCTATCGGTCCCCACCGGCACCCAGCTCTCACCTATGGGTCCTAGAAGCTGCTAGCATGCGGCAGCGCCCAACCCCCGGGCAACGGCTTTAACAGGCTGGCTGAACTAGGTGAGGGTAGCTGACGGGTCTCAAACCCTCGGTGAGTTAGGGCTTGTCTACCCAAGCATGTGAAGACTGGATCCGGCGGACTCTACGGAAGAAACCTTCAGGGTTCAACGGAGAGGAAGGCGGTTGCAGCAGAGCACTGTGGAGTGCTGAGGGCAGGATGAGGCACATAGGACATCCTGGTCATCCACTACATCTGTTTCCATCTCCAGTCGTCCTGACCTCATCTTGCCACTGGATACAGACGGTCTCGGACAAGAGAGTGAGGTCGACGGTGCGCAACTCCTCCTCACTATAAACAAAGTCATCGCGCAAGTCATCAGTCATCCTTCGTCCCATACCATCATTTTCCCCAAGCCCTGTGGCGACAGGCGAGCGACGAAGCGACAGGTGTGGGTACACTGGCAGTCGTAGCCGCGGACCTGCACACAGGCGGCTCAGGCCATAGGGTCGACTGGAGCAGCGGTGGAGATCGGCAGCCCCCTGAGCGACTGAGCAGCCCTCTTCAGGACAGCACTGCTCACCTCCATGGCATGAGGAAGGGGTTAGAAAAGGTGCCCTAAACATTGCCTGCTCCACACCACCCTAGTCAGCATACCCATTGACCATTGCCACATGGAACGTGGGTACGCTTCTGGACAGAGGCGACTCAGACAGACCACAGAGACGCACAGCACTCATTGCGAGTGAACTAGCCAGGTACAACATCGACATCGCTGCCTTAAGTGAGACCAGACTGGCAGAAGAAGGCGAACTCTGTGAGCGAGGCGCAGGCTGCACCTTCTTTTGGAGTGGTTGCGGACCTGAGGAGAGACGTGAGGCTGGAGTAGGCTTTGCAGTGAAGACAACCCTCGTTGGCAAGCTGGCTGGCCCCCCGAAAGGAGTGAACGATCACCTGATGACAATGAAACTCCCTTTATGCAACGGGAAGAAGTTTACCACCATTGTCAGCGCCTAGGCGCCCATCATGACCAATCCGGATGAGATCAAGGACAAGTTCTACGAGGACTTGAACACTGTCATCACCACTCTTCCCAACGCAGACAAGCTCATCATTCTTGGTGACTTTAACGCGAGAATTGGCTGTGACAGCACCTCCTGGGAAGGCGTGACTGGGAAGCATGGGGTCAGTAACTGTAACAGCAATGGTCAACTACTTCTCCAGACATGTGCCGAGCACGACCTTCTTATCACAAACACTGTCTTCTGCCTCTCTACCCGTAACAGGACGTCATGGATGCATCCTCGCTCTGGGCATTGGCATCTCATCGACTTTGTCATTGTCAGGAAGAGGGACAGGCAGGACGTACGAGTCACAAGGGCCATGTGCGGCGCCGAGTGCTGGACAGACCACCGCCTTATCGTCTCCAAACTCAACCTCCGCATCCAGCCCAAGAGACGGCCTCAGGGCATGAAAGCACCCAAACGCCTGAATGTCAAGAAGCTGGAGCTAGGCAACATCAAGCAGAGCTTTGCTGACACCCTGGAGGAACGCCTTGAGTCCACCGTGCTGGACGACCAGAATGTGGAGGCAGCATGGGGCGCACTGCATGAGACGGTGTACAACACTGCCATGGAGTGCCTGGGGCCTTCTGCCAGGAAGCACAAAGACTGGTTTGATGAGAACTGCACTGAGATCAAGCAGCTGCTGGAAGACAAACGCCAAGCCTACAGAGCCCACATTGAAGATCCCAAGTCACAGTCAAAGAAGACATACTGAAGAGCGCATGCAGCACCATCCAGCTGAAGCTGCGGCAGATGCAGGATTCCTGGTTGAGCAACAAAGCTGATGAGATCCAGGGCATTGCAGACAGGAACGACATGAAGAACTTCTATAACGGCCTGAAAGAAGTCTACGGTCCCACCACCTCCGGATCTGCTCCACTCCTCATTGCTGATGGCTCTACCCTAATCACTGACAAGGACGGGATCCTTGAGAGATGGGCTGAACACTTTGACAGCGTACTGAGCCGCCCTTCCACCATCAATGATGAAGCCATCGACCGTCTCCCCCAGGTGCCAGTCAGTGAGTCGTTGGATGCCATTCCAACTTTGGAGGAGGCCCAGAAAGCTATCCGTCTGCTATCCAATGGCAAAGCCCCTGGCTCAGACTCCATTCCAGCTGAGGTCTACAAAGAAAGTGGTATGGCGCTGACTGAGAACCTTCATCAGCTGTTCCAGCTCATCTGGCAGCATGAGGCAGTTCCACAGGACTTCAAAGACGCTTCCATCACACACCTGTACAAGCGCAAAGGAAATCGTCAGGCCTGTGACAACCATCGTGGAATATCCCTGCTGTCCGTCCCAGGCAAGACTCTGGCCAGAGTGCTACTCAACCGTCTCATAGCGCACCTTGAGCAAGGTCTCCTACCAGAGAACAAGTGTGGCTTCCGGAAAGAACGCGGGACTATCGACATGGTGTTTGCTGCCAGGCAGCTCCAGGAGAAGTGTCAGGAACAGAACGCCGACCTTTACTCCACCTATGTCGATCTGACCAAGGCCTTCGATACTGTTAGCAGAGATGGCCTTTGGAGAATCATGGCGAAGTATGGATGTCCCAGAAAGTTCATCACCATCATACGGCAACTACACGATGGGATGATGGCCCGAGTCCAAGACAACGGAGAGACTTCAGAACCATTCCCTGTCTCCAACGGAGTCAAGCAAGGATGTGTTCTTGCCCCCACCCTGTTCAGTCTCCTGTTTTCAGCCATGCTGACAGATGCCTTCAGAGACGCTGACGTAGGCATTGGCATCAGGTACCGCACAGATGGCTCACTCTTCAACCTCAGGAGGCTTCAAGCAAAAACCAAGGTGAGAACAGACACCGTCAACGACTTCCTGTTTGCTGATGACTGCGCTCTCAACGCTGCCTCCGAAGTTGACATGCAACTTAGCGTCGACATGTTCTCTGCTGCCTGTGACAACTTTGGCCTCACAATCAGCACAAAGAAGACTGAGGTGATGCACCAGCCACTCCAGGAAAGCCTTACGTTGAACCAAACATCTTCATCAACGGGCAACGACTGAACGCGGTGGACAAGTTCATATACCTGGGCAGTACACTCTCTCGCACAGTTGTCATCGACGACGAGGTGAATGCCAGACTCGCCAACGCCAGCGCTGCCTTCGGCAGACCCCATAAGAACGTTTGGAACAGGAGAGGCATCACCCTGGAGACAAAGCTCAAAGTATGTGAATCACGGACGGTCTACAAACGCCACGCCAAAAAGCTGAACCATTTCCACACCACCAGCCTCAGAAAACTTCTCGGCATAAAGTGGCAAGAGAAGATCCCTGACACAGAGGTGCTCACTCGTGCAAACTTGCCCAGCATCTACACCATCTTGATGCAGGCCATGTAGTTCGCATGCCAACTGCTGTATGGCGAACTCCAACATGGCAAGCGCTCCCATGGAGGCCAAAAGAAGCGCTTCAAAGACACTCTGAAAGCTTCTCTGAAGGCCTTCAACATGAGCCACAACACATGGGAGCTGAATGCAATGGACAGACCAAAGTGGCGTTCAGCTGTCCACAAAGGCGCCAAATCCTGTGAGGCCAACAGAATCGCTGCAGCAGAGCAACGCAGACAGGCCAGGAAAAGCAGTGCCAGCAAGTCCCCGACAGCCGCCACCATCCCCTGTCCACACTGCGTCAGAACCTTCCGGGCGCGGATTGGCCTGACCAGTCATCTGCGCACCCATAGAGCCCAAACCACCCACCCCCAGGATGACTGGATGGTCCTCGTCGATCCCGACGGACGAACCACACCGGGGTCACAAGGAATATTGGGGGAGCGGGGGAGGGGAGTCGGGGGTGGGGGGGGGGGGGGAGGAGAGGGGGGATAGTACAAGAAACGTACATAAATCGAAAATCATACACAAACACAGATACAGTAGAAATTAGGATACATACAATTGCATAACAGTATAAAAACTTGTGCATACTCACACATGCACGCACTGGCACACACACACACACACACACACACACACACACGTTTGAACAGAAGCTACATATTACATGTGGATATGGGCTGATGACTAGATCTTCAGGTAGATGATTGTTGATTGCACAATAATATTTATCACACTGGATTTGTTCGAGAGACAGGGCATTGACTGCTTTGGGGGAAAAAAGCTATTGGCGAAGCGGTTGGTTTTCGTCCTTATACTTCTGTACCGTCGACCAGAGGGGAGCATCTCGAAAATCCCAAAAGCTGGATGTGATTCGTCCTGGCTGACTGATTTTGCTTTTTTGAGTAGCCGCTTATAATATGTCTTCTAGAGAAGGCAGGTCAGCCCCGGTAATCTTGGTGGCAGTTTTTACGATTCTGTTAAGGACTGCAGCTTCTGCCTTGGAAATGTTTCCGTACCAAACAGTAATAGCGAAGTTTACCACACTTTCAATGGCTGCTCGGTAGAAATCAACCATGATTTCTTTTTTAATTGCGAACATTTTGAAGCGCTGAAGAAAGTACAGGCGCTGTGTGCTTTCTTAACATTTTTTTCCGTATTTGTCTCCCATTTCAAATCATTGGAAATGATCAGTCCGAGAAATTTAAAGACGCTCATGATCTCTACTTGCTTGTCTTTAAAGACAGGTGGTAAGGGGTCAGATCTGGTCTTCATGAAATCTAAAATAATTTTTTGGTTTTTGATACGTTGAGTTCTAAGTTGTTTTGATCACACCAGCTGACAAGTTCCAGTATTTCCTCCCTATATTTTGACTCATCACTGCTCGTAATCAGTTCTTCTAGAGTAGTATCGTCGGCAAACTTGACCATGGTGTTACATTCATTTTGAGTTGCACAGTCATGTGTGAATAGTGAGTACAACAGTGGGGACAGAACACATCTCTGTGAGGTGCCTATGTTGAGAATGTATGTGGAGGAGGTGAGGTCACCAACTTTAACAACTTGCGGTTTGCATCTTTTTTTTATTTATTGCGGTTTGCATCTTTTTTTTAAATTTTTGATCCATGCACAAATTGATTCAAGCAGCGAGAGGTTTTTCAGTTTAAAATATAGTTTTGATGGCACTGGTGTGTTGAACGCAGATCTGTAGTCAATAAAAACGATCCTGATATAGCTCTCAGGATTTTCGAGATGTCTGAGGACGTGACAGAGATCTATGCTAATGGCATCTTCAATTGATCTGTTAGCTCTATAGGCGAACTGATAGGGATCAAAAGATTGAGGAACGTAGGTTTTTAGGAATTGTAGAATCAAACGTTCAAACGTTTTCATTACGACTGATGTTAAGGCTACGGGACGATAATCATTAAGACAACTAGGCTGTGCTTTCTTTAGGAACAGGAATGATTGTTAATTTCTTAAAGCAGTGTGACACCACACAAGACTGAAGGGACACGTTAGATATGTCAGTGAAGACACTAGATAGTTGGACTGTACACTTCGTCAAATGGCCTGGTGATATGTTGTCAGGGCCAGCGGCTTTTCTCATTTGCAGATGACTGAAGTGGAGTCTGACTTCATTCTACTGGACCACGTCCTTCAATATCTGCAGAGTTCACAGCGTGTGCAGTCATCTAGGCATAGCACAATGTCTGCAGAGTTCACAGTGCGTGCAGTCATCTAGGCATAGCACAATGTCTGCAGAGTTCACAACGCGTGCAGTCATCTAGGCATAGCACAATGTCTGCAGAGTTCACAGTGCGTGCAGTCATCTAGGCATAGCACAATGTCTGCAGAGTTCACAGTGCGTGCAGTCATCTAGGCATAGCACAATGTCTGCAGAGTTCACAGTGTGTGCAGTCATCTAGGCATAGCACAATGTCTGCAGAGTTCACAACGCGTGCAGTCATCTAGGCATAGCACAATGTCTGTAGAGTTCACAGCGCGTGCAGTCATCTAGAATAGCACAATGTCTGTAGAGTTCACAGCGTGTGCAGTCATCTAGGCATAGCACAATGTCTGTAGAGTTCACAGCGCGTGCAGTCATCTAGCATAGCACAATGTCTGTAGAGTTCACAGCGCGTGCGGTCATCTACCATGGCACAATGTCTGTAGAGTTCACAGCGCGTGCGGTCATCTACCATGGCACAATGTCTGTAGAGTTCACAGCGCGTGCGGTCATCTAGCATAGCACAATGTCTGTAGAGTTCACAGCGCGTGCGGTCATCTACCATGGCACAATGTCTGTAGAGTTCACAGCGCGTGCGGTCATCTACCATGGCACAATGTCTGTAGAGTTCACAGCGCGTGCAGGTCATCTAGCATAGCACAATGTCTGTAGAGTTCACAGCGCGTGCAGTCATCTAGCATAGCACAATGTCTGTAGAGTTCACAGCGCGTGCAGTCATCTAGCATAGCACAATGTCTGTAGAGTTCATAGCGCGTGCAGTCATCTTGGCATAGCACAATGTCTGTAGAGTTCACAGCGCGTGCAGTCATCTGGCATAGCACTAGCGCGTGCAGTCATCTGGCATAGCACAATGTCTGCAGAGTTCATAGCGCGTGCAGTCATCTGGCATAGCACAATGTCTGTAGAGTTCATAGCGCGTGCAGTCATCTGGCATAGCACAATGTCTGTAGAGTTCACAGCGCGTGCAGTCATCTAGGCATAGCACAATGTCTGTAGAGTTCACAGCGCGTGCAGTCATCTTGGCATAGCACAATGTCTGTAGAGTTCACAGCGCGTGCAGTCATCTAGGCATAGCACAATGTCTGTAGAGTTCACAGCGTGTGCAGTCATCTAGGCATAGCACAATGTCTGTAGAGTTCACAGCGCGTGCAGTCATCTAGCATAGCACAATGTCTGTAGAGTTCACAGCGCGTGCGGTCATCTACCATGGCACAATGTCTGTAGAGTTCACAGCGCGTGCGGTCATCTACCATGGCACAATGTCTGTAGAGTTCACAGCGCGTGCAGTCATCTAGGCATAGCACAATGTCTGTAGAGTTCACAGCGCGTGCAGTCATCTAGCATAGCACAATGTCTGTAGAGTTCACAGCGCGTGCAGTCATCTAACATAGCACAATGTCTGTAGAATTCACAGCGCGTGCAGTCATCTGGCATAGCACAATGTCTGTAGAGTTCACAGCGCGTGCGGTCATCTGGCATAGCACAATGTCTGTAGAGTTCACAGCGCGTGCAGTCATCTAGGCATAGCACAATGTCTGTAGAGTTCACAGCGCGTGCAGTCATCTAGCATAGCACAATGTCTGTAGAGTTCATAGCGCGTGCAGTCATCTAGGCATAGCACAATGTCTGTAGAGTTCACAGCGCGTGCAGTCATCTAGCATAGCACAATGTCTGCAGAGTTCATAGCGCGTGCAGTCATCTAGGCATAGCACAATGTCTGTAGAGTTCACAGCGCGTGCAGTCATCTAGCATAGCACAATGTCTGTAGAGTTCATAGCGCGTGCAGTCATCTAGGCATAGCACAATGTCTGTAGAGTTCACAGCGCGTGCAGTCATCTAGCATAGCACAATGTCTGTAGAGTTCATAGCGCGTGCAGTCATCTAGGCATAGCACAATGTCTGCAGAGTTCATAGCGCGTGCAGTCATCTAGCATAGCACAATGTCTGCAGAGTTCATAGCGCGTGCAGTCATCTAGCATAGCACAATGTCTGCAGAGTTCATAGCGCGTGCAGTCATCTGGCATAGCACAATGTCTGTAGAGTTCATAGCGCGTGCAGTCATCTGGCATAGCACAATGTCTGCAGAGTTCATAGCGCGTGCAGTCATCTAGGCATAGCACAATGTCTGTAGAGTTCACAGCGCGTGCAGTCATCTAGCATAGCACAATGTCTGTAGAGTTCATAGCGCGTGCAGTCATCTAGGCATAGCACAATGTCTGCAGAGTTCATAGCGCGTGCAGTCATCTAGCATAGCACAATGTCTGCAGAGTTCATAGCGCGTGCAGTCATCTAGCATAGCACAATGTCTGCAGAGTTCATAGCGCGTGCAGTCATCTGGCATAGCACAATGTCTGTAGAGTTCATAGCGCGTGCAGTCATCTGGCATAGCACAATGTCTGCAGAGTTCATAGCGCGTGCAGTCATCTAGGCATAGCACAATGTCTGTAGAGTTCACAGCGCGTGCAGTCATCTAGCATAGCACAATGTCTGTAGAGTTCATAGCGCGTGCAGTCATCTAGGCATAGCACAATGTCTGTAGAGTTCACAGCGCGTGCAGTCATCTAGCATAGCACAATGTCTGTAGAGTTCATAGCGCGTGCAGTCATCTAGGCATAGCACAATGTCTGCAGAGTTCATAGCGCGTGCAGTCATCTAGCATAGCACAATGTCTGCAGAGTTCACAGCGCGTGCAGTCATCAGCAGAACAAGGAGACAGCTGACAAAGGCTCCGCGCACTTTCAGTTTGCCTTACAGTTGACGCCAGGCGATTGAAATAGCTACAGGTTCTGTATTGTGTGTGTGTGTGTGTGTGTGTGCGTGCGCTTGTGTGTGTGTGTGTGTGTGTGTGTGTGTGTGTGTCTGTGCGCGCGCGCGTGTTTGTACGTACGTGTGTGTGTGTGTGTCTGTGTCTGTGTGTGTGTGCGTGTGCGCGTGTGTGTTATTGCCAAAAGTATACGCAAACCATTCACTTCGACTGTGTAGTCTTTAGTACGCGCCATCCCATGGCAACAGACCACAAATCAAAAGAAAACACGACATAATTATCATCGACGTTTTTAGCACGACGTCGACTGGCATAATGATTAGGCATACAACGCCGATATCCTGTTTTCGCTTCCACTTTCGGGAGAGGCTCGAAAACTCGGCGCCGTCTCTGAAGTCGTTTTCTGCAGTGTCGGCACTTGATAGTTTCCGGTGTTCGACCCGGCAACAAATTAATGTACCCAAATTAGGATCTGACCTGTACTCCTTGCACTGTTTATATATATATATATTTTTTTTTTTTTTCTTCACTTCTGCACTACAAAAAACAGCTGATTTCGTTCATGCATATCTAATTGGTTCTTGACGTAAGCACACAGTGACGCCCTCGAGACACACAACCCCAACCCCCCACCTACACACACACACTCCCAACAACAAACTTCCTCCGCTCCCCCCCCCCCCCACCCCCACGCCCCCTCCCTCGACACACACACACGATCGCCCGCACGCAAATATCCCGCCCCACCCCCACGCCCCCAACCAACACACATAATTATATATGTACGCTCTCTCTCTCTCTCTCTCTCTCTCTCTCTCTTGGACGCCTACTCTTTTGCATCTATATTAACGACTTGCCAATGCATATATCACCTAGCAATGTCATCTGCTGATGACAGTTCCCTTCATTGTAGTGACACCGACATTGATCTTGTAGAATCATCTCTACAACAGGGAATAAATGACATTTCAGACTGGTGTTATCAAAACCACATGGAACTTAACCCACACAAAACAAAAAGTATGGCATTGACATTCAGACAGAAACACCGACGTAAACCTCTCATTTTAAAGCTCGAGGTAAACAAGAACTCAATTGAACAAGTTTGTGAGCACCGCGTTCTTGGGGTAATTATTGATAAAGAGCTGAACTGGCAAGCTCAATCACGTATGCAAACAATTAGCCCGCAATTTGTTCTTACTCAATAAACTTAGATATTACGTCGATACTCCAACCAGAAAATTATTCTTCGGGGCACACTGTCTCTCTCATGTCAATTATGCATCTACAGTCTGGAGCAATGCCAGTCACAACCAGCTAAAAAAAAG
The DNA here is from genome assembly GCF_041734735.1 of Babylonia areolata. NCBI lineage: Eukaryota > Metazoa > Mollusca > Gastropoda > Neogastropoda > Buccinidae > Babylonia > Babylonia areolata. Next base: position 16,910,492 of record NC_134884.1, read on the forward strand.
TTAACTCATTGCATAGACGAGCAGCTAAACTTATTTTACCAGACCACTCCCTATCAACAGATGAAAAATTAACAAAACTAGAAATATTACCACTATACAAGCAATTCGACTACAATAAAATGGTCCTCATGTTCAAAGTACACAAAAACATGTCATCATCATACCTTAGTGACCTTGTTCAACGGGCATCAGAGCGTTACGATTCAGATAATTATATTCTGCCTCGTGTGCGCATCGATTTGTACAAATCTAGCTTTGCATTTTTTGGACCATCTGCTTGGAACTTTCTTCCTTCGTTCATTAAGACGTGCGATTCATTACGTTCCTTCAAATCAAGCATACGAGAACTTCTGCTCCACAAACAATAGGCCCACAAAGCTTTTTTTTTTTTTTTTTTTTTTTTTTTTTTTAAATAACCAGCTAAAAAAGACAAAAATCATGCTTTATCCGTAAAGTTTGTATCCATACCTACATGCAGTGAATTTATTTCATTTGTACATTTGTGCTTTAATATTTTTACTTGTTTGCCTGTAAATTGGATGTTATTACCTGTAACATCTGCATCAGCAAATTAATCACTTTTGTATATGTGCAATGGTAAAGTTGCGATTCTCTGTTTTCTTTATGTCCGCTATATGTTTCTCACTTCGGTCATGTCTCTGTATGTGCATAAGTGTGTGTGTGTGTGTGTGTGTGTGTGTGTGTGTGTGTGTGTGTGTGTGTGTGTGTGTTGGGTGGAGAGAGTGTGTGCATGTGTATGAATATGAATGTATGAATGCGTTCGTTTTATTACTTTTTACGATGTTAATGATGATGATGGTGATCATTCTTTGTTGTAGTAGCAGTAGATGTAGCAGTGTTAACAAAATTATTATTTTTGTGTCGTTATCGTTAATGTTGTTATTGTTATTGTTGTCACAAGGACAGATTGGAAGATGGGCGATGCCTAAAATCTTTATCCTTGAGTAATAAAGTTTTTGAATCTTGAATCTTGCATCTCTCTCTCACACACACGCATACACAGACGCACGAGTGTCACCATGTTCAGTGAATGACAGGTCATTGCCAACGAGACAACGCAGTTCACAGTTTGTAGAAGACGAAACTCCGGTGATGTCATGCATAACAATTGTCTTTTTCATAAAAGTGGGTAACACACACACACACACAAACACACACACACACACACACACATATATATATATATATATATATATATATATATATATATATATATATATATATACTGAACACTGAACACTTAAATGTTTAATGTCATTAGCTGAAAAGCTCTGGTGACATAGTAGGTACAAATCAGAACAAAATGGTGCAAATAGATGAAATGGAACATTAAAAAAAAAAAAAAAAAATTAAAAAAGAACAACCAACCAATCAAACAAACAAACAAAAAACAAAAAACAACAACAACAACAAACAAACAAACAAAAAACAAAAAAACACAGAATTGAAACAACATAAACTAATAAGATATTCGCGATACTTTGGCACATTGTCATTGGCTTAAAAGTACATGTGGCAGGGGGTAATTTGCCTTTTTTTTTAGTCGTTCGTCTTCAAGGTTTGGACAGTATACAGAAACAAAGTACAGATAAATCATATAAAAATATTTACACATGTAACATCGATACACATCATATCAATACGAACACATCTAATAATTACAATGTCGAGATTAACCATCCAAATGTAGCCCTTCCTTTTTTTTTTTTTTTTAATCTATGCTTTTTTCTCATGGAACCCATACTAATTTTTAATTGACTAATGAGTATTTGTACCGATGATAGACGTTTTCCGTATATCTATTGCCTCAGATACATATTTTACAAGTGAAAGTATCATATCTTCATTTTCTGTCATTAGTATGCCAAACTAATCTTTTCTCTGCGGTGGAGCTGTATTGAAAATGGTGCAGTTTTTTCGTAATTCATCGTATCTTTTGCAGTTATATATGAAATGATTTTCATCTTCTGGGCTTTCGCCACACATTGGGCAAGGGGATGTTGCTGCGTCTGAATCTGTTGGCATTCAGTCCAAGTGCTCTCAATCTGAGCTTCGCAAAGCAGATTTTATGCCATTTATTTGTTATAATCTTAATATACTTCTCTGTTTGAAATATTGATTTAAATGAATAAAACCATTTATACCTATCATTGCTTTCAATTTCTCCGTGCCAGTTTTGTTTGTAACATGCTATAAGTCTATCTTTAAATTCCGATACAAAGCCGCTTTCGTGCCCTACTCCTCGGCTCATCCAAACAAGACCGAATCCATGTTCCATTACTGTTTTCTTGATGTGGAATACCCAGTTCTGTTTGCCATTCTACTCTTGCAGTAGCAGCATCTCGTATGCTTGTCTACACAATCGTGATGTTGGCAGTCTTGTTAATTTGAGCCAATATTTTATGCATTTTACAATTGATCTAATATGCAATGGGTACCTGCCGGTTTCGCCATACAATACAGTGTTTTACGAGTGTAATGGGACACCAAAAAAGCTCTTCATTGCAAATGTATGTACCTTTTCCATTTGGTTATTTGGCATGAGTCCCCACATTTCCGCTCCATAGTTCAAGGCTGGTTCAATTTGTGTGTCGAAAAGTTTCCTAAAAAGCTGTGCGTCAGTCGAACGCAGTCTCTTGAGTGATTTTATGATTTGGATTATACCTTTTTTCCCTTTTCTATTTGCTTCATCACACGCAGACGTCAAACTTAGTTTTGTTGTGAATAACATTCCTAAGTATTTATATGTATTGGTTACTTTTATTTTCCTATCACCATAGCACCATATTTCACGAGTCGATGACCTCCATTGCGGAAAGCTATAATATTGGTCTTATCGAGATTTACTGTTAGTTGTAATCTGTCTGTTTCTTGCTTTAGGGCATTTAATTGATTTTTCAACCCTATGGGTGTGTCAGACAAGAGAACAACATCATCAGCAAATAGCATTAAGAACAATTCTGTTGCGCCAGATATCATTTGTATTTCATGTCTACCCTTCTTTGATAACTCCACTGCCAATTCGTGAAAAAGGAAAACAGCCGTGGGCCTAGCATACAACCTTGTTTAACCCCTCTTGGACACTGAAAAAAGTCTGAATAAATACCTTTGTCACGAACACATACAAGTACAGAATCATAAATGCTTTCCACAGCCATGTAAAATTTCCCATGTACCCCGCTCTTTCTGAAAGTACTCCACAGGATGTTTCTGTTCACAGAATCAAATGCTTTTTGAAGTCTACGAATGCTACGTATAGCTTAGTCTTACGTGAGAGATGCTTTTGGACTAAAGCGTATAAAGTAAATATATGGTCGACAGTATTATAATCTGTTCTAAAGCCCGCCTGTTCCTCTATGGGGTTTTTCTTCTAATTCTGTCCATTTTTTTAATCTTCGATTTAAGATGTGTGTATACACTTTACTAATAATTATTGTACTTGTCAAGGCTACTCCTCTGTAATTGACCGGGTTGTTTGTGTCTCCCTTTTTATGTATAGGCACAATAATGGATTTTGCCCAGTCTAACGGAAATGTTCCACTTTCAAATAATTTGTTAAATAGGGTAACTAGGAATTTCATAACATTACTGTTAGCATTTTTTAGCATTTCGCCGATAATATAATCTGGGCAGGCACTTTTACCCGATTTCAGGTTTTTTATACTGGTTATGATTTCCTGCTCTGAAATTGGGTCATTGAATAGAGGTTCTTCCTCCACATCTACCGCTTCTTCCGTCATTACTTCATCCTGGTCAGAACTATTATCAGCTGTATTATAATTAAAGACGTTAGAAAAGTGATTATGCCACTGTTGAGAGGTAATGTAATTATATACCTCTGCTTTCCGGTTAACTGATCTTATTATTGATCAGAACAGCTTAGGATCATGAACGCAGTTTCTTAATTTTTCCAATCTTTCTTCTTCGTATGCTCGTTTATTTGTCCTTTTTAGCTTCACATAATCCTTACTCTCCTTAACAGTCTTCTTTCCACTGATTCTTAACGCTTTCTGTCTTACATCTTTGGAATCTCTTAAGGAGTCTTCTGGCCCGTTTCTTTTGCTGCCTGCATTCCATATCAAACCAATCATTGAATTCTTTCTTAGTTTTTCTGACCTTTCTAACCATACAAGCAGCTGCTCCATACAGAGCGTTTGTGAACAATTCACCCCGCTATCAACATCTAAATCTAACATACCGTGGGCTTCACTCAGGCTGTCTTTGAAATCATTGCTGTCTAGCTCCTCTTGATATATTTGTAACTTCTCATCATTCCAAATAATCCTGATTTCATCAGAGCAATCACCCTTTTCAGCTGGCTCCTAACTCTTCTCATTACATTGACTATTTTTCCACTTTAGGACTACTGGTAGGTGCCATGAATATAAACAATCATCAATGTGTAGATCACACCCTGCTCGTAAATCTTCAGATATAAGAAAATAATCAATAACGCTGCTGCCGTGTGGTGACACAAAAGTAAGTTCAGGGAATGCTTCCGTCACTTTCAAAATGACTGCGCTGATGCGTGACAGTTAAAAAACATTGAGAACAATCATGGTATTGAGAACAATCATGGTGATGTGTAATGCTTTGGAAAGTATTGGTAAATGTATATTTTACAGAAACTTTAATACTGATCATTGGTCCTGGGAAGAGAATACATATTTTCAGTCTCCCTGATAGTTACATCACGTCTTTATTTCAAATTGTAGTGTTGCAATCACGTAATCAAATGAGGCTGGTAGATTTCATAATGATGTATGTGGATAACTTTTTTTTTTTCGTGGTTACGATGTGGGTGTCATTAAAGACGAGTTTCGTTTCATCATGGAATGCCCGAAATTTGTACGTCTTCAAAATAAGTCTATTCCAAAGAAATAACTATTTGAATCCCAAATCAGATTTTAATTTGTGCAGTTTTGTTCTGTTAACAAGGGAAGGGCAACTAAGATGGCAGGAGAGGAACTCTTGAAATGTTTTCTTTCAGCTCATGGTGCTTTGAAAACCAGCAAGAATGCTTAAATCAAAATAATTCCCAGTTTTCTAGCTTGATTTGGTCAAGAGTTCGCAATAGACCCATGCCTAACCCACTTTACCAACCCTCCCCACCCTCATCACCCACCCTCCCAGTTTTTGTAGTTGGAGACACAAAACTGAATGAACAACAAGCAAGTCAGCATGCCCAAGTGTCAAAATAACAAAGCCGTTTTCACCAGAATCCCTGTCACCAAACGAATCATCACTGGTGACAAGGTCACTCATTTCCTGAGCTTTGTCACCTTCAGTGTCACTCACTGTTTACAAAAGATACGCAGACCTGGACTTGTAAACTCGGTCAAAGTTTGTGCAAACACAAGCAGGCAATTTAACGAGGCTACCGAGAATAGCCAAACGATTTCGGACCTTATGTAAACAGTGCCACGATCGTGGCCCACTCCTCCCCTCCCCAACCGTCCCCCTCCACCCCCCGTCCCCCCAGCCCCTCTCCCCCCCCCCACTCCCCACACACATACCCCCTCCCCATTCCCAAGACCGGCAGTCGATGAACAAACAACATGTGCACACCAGTTACCACCTCATCAACGTGTGTGCACTGCTAATAATAGCACCGAACGACAAAAGCGAAAACGGCAATGCAAACTCATCGACCACAGACAGACGAATTGTTGGGAGGGAGAGGGAAGGGGGCGGGGGGGGGGGGGGGGGCGTGGGGGGGGGGAGCACAGGGTCGGCCTGAAATTAAAAACAGCAATGAAACGTGGGGAGAAGGGACTGGTGATGAGGTGGGAGCAAAGGATGAAAAAGGGGAGGGAGGGTGGGAGAGGGGGGAGGGGAGAGGAGAAAGGAGGTTGAAGGGTTAGGGATGAGAGACTGGTCGGAGTGCCACAGACTCGGAAGATTTTTTTCAGATCAGAGCACGGTCCTGAGAGAGTGTTTGGAAGTTGGGGAGGGAGAAGGGGGAAAGAGAGGGGAGCGTGTGTGTGGGGGTGGGGGTGGGGGTGGGGGGCTCTCCAAATGGAATAAGGATACAAGATGATAAGAAAAGTTACTCGTGTGTGTGTGTGTGTGTGTGTGTGTGTGTGTGTGAGTATGCACAAGCTTTTATATTGATATGCACTTCTATGTATCCTAATTTCTACTGTATCTGTTTTTGTGTATGATTTTCGATTTATGTTCGCATCTTGTTATGTACTATTTCCCATTATTTGTGACCCCGGTGCGCTTGGTAATAAAGACATATTCAATTCAATTCTATTCTAATCTATTTTAGTATTCATATTATATATGATTATCATATATCATATCATGTCAAATCATATCATATATCACGTCATATCATTTTATGCACGTTTTTATCATCACATTTTTGTATTTAGATTGCTGTTTACATTTAATTCTGAAGTAAAATACCGTTGCTGTTACTGTCTAACCTTTTTGCTCCCAAATGGTTCATTGAGTTAAATATGACTGATCCCTGTGTATTCGTCTTTTCACTACAATTGTGTGCGTGCTTGCGATGCGCGCGCTCGTGTGTATTTATATTTGTATTTGTTTTTATCACAACAGATTTCTCTGTGTGAAATTTGGGCTGCTGTCCCCAGGGAGAGCGCGTCGCTATACTACAGCGCCACCCATTTATTTGCATTTTTTCCTGCGTGCAGTTTTATTTGTTTTTCCTATCGAAGTGAATGTTTCTACATAATTTTGCCAGGAACAACGTTTTATTGCCGTGGGTTCTTTTGCATGCGCTAAGTGCATGCTGCACATGGGACCTCGGTTTATCGTCTCATCCGAATGACTAGCGTCCAGACCACCACTCAAGGTGTAGTGGAGGGGGAGAAAATATCGGCGGCTGAGCCGTGATTCGAATCAGCGCGCTCAGATTCTCTCGCTTCCTAGGTGGACGCGTTACCTCAAGGCCATCATTCCACTGTGTGCGTGTGTGTGTGCACGGTTGTGTGTGTGTGTGTGTGTGTGTGTGTGTGTGTGTGTGTGTGCAGAACGGAATAAGAAGCAAACGGGGGCGGGGGTGAGGAGTGGGAAGGGGGACGGTTGAGGAGAAAGAAGAAATAAACCAATGTAAGTCCTCTATAACGGCCTTCCTTTTATGTGTACAAATGTATATTGTAGGCTACAGAACAATCATTCTCAATTATCCTCTCTGTCTGAGTGTCTCTGTGTCTTGTTGTCTGTCTGTCTCTCTGTCTCTGTCTGTCTGTCTCTCGTCTCTCTGTCTCTGTCTCTCTGTCTGTCTGTCTCTCTCTCTCTGTGTCTCTGTTTTTAAACCAGAACTCCGTCGCGTGACGTTGGAGGAAACTAGGAGCCACCTGTCTGTGTAAACGGTCCATTAGATCTTATTGACATCCTTCCAGGAAAGACGTCATGTCCGGTTCTTTACGAGGTTCCACTGACGCAGGCCACGGAAAACCCAAGCCCCAGTTCAAGTGCCTGTGTCGGAAATACTCCACTGTGTCCATTTCCTGCTGACCTGTGAAATGACCGGACGGAAAGGTCTGCGATAACTTCACTTCCTCTGCGTTAGTCACCACAACAACTACACTGGCCTGTAACTATAATATGTATGTATGTATGTATGTATAATCATGTGTGTGTGTGTGTGTGTGTGTGTGTGTGTGTGTGTGTGTGTGTGTGTTATACGGATCTATATCTATCTATCTCTATATAGAATAGAATATGTCTCTATGGCCAAGTGTACCGGGGTCACAAGGAATATTGGGGGGTGGGGATGAGGGGGAGGGATAGTATATAACAAGGTACGAACATAAATAGAAAATAATACACAAACACATATACAGTAGAAATTAGGATACATACAAGTGCACATCAATATGAAAACTTGTGCATACTCACACATGCACGCAATGCACACACACACACACACACACACACACACACATTACGTTTTGCTGGGTTCCTTCACATCTTGGTATTCTCTGCAATGAATGGGCTGACAGTGCTGCAAGAAAAGGTGCAAAAAACGAACAGGGAACCATAGAACTTTATGTGCCTATGTCTGTACAAGAGAGTTATCGAATACTAGAAAGAAAAAAACAAACATCGTGGAACAAAGTCAGAGAATTATACCAGGAAAACGGCAAAACTTTAAACCATAGTGTAATTAATGTTCAACAACCGGGAACTATCAATCAGTCAAATACAATAAATCAATAAGATTAAGGCAGATCCATACCTTATCAAAAGGATAAAACTGAACGCTTTTATAACTAAGTTCAGCAAAGATGTCAGATGCATATGTGGAGAACATATATCTAGCAACCATTTAATATTCGAATGTCAGAATCTAAAATGTTTTTTGCCAGACTTCACCAAAAGTTCTTTTGAATGTGTTATTAACAATTCCAATATGTTATTTGCTGTTGCAGAAGGTCTGCTGCGTAGTCCAATAGGACATTTGTTATAGTTGTTTGATGTTGGCGTTTATAACGTTTCCATTTTCCCTAGCGTTGTCTCTCCCTGTTCACCTCCACACATACACACACTTTTACCCCCACCTCCCTCCCACAACCCCTACCCTCACGGGTTTTTTGTTTGTTTTGTTTTGTTTTTTTTGTTTGTTTTTTTGTTTTTGTTTTTCTCCGTCTAATATCACTTCAAGTGGAAAGACGTTAAA